>NC_080544.1:78852585-79170710 GCF_028640845.1 Ahaetulla prasina
GCAATTAATGAAATTGTCTCCAGAAGAACTTCTGCTACGCTGGGTTAACTACCATTTGAATAATGCTGGGTGGAAGAAAATAAGCAACTTTGGTCAAGACATTAAGGTATATCTTACTTAAACTTGTAGTAAACAAAGCAATTATTACAATCTGAATTTTAAAAATAGAACTAATCAAAGTTTTCATAAATTCTTCTGCTGTTACATTTTAATAAAAAGTATACTATTGAAATACTTTTTGAACCTGACATACTATTCCCATACTTCACCAATTTATGAAAGACCATTTTTTAAATAAATAAAGCTATGCTAATAAGTGGCTTAGGAAGTGATTCAGTCTTTACCAGGAGGCTGGGTGTAGTGCTATTGGAGTGGAATATATAACACTTGTCTGACAGATAAGAAATTCCATGGTCTCAAAAAACCATTTATAAAAGCTGAGGACTCCTGGTTCTGCAAAATCTCTGTTGTGAGCCAGTAACACTTGATGTTGCTCTCCATCAAGATCAGCTCCTGTATTTTTTTTAGCACTGTTTATCCAAGCATTTTTTTATTGCTATAATTCTGTAGATACATCCCGAGTATAATCCTATACTTTGTGTCTTTTTCAAAGACCTTTGAAAATCCTTTGATTTAACCTTTGAAAAAAGGATATTACCTGTGATATCCTCCAAGAAATATGAAAATCCATTAACAAAATATGTTCTATGCAGAACCTATAGAGAATATTACAGCAGGCATTATTAGTATAACAATTCCAGTCATTCTCATTTCAGCATCGGATAAGTGTACATGAATAATTTTTGTTTAAAATTTGCATTGTTCATTTTAGGACTCAAAAGCTTATTATCATCTTTTGAATCAAATTGCACCCAAACGAGGCAACAATGGAGAAACAGCCATTGCCATAGACCTTTCAGGTTTTAATGTAAGTGTTCTGTTAAATCTTTCAGATTATAAACACTGGCTAAATTGGAGAACCAAGTTATAGCATTTCTGCTAAACATATCTAACAGATTTCTTGAATAGATAATTAAACAATATGATTGAATGGATAATTAACAATATGATACTTTTAAGTCAATCCTTTTTTTAAAAAAAGGAATAGGTTGCTTTGTATAATCTGACCAACTATGTTAAAAAATTGATAATCCAGCCATCTGATTTGATGGTTTAATAATGAATCTTAATGAGGGATATTTTGAAAATCAAGCTACTGTGTTTCCCCAAAAATAAGACCCTGTCTTACACTTTTTTGACCCCGAAATAAGCACTTGACCTTATTTCTGGGGGAGGTCTTATTATTTTGGGGCCTGTGGAGCAAGATGGGGCTCCTCTTGCCGTCTAACCTGATTTCCACCTCTGTCTCCCTAACCCTAACCAGAGGAAATGGCAGGGACCGGCTGCACAAGTGCTTAAATATTTTCAGGGAAGGCTTCTTTTTGGGGAGGGCTTATATTAGCGCATGCGCTCAAAAGTCTGATTGGGCTTATTATCCAGGGAGGTCTTATTTTCAAAAAAACAGGGTAGAATATATTTCAAATATACAGTTGAAGATTTATTTCATTTTATTTTTGTCTCAAGTTTATATGGTAGAGTCAGTTATGACTTTTTTTTTACCATTACATAGTTGTAGATTATTCTGATTATTCAAATTGATCTAATTTGGTTTCAAACTCCGAGGCTGAAAAATTTCCAAAACAGTCATTTAAGTCTGAGAAAGGCATGGCTGCTTAAATTATTCAAACAGTATGCTTTGAATGTGCTTCCATAAGTTTAGAGGCACCTATTTTGAAACATTTGTAAAACATTACTATCAGTCACTTAACAAGTAGAAAAGGAGAAAATAAAGGAAAACAAAAGATACCTGTTAGTATTCTCAGTAAAACTCTTCTTGGAATATAACAGCAAACTTTGTTACCCTTCTCCCCCGCCTTATATAGGCTGCTTTTATTTTTTCATAATAATATATTCTTGACTACTGTATTGTGTTTGCCAAGTCAAAATCTGTTCTTAGAGATTAAGAAACCCCTGAGAATGTTATTTTGTGTTTAAATTGTTTCCTTTAGATCTTCTGAGGGAATAGTATAGTAGACTGCTATAAGTGGTCCAAAGCACAGATTCTAAATGCATTTAAATGCAATCAGGAATCTTGCAATAACAGGATTTTCTTTCCAAACAATTTCTGGTTTGCTTCTGTATCTAGAATTTATGTTTAATGCAAAAATGGATGCATATATTTTATTTCAGATTTGCAATTTATTTTCCCCCAGGAACCAAATGATTTGAGGAGGGCTGAATATATGCTTCAACAAGCAGATAAATTGGGTTGCAAACAGTTTGTGACACCTACAGATGTGGTTGCAGGGAACCCTAAACTTAATATAGCCTTTGTTGCAAACCTCTTTAATACATACCCTGCCTTGCAGAAGCCTAAGAACAATTCTTATGATTTCAGTTTATTAGAAGGTAAGTAACGTCAATACATACTAATTGAGATATTAGAGAAAGACCGATTTGTATTTGGTTGTTTATTATTTCTTAATTTAAATAATCTAATTTGGGTATTGTTTGCTTTTTATTTAATAGTGTACTTGCATGTTGCCTCTCCGTTAATGGCTTAGGGTAGCTTAGAGCAATACAATTAAAACAGCAACAGTTTAGTTAAAACAAATGCTAAACCAGATTAAAAGATTTGACTATGATTTGAGCTCCTTTCTAAATCCTAAAGAGAGTGATGTGCTGCCAAATTCTAGCCAGCTGAGTTTCTAGAGTATCTTCAAAAATATCCCATAAAGTCTTTGGTTGTTAGTGTACAAATTTTTCTTCTTCACTTATGGACATGATTTATCAACCAAAGTTAATAAAAGCATCTCTTGATTTTATTAATGGTCCAGAATTTAATGCTGGATTCAAAAGGGACTCTCAGTTTGCAAATCTGATCCTTAATGGAAAATGTACACTTTTCAGAGCAGGCATTTTTCCTAAATCCTGAAGTCCACCTTCTGAATCAGTAGCAACTCCATCTTGACTATGGGAAGTTTCTCTAACATCAAGTCCTTCTTGTTCTCTAACTTAAATAATAATATTATTTTATTGAAAGTTTCATTGAAAGGGATGTGGGAGGGGAGATATGCTAGTTTCCATTCAAAACTATGGGGTAAAATTGGAACACACACCCCTATAAACCTAATTGCACAAGGCAGTTAAGTATGGAAAATATTTCCCCAATACAGGTAGTCCTCAACTTGCAACCATTCTTTTAATGACCATTTGAAGTTACAATGGCACTAAAAAGTGATTTATGACAACTACAGCATCCCCATGATCATGTGATAAAAATTTGAACACTTGGCAACTGACATGTATTTATGATAGTTGTAGTATTTGAGGCTCATGTGACCTTCTGACAAGCAAAGTCAAAGGGGAGGCCAGATTCACTAAACAACCATTTTTAAGTTAACTTCAGTGATCCACTTAACAAGTATGGCTAAAAAGTTGTAAAATGGGGCAAAGTTCACTTAATAATTCTCTTCCTTAGCAATGGAAATTTTGGTCTCAATCGTGGTCATAAGGCAAGGACTACCTGTATAATTGAAGTCCCTCTGCTTTTTTGAATGTAAGAAACATCTGTTTCTGGAGATAGGGTTTGTGGATGGGGAGGAGTTCAAATCATATCAAGATCTTGGATCTTAAATTGTTTTTTTAGGAGTTAAGCACACCCAAATACTGAAATTAGGCTAGTGCTCATAATATTACATTTAATAACTTTCCAATCTTTCTTCATAAAATGCAGATTTGACTCCTCCTACTGTAGGTACTGTATTTAGTTGGAGGCTTTTGGCTTGTAAAATTATATTTTGAAATTTGTTTTCCCTTTCATTCTATTACTGTTATGACTGCCCTCTTTGTAACTGTCCTGCTTTTGTGACATATTAATATTTTTCTTTTAATATGCCATTACAGCTGTGGAAAAATATTAGTAATAGATATTGATTTTAAAGTCATATAAAATGCCAGATTAACTTTACTTGAATACATAATTGAGTTCTTGGGAGTTACGATATGAAACCTCACAAATGTGAATGAAAAAATAAAGTTGTCAAAAGTGAAAACTCCCTTCCCTAAATTCAACTATTTGTTCAAGGCATGTATCAGCTTGAAAGGCTTCCAACAGCTTCCAGTAGTATAAAAACAAGACAATTACTTGCCTCAGGCTTATAAAAGAAAATTATGGTGAAAAAACAAGGCAAACATACAAAATTAAACATAGTTCTTAAGATATATAGTAATTATCAGAAACAGTTGTAATAAAGTTAGAAGTTGCTAGTAGTGTTATAACAATGAACTGGAATGGAAACATTTCAAAGACAGGACAGAAGAATATGGCATTCTATATTCCTCTTAGGACAGCTTGCAATGGTTACTGGATAATTCTTGAAGAACACAAGGGCTTTCCCTCACAGCTATGCTGATATCTGCATTCTTAGCTTGGCAGAAATTTAAGATGATATAATTTGTGCCATTCCATTAAATAAATCCTATTTTGTGTGATAAGACTGGAGATTAGGTGCTGTTCTTATAGTTTTACAGGTAGTCCTCAGTTAATAGAATAGAATAGAATAGAACAGAACAAAACAGAACAGAACAGAACAGAACAGAATAGAATAGAATTTTTTATTGGCCAAGTGTGATTGGACACACAAAGAATTTGTCTTGGTGCATACGCTCTCAGTGTACATAAAGAAAAGATACCTTCATCAAGGTACAACACTTACAACACTTAATGATAGTCATAGGGTACAAATTTAACACTTAATGATACAACACTTAATGATAGTCATAGGCTACAAATAAGCAATTAGGAAACAATCAATATCAGTATAAATTGTAAGGATACAAGCAACAAAATTATAGTCATACAGTCATAAGTGGAAGGAGATGGGTGATGGGAACGATGAGAAGATTAATAGTATGCAGATTTAGTAAATAGTTTGACAGTGTTGAGGGAATTATTTGTTTAGCAGCGTGATGGCACAAGAACCAAAATTTGGATTAGAATTTCCATCATTAAACGATTTAAAGTGTGATATCATGTGACTGTATTGTTTACCAGTAATCCTTTTAGTACCCATTGCCATCATTAAACAAATCTTATCCAGTCCTTAAGCAGGTACTCGGTACTCGGTTGGTGTCTCCCAGCCCTGAGCCTCAATAAGTATGGGTAAGACTGCCTCCTCTTGAACTCCCCCCAACTCCCTAACTCCCCCATCTCTATATTTTTTGGCCACCAGCACTCTACTAACTCTGCTGCCCTGCATTCTACTGGACTTCCCATCCTCCACTGATCTTCACCATCTTCTTCCTGCTGCTGCTGAGAATAATGGCCAGGCTGGACATACCTTTTCAGCATCAGGAGGAAAAAAGTAGCAAATATCAACTGGGAGTGGCAGGGCCAGCAGAGCACAGGTTGCCAGGACTGAGGGAGCAACGTTGTGAGGGGATGCGTGTGCGGCACCATGCACAAGAAGCCTGGCACAGATCTGGGAGGGTGTAAGAGGGGAGTGCACAAGAGGTGCTGTTCAGGTCTGCAAGGGTGCCCAAGTGGTGCCACACAGGTTGGGAGGGTGCCAGCCCAGTACAAGTACAGTGGGGTTGGGAGAGGATGTGCAGGTGGGTGATATACCCCAGTGACTTGGCTTTCTGGGGAAGCCAACAGGAAAGATTGTAAATGGTGATGACATGATTGCAGGATATTTGGCAAGCAGTTGTAAATATGAACTGGTTGCCAATTACTCAGCTAGACATCACATGACAATGGGGTTGGTGGAAAGGCTGGAACTCCAAGGACTGGTTGGGACTGTCATTGGTTCAGTGCTGTCTTAACTTGGAAACATGACTGGCCACACAAGTGATAATTTAAGGACTACCTGTAATTCCATTTTAGTTTTATTATGAAAATATTCAAATCATATTAGAAATAATACAATAAGAGTAAAAGATAGACAAAATGAATTGTGTTTTGATCAGCAATACTGAGAGCTGCATAGCTATAAAACCCAATGGAGAAATATATTTTATTCTGAATAGCAGTCATGGCTGGGTTTATTTTCCTTGCAAAATGTATGTTGAAGTTACTCCTATTTTGTTAACTGAAATTAAACGGTCAGCATTTTTCTATTTAAGAAAGTGAAAAATAATCAGCATAATTGTTTGATCATATCCGTTTCTGATCTCTATGTATGCCTATTGCTGCCCAACATTGTGATTACAGAAGAAAAGTGCCACAAGGCATGTTATTACCATGTTCCTGTTTGTGTTGGTTATCTATTATTGATAGCTATTCCACAGAAAGCAAATATGTATATTTTCCAGAAGGTACCTATTAAACACTGAACAAGAATGAAAGAAGTTATAGTGCTGGTAGGTGGTAATAAAGAAGTTTAAGAAATTGATTTTAGAGTGGCATATTAAATATAACCTTTTTTTTACTTTCACAGTTCTTTCAGTCAGAATTGATTTTTTCAGTTTGCATGTTATTTTCTGCATTATTTAGCATGAAGTTTTAATTTTTATTGTGAACTTGCCAAATATACCCTGTAGCACCCCTTCTTTCTGTAACCAATTATCTTGGAAGCATGTTAATTCACTCTGAAGTATTCAAAATATATTTCAATTAGAAATTGAAATACCTTTTGAAACAAATCTTAATCATTAATCCCAAAAGAGATTATGGTCTCAAATATATATATATATATATATATATGAAATAAAGATGCCATTATTACTGCATGATCTTATGAGAACTGGTGTACTGTGAAGAAATGTCAAATAATTTTAACTGAAAGCTGCAAAAGAATATACAGATTTGTCCTGAACTGTGCCATTGACCAATCCTATTGGCTAGTATTAAAGGCAGCTGAAATGGGCTTTGATTCAAAAGATCTAGAGTCATATAGACTCTAAATATATAATTTGATGGATGGTCTTATACATAACCACCAAACTGAACTAACGGTTGTGGACACAAAGAATTTCTTTTGCTATTGCTGTGCTCTAAATATTTTGCACAGTAAGTATCCTTGTTGTGGTTTTGATTTAATTTAGATTTGTTTATTCTTCACCCATTTATATATATTCCACTTTATGATAACATTCTCTCTCTCCTGTTTTGTGATACCATTCCTTCTCTTTGGGATTCAATAGATTTAAAAACAGACCAAAATCAGAGTATAGTTAAATTATTATCTTTCTATTGTAGGTGAAAGTAAGGAAGAGAGAACATTTAGAAACTGGATGAATTCATTGGGTGTAACTCCTTATATTAATCACTTATACAGGTAAAAAAAAATCCTTATGTAGTTTTTACCCTGAGCAAACCTTGCTCACTTAAAGTATGCTGAAATATACCAATGTTCTTAAGTGTTTTAGACTGTTCCTTTGTTTCAAGGTTTGACATAAAATTATATGCCGTAATGCAGTAGTGCCAATTTCAATCACATTTTTTCCTAGTATACTTGAGCTGAATCATTTAAGCTTATTTGAATTAATGCTTATTTTCTACCTGCATCCAAGGGCAAGGTTGTTCTATCTGGCTCAAAACTGTTGCCAGTTTGAGCAGTGTTATTTTTAGGTATATTGATAATTCGAATATGTCCCTAAAAGCTATTGGAGAATTGAACTGATGGCTGCAGTGCAAAGTTGATTTTTTAATAGACAGCTGTCAATTCTTGGAGCAATTTGAGAGCCTACATTGCATGTTCTTTCTGATCCACCTCTTAAATAAGTATTGTCTCAATACAGTACAATTTTCTGAATGAAATAATAATACAGTAATACAATTTATGATTATATTGCATTCCATTGGATTCCCCTTAAATGTATCAATGATAGCGGTTAAATATTACCGGTTCACACCGGTTCAGACGAACCTGTAGTGATAAAAATTACCAGTTCAGGTGAACCAGTAGTAAAAAAAAGCTACCGATTCCTCTGAACCGGTATTTCCAACGATCAGCTGTGCCACATGATTTAAAATCACTAGAAAGCAGGAAATCCTTTCTAATCAATCTAAATCATGTGGCATAGCTGTTCCCACTCCCACTGTTCTAGTTACCTTCCCAAGCCTCCTTTTTTCATGCACAGTGTGCGTTTGGTGCACACTGTGTCAGTTTGGTGCTCACTGTGTCAGTTTGGTGCGCACTTTCCTAAAAAAACCATCACTGGATCCCACTATACAGGACAACTTTCAACCAGTGTCAGATCTCCCTATTTTAGGGACGCTTATGGCGAAAGTGGTCCACAGCAGGTTCAGTCAGGATCCAGGCCTGGGCATGTTTCTGGACACAGAAATGGTATTGATTGTGTTTTTGGATAATCTCTGATGGGAGCAGGTGGATGTAGTGCATCCTTCCTGACTCTTCTTGCCCGCTCAATGGCTTTTGATACTATTAATCATAGTATCTTTCTGGATCGGCTCCAAAGATTGGGAGTGGCACAACATTGGGCTGGTTCTCTTCCTTCCTATGGGGCCAGCATTAGTTGATATTGATTGGCAGTGAAAGGCTCTGCCCATGACCCTTGCAGAATTCAGAACTCTCCCCATTCCTATTTTAACATCTACATGAAACTGCAGAGTGAGATAATTTGCTGCCATGAGATGATTATACATCTCTGTATAATCTGGCAAATTAAACAGTGCTGTTGATGTCTTGCCCTTGGTGCCTGGAAGTTGTGAGAGTGAATGGGGAATAATAAAACTAAATTATTTTGGGTACTTATGATATGGTATTTTGCCATCTGGGTGTGCAAACTGGGATTCCTTCTGCTTTCATGACTTCTGCTCGAGAGTAGATGCAGGCTAGGAGGGCCTTTGCACAACTTTGTGTTGTGTGCCACTTACCGTATATACTCGAGTATAAGCCGATCCGAATATAAGCCGAGGCACCTAATTTTACCACAAAAAACTGGGAAAAACTATTGACTCGAGTATAAGCCGAGGGTGGGAAATGAGGCAGCTACTGGTCAATGTAAAAAATAAAGATAGAGCCAAGTAAAATAACATGAATATTTATTTGAACGAAAAACAATAAAAGTGCAAAAGGGGGAAGGAGGATTCCCAGCTTTAGAAAATTTAGAACTACGCCGCCTTTGGTATGACCTGAGCATAGCTCATAAAATTATCTGCTACAATGTACTTCCTATCAATGACTACTTCAGCTTCAACCACAACAATACACGAGAACACAATAGATTCAAACTTAAAAGTGAACCTCTCCAATCTAGATTGCAGAAAATGTGACTTCAGTAACAGAGTTGTTAATGCCTGGAATGTGCTACCTGACTCTGTGGTCTCTTCCCAAAATCCCCAAAGCCTTAACCAAAGACTATCTAGTATTGACCTCACCCCATTCCTAAGAGGTCTGTAAGGGGCGTGCATAAGAGCACCAGCGTGCCTACCGTCCCTGTCCTAATGTTCCCTTTAGTTGTATTCCTTTTATGTATTCAATTCATGCTTATATTTATATAATTATTTAATATGTATTTGACAAAATAAAATGAATGAATGAATGAATAGAATAGAATAGAATAGAATTTTTATTGGCTAAGTGTGATTGGACACACAAGGAATGAATGAATGAATGAATGAATGAGTGAGTGAGTTACTTCAACAACATTGTCTCACAGAAATTGACAATACAACTGCAAGCATGAAAATGAGTCCTCCTTTAGCTTCCAAGGGACCAGGGTGCCTCTGAAGGTCAGTGCTCTAAGCACTAAGAACCCAGCACAAATCTAAGCCTGTATGCACACCAATAGTGAAAATACCCTGCACAGTGTCTCTTGGCAGAGAAGGTTAATTTTCATAGACGTTGGGGTGGCTCTTTTTTTTTTTTTGGCAGGGCAATAAGGGTCTCTAATATCATTAAACCCAAGTGTGAGGAAAAAGACAGCAGCTAAAATGTTAAGGCCAGTTGTGTGACCTTCTCCAATACAGTTGGCCTGGCTGTTTGCCAAAACTTAAAACACCCTCCCATCCCCCCCTCCCTGCTAAAGCTTCTTTCTTAAAACAATTGTGGTCTTTGCCTTTCATGTCGCTCAACCTTTCACCTGCCAGGTTCCTAGCCCTTCACCCTTGACCCACTGCTGTGTTTGCTTAGCATTGTGCCAATCGACTTTAGAAGTCTGTGTGTGTGTGTGTGTGTGTGTGTGTGTGTGAGAGAGAGAGAGAGAGAGAGGAGGGGGAGGGAGTGCAAAAGGGGGAAGGAGGATTCCCAGCTCTAAACAAAGGGAAATCCCGGAATGCCAGCGCGAAAGGCGGTGCTCGCGTTCCTCCTCCCTTGCTCAAAAGCCCCAATAACCTTCACCAGCAAGGCAGACCCCCACGGGAAGGAAGGGACGGGCTGACTCACCGAGCATCTGGCTGAAGAGCAGCTGCTCCAGGTCGCCCAGCACGGTGACTACTAGCTCGGGATCGACCTTCAGGAAAGCCTTCTCCTCCGTCGGGGCCCCCTTCCCGGCCGGTTGAGTGGCCGTTTGGGGCGGCCGTTTGGGGCAGCGCCGCCGAAGAGAAGGAAGGGGACTAGGGCACACAGGCGCGCACACACGCCCAGCTTCTGAAGCACGGAGGGAGAAGAAAGAATGAAAGAAGGGGAGGAACGGCCCCTCCTTTCTCTCTCTCTCTCTTCCAGCGCCAAGAGAAGGAAGGAACTAGGCACACAGGCGCACACACACGCCCAGCTTCTGAAGCACGGAGGAGAAGAAAGAATGAAAGAAGGGAGGAACGGCCCTCCTTTCTCTCTCTCTCTCTCTCTTCCAGCGCCGCCAAGAGAAGGAAGGAACTAGGCACACAGGCGCACACACACGCCCAGCTTCTGAAGCACGGAGGAGAAGAAAGAATGAAAGAAGGGAGGAACGCCACTCCTTTCTCTCTCTCTCTCTTCCAGCGCCGCCAAGAGAAGGAAGGAACTAGGGCACACAGGCGCACACACGCCCAGCTTCTGAAGCACGGAGGAGAAGAAAGAATGAAAGAAGGGAGGAACGGCCCTCCTTTCTCTCTCTCTCTTCCAACGGGAAAACGCTCTTCGCTATGGGGAGAGGAGGAGGAGGGAGAGAGGTTGGCTTATTCAACCCTTCCCGGCTAGCCATCCAGCCCTTCCCAGGAGAAGGCGAGGAGTTTTGGGCGAGCGACCTTTTTGCTAGAAAGCGGCAGCGGCTGCCCCGACACCACCAGTTGGGGCGGGAGCCGGGTGAGCCGCAGTAATTCCCGCCAGGCTATGCATTGGCGCGGGGAAGCCCTGGCGGTGCAGTGAGAGGGCTGGGGGAGGGAGGGTTTCCCCGACCGCGCGAGCTCGCCGCCGCGAGAGCCACCCCAAAGGCCAGAAGAAAAGGTCATTCCATCGGAGTAATGGAGCGAAGGCTCCTTCCTCTCCCGCCTTACCCATGCTGTGCGAGCCTGGCTGGGCTGAAACCCCGCCGCCGCCGCTCCTTCCTCAGCCTCCCGGGGCTCGCGCTCTAGCAGCCGCCAAGCTCAGGCCGGACTTGGCAGCTCCCCATCAGCACTCGCACGGCGCGATTCGGGCAGGAGGAGTCGGGCTCGCTCCGTGGCGGCGGCGGCGGCGGCGGCGGCGGCACCACGGAGCGAACCCGACTCCTCCTGCCCGAATCGCGCCGTGCGAGTGCTGATGGGGAGCTGCCGAGTCCGCCTGAGCTTGGCGGCTGCTAGAGCGCGAGGCCCGGGAGGCTGAGGAAGGAGCGGCGGCGGCGGTGTTGCAGCCCAGCCGGCTCGCACAGCATGGGTAAGGCGGAGAGGAAGGAGCCGCCCATTACTCGATGGAATGACCTTTCTTCTGGCCTTTGGGTGGCTCTCGCGGCGGCGAAGCTCGCGGGTCGGGAAACCTCCTCCTCAGCCGAGAAGGCTGGCGGCCCTGCCCAGCCCTCTCACTGCACCACCAGGGCTTCCCGCCAATGCACAGCCCGCCAAGTTTGCGCCGTCCGCCCACCAGACACGGGAATGGGGGCCGGCCTGGGGGCGACAAATCCCGCGAGACCTCGGCGGGCCCGCTCCCCGTCCCTCCCATGGGAGTCCGTTCGGTACCCCCTCCTGTGCGGGGTTCCCGAAGACGTAGACTCGAGTATAAGCCGAGGGGGCGCTTTTCAGCACAAAAAACGTGCTGAAAAACTCGGCTTATACTCGAGTATATACGGTATACCTGTTCTGGGACCATGAGGTTCTGCTTACCTCCCAAATGAACTATTTTAATATGCTGTACAAGAGGCTGTCCTTGAAGAGTATTCAAGTTTCAGCTGGTGCAAATTGCAACTGCACGAAAAAGTTACCATTTCAACTTTATCTAAAATGGTATAGAATTCCCTGCTTGAGCAGGGGATTGGACTAGAAGACCAACTTTGTTATTCTGTCATGTGTGCCTTTAGGAGAATACATACCACACATCTTTTCCATGAGTTGCATTGGTTATTAGTTCACTTCCAGATGCAATTCAAGATGCTGTTTTTGACCTTTAAAACCCTATGTGGCATTGAGAAGGATTATTTGCCTCTGCCCAATTACATTTGTTTACCCATTATGTGCTGTCCTGCTCACTCACACATAACAGTGGTTTAGTGGTTTTATTAATATTTCACAACTCTTCCCTTCACAAAAAAACCAGAACCGTCCCAATTAAATCCAGCCAAAAGCAGACTGTTGCTAGTCCACAGAGCAATGGCCAATGAGTCCACAAGGCACCTGAAAGTTTCCCAAACAAGGTAAACTTATCAGGCAAAATTAACTCACAATACAAGAGGGTTCACAAGGCATGATCCAAGTCAAAGCAGGTGTCAATCCAAAGCAAGGCAAGAATTATGACCGGGATACACATAGGAAGGAAATGAACACATTGTTCCCAGCATTGACTCCATCTGTCTGCTGTGCTAAATAGCCAGCTTCTGGTGCAGCCCATCAAGAAAGGCAAGGCTGCCTCCTCAAGAGTAATTGGGCTGAGCTTTGTTGCTCCTGCCTTTTCTCTGCCCTATGCATTCTGGGATCAGGTGCAGATGGCAGTTCTTTCTTCCTCATCAGACTGGCTGCAGCTGTGTGCTTTCCCCACCTGGAGCTCAGGACTTTTCTGCTGCAGCTGTGGTTCAGCCAACTCCCAATAGCTGCTTGACCACCTCCCCTCCAAATGTGCCTGTAACTTGTTCATCCTCCTCCAAACTGACATCTGGAGAGATATCTGGGGAAGTGTCCAGGGGAGTCATCACACTTTAGATCTGACAGGAGATACATGTTGGGCATGCCATCGGCTAAGAGTTTCCATCTGATGGGATCTAGGAAGGTGCCAAACATGTATTTTTTCATTAGGGCTGGGCACGAAATTGTATGAGGCAATGACCTTGGAAATGAGGGGGACAGATGCAGCCTAGGGAACAATCAAATAAAAGGGAGTGGAAGGGAAATTTAGTAAGGATCCACCCAACTTATTAGGTGAAAAGATAACCACGGGAAGATTTGTACTTTAGTTTGGCAAGAATCTGTTAATATAGCCCTACAATAAAGTAGAATTAACTCATCTTGTTTTCCTGTCTGGGCCACTCTCTAAAACAGTACTGGGAGTACTGTCAATCTCAGACAATACTGGGGGTACTGGGAGGCTGACAAGAGATCTCCTGGCAGCAGGGAGCCCACACATGTATAACATTCTGAATTTAACCTTCTTAAAATCTTGTTCTTCTTTATGCTTAATTATTTAACTGTTTAAGTGATTTTAAAATAAAGTTTATATGTTTTTTTTCATAGTACTTCACCCAAAATCTCTCTGTGTGAGATGGGCTGCTGTATAAATGTGATAAATAACAATATATTACAATATGTGTTATCATTACACTATATTGTGGGATTGTTGAATACAAATTGATGAATTAACATACCAGATTATACAAAATATCAAGATCTGAAAATCAAAGTTGAAAGATTATGGCATAAATCATCCATGGTGGTCTAATTGGTTATCGGCACATTGCATGCCATACCAAAAAATCTTGGATGGCATTTAAAAAATCTGTGCCTTGACAAAATTTCCATTATTATAAAGTATACACTTTCCAATTATAAAGTATACACTGCTTGGATCTATGCTAAATATATTATGACATCTTAGAACTCATTGCGTATAAAGGCCAACACCAGCTAAAGAACTGAGTTCACATTGTTGTGTACATAATAATAATAATAATTGAAGATCTGCAAGTAAAATAATTTGCCTGCAAGCAAGAACTTGTAGGATCATAAAATAGAGAAATAGAAAATGAAGAATTTAAAGTGCTCTGAGACTTTAGAATTAAAACCAACAGACACCCGCCACATAACATCCCAGACTTAGTTGTCGATAAGAAAGATCAATAGTGGACATGGCAATATTTGGAGACAACAGAAGAGAAGAAAAAGAACTGGAGAAAATAACAAAATATAAAAACCTGCAAATAGAAATAGAACAACTGTGGCAAAAGAAAGCAAAAATAGTTCCATAGTAATATGCACCTTAAATGCAATCTCAAAACAATTGGAACATCACTTGAACACCATCATCCTTGACAAATTCATCTTCAGTCAATTACAAAAGGCAGCTTTACTTGGAACAGCTTACATTATGCAATACCGCTAACACCATCAAACATCCACATCTACCTATCTCATGTGCCTGAGAAGGGCTATCTCATGTGCCTGAGAAGGATAAAAATGCCAAATCCAGCCAATATAACCATCTGGCTGACCTCAACCAATCATAATAATACTTTAAAATAGTCTTGTGAATTGTGAATGATTTTAATAAATAATTTAAACGAGAAATTTAGAAAATGTAGAAGCAGTGAAAATATCTGTTTTCTGATTAATTAAAAGATAATTATTTTGCTTTTAATTAGAATAAAAAAAATTTCTCCCTCACCTTCCCAGTGACCTTGGTGATGGTTTAGTAATCTTTCAACTCTATGAAATGATCCGTGTACCTGTAGAATGGAGTCATGTCAACAAACCACCATATCCTGCACTTGGGGGTAACATGAAAAAGGTTTGTAAAAATTTCTATGTTAAGAACTCTGCTGCCTTCATTATCACCACTAATTTTTATTCATCTATCTCAGTTACAAGCAAACAGGGTACAGATAGGCGCATATATGTAAATTAATATCTCCACTGATAATTTTTATGGTTCTATTTGTGATTCACAAAGCCAAGTAGAAATTTGTAAGAGAATCTTGAAACTAAGCACTGAAGTAACTTCCATGTTACTATTTGGCTAATGTTGAAGCATTGACATAAAACCAATAGACTGCCACCACCGCTAATAACGTGGATATCAGCAAAAGCAGTGCACAGTAGAGGCATATTTAGTGATACACCATCAGGTGGCTAACTGTTGAGAGATCTCTGGATATAATCTACATAGCCATAAATAAGATTTAAAAAGAGCAGAAACTTAAATTACTCTTTGATTAATAACAAAGTATTTTATATATTGTTCACATACAGTGTTGGGATTTTCTTTACTGTATTAACATATCATAGTGCAAATATATATTGTTAAAAAATCTACAGGCAAACCAGAGCTTTGGCAACTTTTCCACTATTTCATAATCATTTAAAAATCTTATAGGAAAGCTAAAGAGCAGTTGCAAATCATACATATTCATAGCCAGTTTTGAACATCTTACTAATAACATCACATGCCAAATTTATTATTTTTAATAGAATACTTCTGGGAAGGAAATAATTTTTATGCATTTCATAGCAGAATCATGCCTCTACTTTAATGTAAATTTAAATCATTTGGATTATTGAGACTGCAAATGTGAGGGCAGAATTGCATAACAAAATATAGCAATTTAATCTAAAGAATTAATTAGAAACTAAATACTAACTTCTCCCAATGAGCCTTGATATAATATGTTTGGCAAATCCAAATGATACCTTGCTCAAAACATTTTCTAACTGGATACATTAAAGAAAGTAAAAGTGTATATTCTATGTGGTATTTTTTTTCCTTCCAAAAGTTTCAGGTCAAAATATTTGCTTTTTAAAACACTGGATAATAACTGTGATTTGTATCTTACAATCAAATCATTTTAGATTGAAAATTGTAACTATGCAGTAGAACTGGGAAAGACAAATGCCAGATTTTCATTAGTTGGAATTGGTGGAAAAGATCTCAACGAAGGCAACCCAACTTTGACCTTGGCACTAGTCTGGCAATTAATGAGAAGGTGAGGCTTTCTTACATCTCGCTAAATCCAATGACTTTAAAAATTAAGTAAGTTGTATTTATATCTGGCCTTTATTATATTTATAAATAACTCAAAGTGGTAAACATACCTAATACTCCTTCCTCCTCTTATTCCTCCCCCAAAAATCTATGAGGTAGATTGGGCTGAGAAATCATGACTGGCCCGAAGTCCCCCAGAAGGCTTTCATGCCTAAGGTAGGACTAGAACTCACAATCTCCTAAGCCCTTAACGGTTAGACAAAAATGGTTCAAATTTTTTCCATTCGAGTTCTTAATTTATTCAACCAGCAGTTTAAAATCCAGATAACAACTCTAGGTTTTTTCCACTTTTTTATTCTTTATGATAAAGGACTTATAAATCTGTAAAAACTGTTGCAACCTAGAATGCCATACATATATCTATATATTGCTAAAACTTTCATGTTGATTCCATTGTTTGTAACCTTCAATTGGGCAAAATGGTGCATCATAGGGCAACAGTGAATTTCCAGTCCCACTTACATACAAGACTTTGATTTCCATCTTTTTCCATACTTCCTTCTGCCCATCAGTATGGGAATCCTCCAACATTCCAAGCAACTTTGAATTTGCATCTGCACGCTAGTATCTCCCACAAGACCATGGGGATGCTGCAACAGTTGTAAGTGCAAGGAGCAGTTGTAAGTCTCTTTTTTTAGCACCGTTGTAACTTTGAATGGATGTTAAACAAATGGTCATAAATCAAGGAACACCTTTTGTAATGTATTTGAATTTCAGGAGGGAAATTTGGGCGGGAAAATGCACGTTGCTGATTGGCTGATGCCTCAGCCAAAATCCTATTTAAAGAGGGGTTTTTGCCTGTTGGCTTTTGGTGGGATCACAATAAACCAAAGAGCTGTTGTCACTTGTATCGTCTCCTGCCTCTTCATTGCCCGAACTTAACATTGGCGACGAAGGTGGGATATTGAAGGCAGTGAGACCGGGAAAAGAGCTGAAGGAGCAACTTAGTTTAAAACAGCCAGTATCAGGAGCAGATACATAGCGATGTCTAGCTATACGCCGCCAGCACCATTCGACCCAGCCAAGGAGAAGTGGGGGTCGTTCATGGCTCGTTTCGAGTGTTTCCTCGAAGCTAACGAACTGCAAGGAGTATCGGATAATCGGAAGCGCGCTTACTTCCTGAGCCACTGTGGGCCAGAAGTCTTCGATACCGCCGAATCGCTGTCGGAACCAACGCCTGTACAGTCGGTGCCATGGCAAACGCTACAGACGACGCTACGAGCACAATACGCGCTGGTGCCATCGAAGTTTGTAGAACGGTTCGAGTTGAGGCAAAGAGTTCAGCGAGAGGGCGAATTGATAAGCATATACATGGCCGCATTAAGGAAAGCCGCAAACCACTGTGAGTATAGAGACTTAGAGGACTCTTTATTAGAACAACTCATTTGTGGGGTCAGGGACATCCGACTACAGAGGCGGCTGCTTTCGAAAAGCAACCTAACCCTGGCGATAGCCCTGGATGAGGCCAGGGCACACGAGATGTCCACCAAAGCGGCGGAAACCTTACAAAAGCCGAACACGCTGAATGCCGCGGCGAAAGGAACGCCAGTCCACAGCGAAGAAATCCAGGCCGAATCGGATGGTGAAGAAGAGGAAGAGGTTTTCCACACCGGGAGGCCGGAGAGAAGCGACCGGGACAAGTGCGTGAGTTGCGGAGGCCAACACCAACGACAGAATTGCAGGTTCAAAGACGCAATTTGTCGGTGGTGTGAAAAGAAAGGACACATAGCTCAGGCTTGTCGAGCCTCCCAACCTTCCCGCCAAAAATTCAAACCGGCCAATCAGCAGGGCGCCGGTTCAGCGAAGCGGCCAGGGATTGGCCAGTTCAAAAAAGGCGCGAAGTCGAATCACACCACTGTGCAGGTGGGCCACGCATCGACACGCATAGAAAAGAAAATATTCACTAAGACCTACATCGAAGGAGTGCAGTGTAAAATGGAGGTGGATACCGGCTCATCAATCACGATTATGTCCTGGGACACGGTCGCACGGGACCTGCCAGAAGTCGCGAAACGACAGCTACAACCCCAAAAGCTGAGAGTGCAAGACTACCAGGGAAACCGGATCCCCGTAAAAGGAGCCACAACGGTCAGAGTAAGATATGGACAATTCAAGAAAACCCTGCCGATCACCATCGTTGACGGAAACTTGCCTACTTTACTGGAACTGGACTGGTTTCGAGCCCTAGGAATGGGCATAACCAGGGTCCACAACAATGGAGTCAACCTGAAGGACGAATTGTTGAAGGAATTCGAGGACGTTTTTCAAGACAGCCTGGGCAAGTACGTGGGGACCCCCATTTCATTCAATTTGGACCCAGGTGGCTCCCATTAGATTAAAAGCTAGGAGGGTCCCGTTCATCCTCAAACCCAAGATTGACAGGGAACTAGATAAGTTAGTAAGCCAGGGAATACTAGTCCCCGTCGACCATGCAAAATGGGAGACACCAATAGTGAACCCAGTCAAACCGGACGGATCAGTCCGGATTTGCGCAGACTATAAGGCAACGCTTAACAAAGCATTGCAAAAGAGTGCTTACCCCGTTCCCGTAGTGCAACATTTGTTGCACTCGTTAGGGCAGGGACAGGTCTTTGCCAAACTCGATCTGGCTCAAGCCTACCAACAATTACCGGTTGACAACGGAACAGCCAAAGCGCAAACGATTGTCACACACCGGGGCGCTTTTAAATGCACTCGACTTCAGTTCGGAGTTAGTGTAGCCCCCGGGTTATTCCAAAACCTAATAGAACGACTCCTACAAGGTCTACCGGGAGTAGTTCCATATTTCGACGATGTACTGGTATCAGCAGAAAACTTGGAAGAATTAGGGGTCAAATTGCGGAAGGTTTTGGGCATTTTCAGGTCTGTGGGGCTTAAGGTTAAACTCAACAAATGCCAGATAGGAGTTGAATCTGTAGAATTCTTGGGTTACCGGATAGATAAGGAAGGCATCCACCCAACGGAGAGTAAAGTGCGAGCCATTAGAAGAGCTCCAACCCCAAAAAACAAAACAGAACTACAAGCATTTTTGGGGCTTGTAAACTTCTATGCGGTATTTTTAAAAGATAAGGCAACGGTAGCCGAACCGCTACATAAACTGCTAGCGAAAAAAGCTGTGTGGACTTGGGGCAGGGTTGAGGCTAAGGCATTTGAAGGAGTTAAGAATCTCTTGTCCAGAGAGAGCCTTCTTATTCAGTATAATGGGACATTGCCACTAGTACTAGTTTGTGATGCATCACCCTACGGGGTAGGGGCTGTCCTCAGCCACAGGTTACCGAACGGTTCAGAAGCCCCTATCGCATATTTTTCCCGCACGATGTCCGTAGCGGAAAGGAACTATAGCCAACTAGACCGGGAAGCCCTGGCTATAGTTTCGGGGGTTAAAAAATTCCACGAGTACCTGTTTGGGCGGCAATTTGAAATAGTTACAGACCACAGACCTTTATTGGGACTATTGGCGGGGGACCGTCCAACACCGGTTGCATTATCACCCAGGCTGACCCGTTGGACTATTTTCCTGGCAGCATATTCTTACAAACTGTCTCACCGACCGGGCAAGGATTTGGGACATGCGGACGCTTTAAGTAGATGCCCGTTGCCAGAGACTATTGAAGACCCGACCCCAGGGACGCTCGTCTTGTTGATTGACTTTTTGGACTCTGGCCCAGTCACATCTGCGGAAGTGACTAGGGCATTTTACAAAGACATTGTCGTAAGAACTGTGATCGGTTGGGTGCAGAGGGGATGGCCCGCTGCACCGGGGGATCGTTTCAAAGAGTTTACAAAAAAGCGTTCGGAACTGTCGGTACAAGGGGGTTGTCTGTTATGGGAGGATAGAGTGGTTATTCCGGAGAAATTACAAGGGCATGTGTTGGAACTATTGCATGTGGGCCACCCGGGGATTGTGAGGATGAAAAGCCTAGGGAGAAGTTACGTGTGGTGGCCACAAATGGATAAAGACATTAGTGACTGGGTAGGGAAATGCCAAGCATGTCAAGAATCAAGGCCACTACCCCCAACAGCCCCCATTAGGGATTGGGAGAAACCCCAGGGTCCTTGGTCCAGGATCCACATAGATTTTGCCGGGCCGTTCCATGGGCAGACCTTCTTAATTGTGGTAGATGCCTACTCGAAGTGGTTAGAAATTTTACTCATGAAAACCACAACAGCGGAAGCGGTAATCACAGTCTTGAGGCATCTATTTGTGACACACGGGTTGCCCGACACTCTAGTGTCTGATAACGGCCCACAGTTCACAGCCACCCAGTTTGAGGGGTACTTGGCAGAAGAGGGCATCCGACATGTCCTCTCGGCACCTTTCCACCCAGCGACGAACGGACTTGCAGAACGTTTCGTACGCAGTGCCAAGGAAGTGCTATCTAGAATTAGCCCAGGAGATTGGCAATCCAAAATTGATACCTTCCTGGCAGTTCAACATAGAACTCCCTGTGTGACCACCGGCCGCAGCCCATCAGAGTTATTAATGGGTAGAAGACTCCGGTGCCCCCTAGATCGGTTAAACCCAACATACTCCCCTGATGGGTACCAAAGCACAAAGGGAAGAACCAGAACAATGACAACAGGTGAACCGGTATGGGCACATAACTATAGTGAGGGCCCAGCGTGGCTTAAGGGAACAATTGTAGGAGTGACGGGCCCAAAGTCATACATAGTGGACATGGGGGATGGCCGAGTATGGAGACGCCACATAGATCAATTACAAAAAAGAATACAAAACAATCCAGAAACCAAACAGCCAGACCCTGACTACCCAATATTTGAACCAACAGCTAACTCAACCCCGAGGCGATCGGAGGACTTAGCTGAATCTGAAGAAGTCCAGTGACGCCAACCGGCTCCTCCAGAGGACAGCAGGGACGACTCTGCCAATAATCCAGGGCCGGATGGCCCAGAGGAGGAGCTGGGAGGAACAAACAGTCCCTCCGACCAGCTCGACTCACTCCCAGGGAATGAATTGCGCAGGTCAGAAAGAGTTAGGAGACGCCCTGTCTACGTGCGTGACTACGTGGAAAAATAATATGCAAAAATACTATGTAAATATGGTGAAATGTGTTCTGGGAGGGGAGGAGTGTAATGTATTTGAATTTCAGGAGGGAAATTTGGGCGGGAAAATGCACGTTGCTGATTGGCTGATGCCTCAGCCAAAATCCTATTTAAAGAGGGGTTTTTGCCTGTTGGCTTTTGCTGGGATCACAATAAACCAAAGAGCTGTTGTCACTTGTATCGTCTCCTGCCTCTTCATTGCCCGAACTTAACACCTTTAATCATTTAACATGCTAGCTAAATGATATTTTCCCTATTTTCTCACTGCAGGGTTCCTCATAATTTTGATCCCTACCTGCTACTAAGTATGCATTCAATATTTTTTTTACCTTTTCAGCTCTCAACACAATTGCTCCTGCAATCCTTTCACTCAGTTCCCAGTACAATATTTTATTTCAGTCTTTCTCACTATAATTCTGACTCTGGCTGTCTGTGTTAACCCTGTTCCAGCTCTTCCTTGAACCTCCTTCTCTCCAGGCAGCAAACCAAAGTCTGGTCGTGGCCTATCCTTTCTGTCAGTTCATTCAGCCTCCAGAGATATTAACCAGCAGGTGGTCAATGACTATTTATTTATTTATTTATTTATTTATTCATAACAATATATGTAGGTATCATACAAAAAGATTATATAATATATAAACACATATATGAGTAAATATAAGGAGGTATAAGCATATATGTATATAGGAAGAAGAAAAGAAAAACAATAGGACAGGAACAGTAGGCACTTTTGTGCGCTTATGCACACCCCTTATGGTCCTCTTAGGAATGGGGTGAGGTCAATAGTAGAGAGTTTTTGGTTAAAGCTTTTAGGATTATGGGAAGAGACCACAGAGTCAGGTAAAGTATTCCAAGCACTGATGACTCTGTTACAGAAGCCATATTTTCTGCAATCTAGATTAAAGCGGTTGACATTAAGTTTAAATCTATTGGTTGCTCTAGTATTATTGCAATTGAAGCTGAAGTAGTCTTTAACAGGAAGGACATTACAATAGATGATTCTGTGAGTTAAACTTAGGTCTTGTCGAAGGCGACGGATTTCAAGTCTGGTGGGATAAGGTATTTTGTTGTTTTCAGGGGAATGGAGAACTCTTCTTGTAAAATATTTCTGGACACGTTCAATTGTATTGATGTCAGAGATGTGGTGAGGGTTCCAAACGGGCGAGCTGTATTCTAGAATTGGTCTAGCAAATGTTTTACATGCTCTGGTTAATAGTGTGGTGTTTTTTGGAAAAGAAGCTACGCAAGATTAGGTTTACAACTCTTAGAGCTTTTTTTGCTATGTAGTTGCAGTGGGCTTTGGCACTTAGATCATTTGACATGAAAACTCCAAGGTCTTTAACGGGATGGGGGTCATCTGTAAGGTAATGTCCATCTAGTATGTACTTAGTGTTTGGGTTCTTTTTTCCTATATGTAAGACTGAGCATTTGCTGGTTGAGATTTGGAGTTGCCATGTTTTAGACCAAGTGGTTAGATGATCAAGGTCTTTTTGAATGATAGATGTATTGTCTGTGGTGTTAAATAGTTTGACATCATCAGCAAAGAGAACAGTTAGTTGCGATATGGTCACAAAGATCATTAATGTATAGTATGAAGAGTGTGGTCCAAGGACGCTGCCTTGAGGAACGCCACTGTTGACAGGAACAGGATTTGATAGAGCATTGCCAATTTTGACCACTTGTTGTCTGTTAGACAGAAAAGCGGATATCCATTTGTGAAGGGGTCCTGAGATGCCATAGGATTTTAGTTTTAGGAGAAGTTTATCGTGTACTACTGAGTCAAAAGCTTTGCAGAAGTCTGTGTAGATTGCATGTATTGTTTTGCCTTGATCAAGATTTGTAATCCATATGTTTTTACAGTGGAGAAGTTGTAAGTTACATGATAATTTTTTCCGGAAACCAAATTGTTTATTGGAGAATAGGTTGTTAGTTTCTAAGTGTGAGGTAATGGATTGGTTGATGATTGATTCCATGACTTTGCAGGTGACACAGGACAAAGAGATCGGTCTGTAATTTCCGACTAAGCTGGGGTCTCCTTTTTTGAAGATAGGGATGACTGTGGCTAGTGACCAAAGTTTGGGAAGGGAACTTGTAGTGAAAGCTTTATCAAAGATAATGCTTAGGGGTTCTGCTATATTAATGGAAAGTTTTTTTAAGAAGTATGCACATAGTCCAACTACAACTAAGTATTTATTTATTTATTTTATTTATTTATTTTATTCAATTTTTATACCGCCCTTCTCCCGAAGGACTCAGCCCTTCTCCCGAAGGACTCAGCCAAGTAAAAAATCACAGTATCAATATTAAAAGAAATTAAAACAAACATATTATAAAGTGGCCAGATTTAAAACGAATTAAAATATTAAAATATAAATAACCCAATAAAATTTTAATCCAATAAAATTTTAGGCCAGTCCCGCTTGAATAAATAAGTGCGTTTTCAGCTCACGGCGAAAGGTCCGAAGATCAGGCACTTGACGTAAACCAGGGGAAAGCTCATTCCAGAGCGTGGGAGCTCCCACAGAGAAGGCCCTGCCCCTGGGGTCCGCCATCCGACATTGTTTGGCGGACGGCACCCTGAGAAGGCCCTCTCTGTGAGAGCGTACGGGTTGGTGGGAGGCAAACGGTAACAGCAGGCGGTCCCGTAAGTACCCGGGTCCTAAGCCATGGAGCGCTTTAAAGATGGTGACCAAAATCTTAAAGCGCACCCGGAAGACCACAGGAAGCCAGTGCAGACTGCGCAGGAGTGGTGTTACATGGGAGCAACGAGTTGCTCCCACTATTACCCGCACAGCTGCATTCTGGACTAACTGCAGCCTCCGGGTGCACTTCAAGGGCAGCCCCATGTAGAGAGCATTGCAATAATCCAGGCGGGAAGTTACGAGGGCATGAGTGACCGTGCATAAGGCATCCCGGTCAAGGAAGGGGCACAACTGGCGCACCAAGCGTACTTGGTGGAAGGCCCTCTTGGAGACGGCCGCCAAATGATCGCCAAACGACAGCCACCCATCCAAGAGGACACCCAAGTTGCGCACCCTCTCCGTTGGGGCCAATAACTCGCCTCCCACAGCCAGCTGCGGCTGCAGCTGGCTGAACCGGGGTGCCGGCATCCACAGCCACTCCGTCTTGGAGGGATTGAGCTTGAGTCTGTTTCTCCCCATCCAGACCCGTACGGCTTCCAGACACCGGGACAGCACTTCGACAGCTTCGTTGGGGTGGTCCGGGGTGGAAAAGTACAGCTGCGTATCGTCAGCGTACAGATGATAACTCACCCCAAAACCACTGATGACCTCACCCAGCGGCTTCATGTAGATGTTGAACAGGAGGGGCGATAGAATCGACCCCTGAGGCACCTCACAAGTGAGGCGCCTTGCGGTCGACCTCTGCCCCCCTGTCAACACCGTCTGCGACCGGTCGGAGAGATAGGAGGAGAACCACCGATAAACGGTGCCTCCCACTCCCAATCCCTCCAACCGGTGCAGCAGGATACCATGATCGATGGTATCGAAAGCCGCTGAGAGATCTAATAGGACCAGGACAGAGGAACACCCCCTGTCCCTGGCCCTCCAGAGGTCATCCACCAACGCGACCAAAGCTGTCTCTGTGCTATGACCGGACCGGAACGGGTCTAGATAGACGGCTTCATCCAGGTACTGGGAAAGCTGCCATGCAACCACACACTCTACAACCTTCGCCACAAAGCGAAGGTTGGAGACTGGACGATAGTTACCCAAAATAGCTGGGTCCAGGGAAGGCTTCTTGAGGAGGGGTCTCACCACCGCCTCTTTCAAGGCGGCGGGGAAAACCCCTTCCAACAATGAAGCATTTATAATTCCCTGGAGCCAGCCTCATGTCACTTCCTGAGTAGCCAGCACCAGCCAGGAAGGACACGGGTCCAGTAAACATGTGGTTGCATGTAACCTTCCCAGCAACCTGTCCACGTCCTCGAGAGCCACAGACTCAAACTCATCCCAAACTACCTCAACAAGACGTGCCTCCTCCATTCCATCTGGATCCTCACAATTTTGGTCTAAACTATCCCGAAGCTGAACGATTTTATCGTATAGATAACTGTTAAACTCCTCAGCCCGTCCCTGTAGGGGGTCATCCCGCCCCTCCTGACGAAGGAGGGAGCGGGTCACCCGGAACAGGGCGGCTGGGCGGTTATCTGCCGATGGAACGTTTCGTCTCCCTCATTGCCACTAGATAGGTCTTAGTAAAAGACCTCACTAGTGTCCGATCAGCCTCGGAACGGCTAGACCTCCAGGTGCTCTCTAGGCGTCTTCTCCGGCGTTTCATCTCCCTTAGCTCCTCAGAGAACCAAGGAGCCAAGTGAGATCTACGCCGGGTCAGAGGCCGCAAAGGCACGACACAGTCCAAAGCCCCAGCCGCGGCCCGTTCCCAGGCCGCAACTAGTTCTTCAGTCGTGCCGTGGGCAAGATCCTCAGGAAACGGCCCAAGCTCCGTCTGGAACCTCTCCGGGTCCATCAGGCGCCTGGGACGGAACCAACGCATTGGCTCCGTCTCCCTGCGGTGGTGAGCGGCGGTCCGAAAGTCTAGGCGAAGGAGAAAATGATCTGACCATGACACCGGTTCCGTCACTAAATCTCCTAATTCCAGATCATTAATCCACTGTCCAGAGATAAAAATCAAGTCTAGTGTGCCTCCCCCCGTGTGTGTAGGGCCATCAGTTACTTGAATCAGGTCCATGGCCGTCATGGAAGCCAGGAACTCCTGCACTGCCGTCAACGACAAGCCGGCCGATGGCAAGTTGAAATCTCCCATGACCAAAAGTCTGGGAATCTCAACTGCCACCTCGGCAAGCATCTCCAGCAGCTCAGGTAGGGCTGTAGTCACGCAGCAAGGAGCCAGGTACGTGATCAACAGACCCATCTGATTCCTATGGCCCCACTTCACAAGGAGGGATTCACAACCAGCTATCTGAGACACAGTGGACTCCCTCGGCTCTAGGCTTTCCTTAATCACAACTGCCACCCCCCCACCCCTACCTTGGGCCCTCGGCTGATGAAATTCACGGAAACCTGGTGGGCACAACTCAACCAGGGGAACATCCCCCTCTGTGCCCAACCAGGTCTCCGTAATGCCCGTAAAGTCCGCGGACTCCCTCTGGATAAGATCATAAATCAAGGGAGCCTTATTAACCACGGAGCGGGCATTGCACAAAGTACTTTTAACTTTGTTAGCATAGTCTTTTGACAGCACAATTCTGGTGGTCATGTTGTCACCAGTCTAACTAGCGCTCATCCTGTCTGGCTTCAGCTGTGATATCAGTTAGGTTTCTTCATTATTTCCTCATTGTTTTTTTTCGCCATGTAAATTTATACATCCGGACTAGACTGTGTAATTTCTCTGTGTCATATATATATGTGGGTACATGCATAATTTTGCATTCATTCACTCACTCACTCATTCATTCATTGATTCATTCACTCACTCATTCTGTCATGGTTATGTAGTGTATATTGGAGATGATGATCTTTTGAGTGCTGTATGCAATAAGATTTCATTTTAATGTATGCCAATCAGTATACATTCAAAGTGACAATAAAGTTCATTCTGTTCTGTTCTGTTCTGTTCTATTCTCAACACTAATTTCTGTGAACCATGTTTTAGGAAATGTGTTTAAAGAGTGGTAGTGATTGGAGTGATATAGTTAATGATATTGATTATAATTATCAAAATAGGCCCAGTCTCTTGGTTAAAAAACAATTAAATTCCTATACTATCTTTTGTGATGAATTTCTGTACAATACAGTGTGGTTTCTTTTTATTTTCTTTGCTTAATGCAGTCACACCTTATGTAGATTTTGTTGAATATCTAAAATAATACTGGAAAATTCAGGACAACTTTAATGTTCCTTACTAGTTACATATACTATCTATTGCAGATATACTTTGAATGTACTATCAGACCTTGGAGAAGGGGAGAAAGTAAATGATGAAACTATCATTAAATGGGTGAATCAAACTCTTGCAAATGCGAATAAAACGACTTCAATATCTAGCTTCAAGGTAATAAAAAGACTATCAAATAAATGGAATATTATATCAAATAAATGGAATATTATATTAATTTCACCCAGAGAAAATCTGGGTGGGAATGAATTTATAGCAGAAATTTAACACTTTATAAAAATACTTAAAATACTAGATTTTAAAAATATAAAAACAGATTAGATTTTGGATAACAATATGGGCATATACATTACTATCTGTGTCATGGAACATAATTACATCTATTTTTCTGTAGAACTAGATGAAAAATAATTTGTGGAAAGAATGATTATACATGATGATTAAAAACAGGAAGAACCTTCTATCGAAGAGTAAAAATTTGTGCCTATGTTGCAATTGTTGTATCATACTCAAATACAGTACAGAGGCAGTTTATGCATCATAAAACTATTAAAAGTATACAAAAGTGTTCTTCAAAGAAAAGCATTTTGATTATCATAATTTTTAGAACAACCAATCTATATCAACAACTTTGTAAAAATATCCCCAAATCTTTATTTACCAATTAAATATTTTACAGATCCTTGAGTTTTTATATTTTCAACAATATTCTTTTCTCATGAAGTAATGTTACTTCAGTTCAATTTTTACTTCCATCCACACATTAAGTTTTGCCACACCTTCAACCAGCCTTAAACAAATACAGTATTCTTAAGTGCATACCGTAACACCAGAAATACGTAAAAATATTTTTATGACCAGTTAGCCAAAATGTTTTTCAGAAATCCAGTTTCTGAAACTTCGCCAGTTTTTATCTTAACAATGGAGTACCAGAGTTACACTTAAGAAAAATAGGGACAGCAGAGTTACAACACGCCAACATGATCTACAATTATAACTAAAATTATATATCCAATCAGTATATTAAGAAACATCAACTTAATAGCTCAAAGGGAAAGGTGAAATGCTGCTTTCAGATAATATAGTGTTCATGGTGGAACTTAAAAAGGATGAGCCAATCTTGAAACCATAGCTTTAATCTCCTGGGTAAGAAAAGCATGGTGAAACTCTTAAAGCACAGAGCTAATTACATCATTCTAGGGCACCTCCTGCTGATATCTTGATGTCATGGATAAGAATGCTCATCCTCTTGAGCTGTTAAAAAGATGCTGAGTATAGCAGTACCACCTGCTATTTTAAGACAGAAGTAGATCTTAGAATCCCAGGAACAAGATGTATTACCCAGGACCATCTCAAAAGAATAAAGAGATTCAAGAAAGAAGCAGAGTACTATATAGATTTATAAGCATGTAAAAGGAAATAGTAATGGACTAGCCATTTCTTTTTAATGTAATACTAATATCTTGCACGGTTGTCCTATTTGCATATGTAACAACAGTACTTAGAACATAGAATATATGTTATTCTAAGGTTGGAAGGGATCTTGGAGGTCTTCTAATCCAACCTCCTTTTCCAGCAGGAGATCCTATACCATGGATATACTTGGTTTAACCAAATTGCATTCTGAGCAGCAAAACCACTACTTTTAGATCTCCACTGATATTGTGGAATACTGGCTTAAACAACACTTTCATGTTTTTATATTTCATGCAGGGGTGAAATGTAAAATTTGTTACTACCGGTTCTATGGGCGTGGCTTGGTGGTGGTGGGTAATGTGACTAGGTAGGAGTGGCCAACTTTTTTTTTTTTTACTTTTAAAAACATTTTTTTTACAACCTCTTCGGCCAAAGAGGTTGTAGAAAAAATGCTTTTAAAAGCCTGTGATGATCAGGCAACTTGGCTGGGATCGCCAGAGGAAAAAAAGCTTTTAAAGGGTTCTGACGATCCCAGCCAAGTTGCCTGATTGGCAGAACCTTTTAAAAGCATTTTTTTTACAACCTCTTCGGCTGAATGCTTAAAAATGCTTTTAAAGGGTTCTGATGATCTCAGCTGAGCCGCGCGATCATCAGAGGCTTTTTTTTTACTTTTAAAAGCATTTTTTTGGCCAAAGAAAAAATGCTTTTAAAAGTAAAAAAAAACAAAACCTCTTGATGATCACACAACTCAGCTGGGGCGGGGGGAGGGCATGGATTTTTGCTACCAGTTCTCCGAACCACCCGCCACCATCGCTACTGGATCGGGCGATCTGGTCCGAACTGGGAGCATTTCATCCCTGGTTTCATGTATGCAGCATAGCCAACAGAAACTGAAGGGTATACATTGCCATTGTGTAAAAAAAGATTTCTATAAAGTGGAACATGGTAGGTTAATTACAAGTTATTTTTGTGATTAGGAGCCAAAAATCTATAAGATACACTTAAAAGTGTTCAGGAAATAAAACCTTTGAGGTCCAATGAAACATGTTGAGGACCTTTTGTATGATGTATCATGGATAATAACTGGTTAAAGGGAAAAGGATATGACAAACCAAATTAAAGATGAAAGCTATGATGACTAAATAATTATTTATAACTAACAATACTTTAATGTATTTTGTTTCAGGACCAATCTATAAGCACTAGTTTGCCAATATTAGATTTAATAGATGCTATTGCACCAAAAGCAGTCCGCTCAGAAATGGTCAAGAGAGAAGATCTAACACCAGCAGACAAGCTAAATAATGCTAAGTAAGTCCTTGCAGCGTATTTCAGAAGACTATCTGGTGGAATAAAAATAACTAACAAGCCTTTAAAGTGTCATAGTTTAAAGAAGTATGGCATTTTAAAGAATAATGTTTTAGTATGGGCTAAAGCTGCCTTTGTTAAGTTTCAAATGGGAGAAATATACAAATCATTCTAAATCTTTCAACTGTTATGATTATTGATGTTATAGTAGTGATAGTAATTAAATTTATTATGTTTGCCGACTCTAAAAGGATCTAGGTTGCTTACAACGTATTAATATATGTTAAAACATATTAACAAAATATATTAATAATAAAACAGTTAAAAACATGACAGTACAATATGTCCCAGTCAAAAAATAGCCATGTCAAACTAAAGTACAACAGAGAACTGGTTAAAGTCCACAAGCAAATTAAACCCAAGGCTGGGAATATTTCATACATCTAACAAAATGTATTAAAGCTGGGAAACATCTAACATCCTACTTCTTCAATGAATAGTTCTGAAAAAGACTTGTGGAAAAAGACACATTGATGCAACATTTTTTACTTTTGCAAAGAATAGAATCCCACTCAATGGAATACTGGTACATGCAGCATTACATTAGACTTTGACATAATTTTTTTTAAATTTTTTTTTTAATTGGCCAAGTGTGATTGGACATTCAAGGAATTTGTCTTTGGTGCAATCAAATAATAGTTAATGGGTAGTTTCAGAATTAATCACATCCACATTAGCATCATTGTAATTGTAATGAATCATATTAAAGATGTTCTACACTGATCTCAGTCTACTAAACAATAACATGTTGTTATCACCTGGCACACACGGTGTCGCCCATTTCCCTTCTGGGTTTTTGGCGCTCATGCATGCGTGAAGATAAGCTGGCCTTCGTACGTGTGGCAGTGCTGGAAACTGGAAGATCTGGTCTTCCGTTTTCCTGCATGAGCATGAGCATCTGCCAGCTGACCGCTTCATGTGCATTCGCACCAAAACCAGAAGACTAGCTAGCTGGTGCGCATGCGCATGCCAGAAACCAGAGGTTTATTTTTGGGTACACACATGTGCCCTGGGCAGCTCCTCTTCCAGATTGCGGCGAAGACGAACGTACACACGCATGCTCCCTTTGTGGCACTCGGTGCTGAAAAGGTTCCCCATCACTGAAATAAGGCATACTATGTGACAGTGATGGCTCACCTTTACCAGGCCGAGTGCCCAAAGCACGCTGGTGGACCCAAACCCCCCAAATGCAATGCACGTGTGGCCCTGTGCATGCGTCCCCGCGCATGTGTGCATGGGTCTCCGCCCTTGTCTCACACTCTGTTTATGCACATGCAACCGCCCTATGCGTCCACCCAGCACATGCGCATACAGATCTCCGCATGTACCCCGCGCATGTGCACGTGCCCCCCACTACATGCACCCTGCCCCCATGCATGCATGACAGAGACCTGAAGACCAGCTGGCCAGCGGGAGGCGTGCGCCCATGCACGATGGAGCTGAACAGGGGTGACGGCTCGTGTGCCATAGCTTTACCATCACGGCTATATGACATAAAAGTTAAAATATAAAACACAAAAGTTAAAATATAAAAATTGATGTAACCTAGGTTTATTACTTATAGTTAGTATGTTAATTACATTATGGTTATTAAGGGTTATTACTTATGGTTAGTATGTTAATTACACCAAGCTCTAATTTCCCTTTTTCCCAAATTCAATTGAAAAACAGAATTGCTTTCCTGAATCAATGTCTGTGATCTGAAATAATTTATACCATGATGGTTAAATGTACAGTTAATCCAAATAAAACAAAATTCATAAACTTGTTACTAGTCAGATAGTTTTGGAAATATCTGTTATGAATGTGGCTGTACTCTTTCTAAAATACTATGTCTGTAATTGGGAACACTTCTGAATCATAGTAGCCTGATAGGGAGTTTTTTGAATCCCTTAAATTAATATGTCAGCTGTAGCTATTACTGGAATATACAACCCCAAATATAAGCTGAAGAGTGGATTGTAGAGTCTGGTACTTTTTATTGTCATTTTGTATAACAAACTTCCAGGCTATTTTCAAAGGCAATTTCAGTGAGAATGGACATTGACTTACTGAAGATCCCTTTTCTGTGCACTGCGATGACAATCCATAGATGGGTATTCACTTTGTTCTTATTGGTTGACACTGAGTGGAAACTTTTTTTCTTTTGCATTGACCACTCCTTCTGCCCTTGATCTTCAGTCTTTTCATGAAGGCGTCATCAGACGGGAAATCTGCAAAGACAAAAAACACAGAAGAAACCCACCCCCAGCCAGAATAAGGCTGCCTATACAGGCACTGTGATTGTCATCGCAGTGCACAGCAAAGAGACAGCAAAGTCAACGTCCATTTTCCAGTGCACTGCTCGACAATTCATAGATGGGAAATACCCAAGGTTAAGGACTCTGGGAGGGAGCAGAACTGATCCCCGGATCCTGGTGTGAGAGTACACTTTGCAATACCCTCCTCCCAAAAGATGCGTCAGCAGAAGCATAACTGTCAAGTTTGTAATGTCTTATGAAAAGTGTCAAGGACAACCAGGTGGCCACCCAGCAAATGTCAGCTATGGATGCCCGAGTAGCCCATGCAGCCGTAGTGGCCACACTGCGAGTGGAATGTGCAAAAATGCAACCAGGCAGAGGTTTGCCCTTGATTCTCTATGCAGTAGAAATACAAGCCTTTATTTTTTTATTTTTTTATTTATTTATAATCGAATTTGTATACCGCCCTTCTCCCGAAGGACTCAGGGCGGCTAACAGCCAGTTTAAAAAACACAATATAATACAAGTTAAAAACATTATTAAATGAATATAATTTATGGCCGAAATACTAAAAACTAACAATAACAATAAAACTAAAAACCCATTAAAACTACATTTTTAGGCTAGTCCTGCTCGATGGAATAAAAGAGTCTTCACCTCACAACGGAAGGTCCGGAAGTCGGGGAGTTGACGAAGCCCCGGAGGCAGCTCATTCCAGAGGGCAGGAGCCCTCACAGAGAAGGCCCTCCCCCTGGGGGCCGCCAGTCAACATTTTTTAACTGACGGTACCCCAAGGAGGCCCTCCCTGTAGGAGCGCACAGGTCAATGGGAGACTGTTTGTGGCAGTAGGCGGTCCCGTAAATAGCCCGGTCCTAAGACATGGAGCACTTTAAAGGTGGTAACCAACACCTTGAATTGCACCAGAAAGACCACCGGAAGCCAGTGCAGGCCGCGCAGGAGAGGTGTCACATGGGAGCCACATGGTGCTCCCTTTATCACCCGCGCGGCTGCATTCTGGATCAGTTGGAGCTTCCGGGTGCTCTTTAAGGGGAGCCCCATGTAGAGAGCACTGCAGTAGTCCAGGCGGGATGTAACGAGGGCATGGGTGACTGTGCAAAGGGAAACACGGTCTAGAAAGGGACGCAATTGGCGAATCAGGCGGACCTGATAAAAAGCCCCCCTGGCGACAGCCATCAAACGATCTAGAGACAGCCGTGCATCCAGGAGGATGCCTAAATTGTGAACCCTCTCCGTGGGGGCCAGCGACTCGCCCCCAACAGTCAGCAATGGAGTAAGCTGTACCGGGAAGCCAGCATCCACAGCCACTTGGTCTTGGAGGGGTTGAGCCGAAGCCTGTTTCTCCCCATCCAGACCTGTACGGCTTCCAGACACCGGGACATCACTTCAGCGGCCTTGTTGGGGTGGTCTGGGGTGGAAATGTACAGCTGGGTGTCATCAGTGTACAGGTGACATCGCACCCCAAAACCACGGATGATCTCACCCAGTGGCTTCATATAGAAGAGGCGAAAGGACCGACCCCTGTGGCACCCCACATAAGAGGCGCCTCGGGGTCAACCTCTGCCCCCCTGCCAACATTGTCTGCGACCAGTCGGAGAGATAGGAGGAGAACCACCGATAAACGGTGTCCCCCACTCCCAGCCCCCCGAGCCGCCGCAGCAAGATACCATGGTTGATGATATCAAAAGCTGCTAAGAGATCTAATAGGACTAGGACAGAGGAACAACCTCTGTCCCGAGCCCTCCAGAGATCATCTACCAACGCGACCAAGGCCGTCTCCATGCTGTAACCGGGCCGGAAGCCAGACTGGAACGGGTCTAGATAGACAGTTTCATCCAGGTACAACAACAACCTTCGCCACAAAACGAAGGTTGGAGACAAGACGATAATTTGCTAAAATGGCTGGATCCAGGGAAGGCTTCTTGAGGAGGGGCCTCATCACCGTCCCACCGTTGATGAAAAAACTTTCCTGCCCATACATGAAGGGTGAAATGATACAAATAGAACCTCTGTTCGCCTAAAGGAAGCCGTCCTCTTAATGTATCTGCAGAGGGTCCTCTTCATATCCAAGGTATGCCATTTCTCTTCCAGCAGATGAGTCGGAGCTGGATAAAAATCAGGGAGAATGAGCTCCTGGGCACGATGAAACCAAGAGTTCACCTTGGGCATAAAGGAGGGGTCCAACCGCATCAGAACTCTGTTTGAATGGAATATACAGAGGTCCTTTTGAATGGACAAGGCTGCCAATTCAGAGATCCTTCTGGCTGATGTAATTGCCAGGAGAAAAGCGACCTTCAGAGTTAGAAATCGGAGGCTGATGGATCCCAGCGGTTAAGAACTTGAAGAACTAATTAAAGATCCCACGTTGGATAGTGGTGTACGACTGGTGGTTGAAGATTGGTAGCACCTTGGAAAAAACAGCGGATCCTCAGATGCAGAGAAAGAGTCCAGTGAGAATGGCATGTAAGAACAGTTGACAAGGCGGCAACCTGCTTACGTAGTTTAGTTGGAGCCAACCCTTTGTCCAGACCCGCTTGTAAGAAATCCAGCACTTCAGGTATAGAAGCAGAAGTTGGATCTATGTGTTGTTTGGAGCACCACAGACAAAATGATCGCCACGAAGCATTATAGATCCGGTTCGTTGAAGCACCCCTGAATGCCTGAATTGTTTGTATCACCTTCCCTGAAAGATTATCTTTCCTTAGGAGGATCCTCGCAAGTGCCAGATGGTCAATTTGAGCCACTTGGGCTCCGGATGCATAACGACCCCCTGGCTGAGAGAGATCCTGTCCCGGGGAATCCTCCAGGGACGGGACACTGAAAGGTTTATTAGGTCGGCGAACCAGGACCAGCGTGGCCATTGTGGTGCTACTAGAAGGAGTTCTACTTTTTCGGCTAACAGTTTCCGTAAGACCTTTGGAATGATAGGGATTGGGGAAATGCATAAAGTAGGCCTTGAGGCCATGTACATCGAAGGGTGTTGCTTCCTTCCACCCCTGGGGTCGGAAACCTTGAGAAAAACCTCCGAAGCTGTGAATTTTCAGGATGGGCAAATAGGTCGAGAATTGGCTGGCCGAACTTCTGAGGCAGTTCCAGAAAAAGCTGAGGATGAAGTTTCCACTTGGAGGGATTGAGTTGAGTCTTGCTCAGCCAGTTCGTTCAGAGGTTTGATGAGCCTGATATGTGTTATGTTGTCAATGAAAGAGTGTGTTTCTCCGCCCAGCTCAGAAGAAACTCTGCTTTGTCCATTAGCGTCTTGGACCATGTGCCCCCTTGCCAATTTATATGGGCCTTCATGGCCATATTGTCAGTCAAAATCAGAACCTGACACCTCGGCTTGAAAGTGCCTCAGGACAAGTCGTACGGCTCTCAACTCTAACCAGATGATACTATGTTTCTTTTCTGTTGGGGACCATTCGTCCTGGACCACCTGAGATAGTAGATGGATTCCCCAACCATAGAGGCTCGCATCTAATATCAGCATGATGCACCTGGGTTCCTGGAACACACAGCCCTTCTGGAGTGCCGGTGACATCCACCAGCGGAGAGATATCTGAACCCAGGGTGGAACTGATACTCTTATTCTGGAGTTGCTTCACCCTTGCTTTTGATATAGCAGTAATAACCATTGCAGTGGGGGAGCATGATGCTTTGCCCACGGCACGATTGCAATGCAAGAATTCATTTTCCCAAGCAATTGGGACAGAAGCAACAATTGAGTTGTCCTTTGCGATAAGATTAGTGTCACCAGCTCCTTGATACTGAGCTGGTGACTGGGCGACAGATAGACTGGCCCTTGATCGAGTCTATCACCGGCCCCACCTTTAAAGCGCTCCATGGCATAGGGCCGGGTTATCTACGGGACCGCCTACTGCTAACGAATACCTCTCACCGACCCGTGCGCTCTCACAGAGAGGGACTCCTCAGGGTGCCGTCAGCGAGGCAATGTCGTCTGGCGACGCCCAGGGGAAGGGCCTTCTCTGTGGGGGCTCCCACCCTCTGGAATGAACTGCCCCCAGGACTTCGTCAGCTTCCGGACCTTTGGACCTTCCGCCGCGAGCTTAAAACATACCTATTTAACTGCGCAGGACTGAGTTAGATTTTAGTTTGTGGGTTTTAACCTGGTTTTTAATTTTTTATATTTTTAATTATTAGGCTTTTGAATAAGTTTTTTAATTGTTTTTAGAATTGTATTTATTGCTTTTAAATGCCTGTAAACCGCCCTGAGTCCTTTGGGAGATAGGGCGGTATATAAATATAAACAATAAATAAATAAATAAATAAATAAGTGGAGAATGCAGGTGGTAGGCCCTAGGTGACTCTGCTATGTTGAGTGTAAACCCATGACTCTGAAGCATGTGAATTACCGTCATTCTGTCCTGTGCTGCTTGTGCTGAAAAGGACGACAGAATTAAGATATTGCCCAGGTAACAGACCATGCAGACTGGAACTATGTGGACCGTTGCTGCCACTGCCACCAGTAACTTGGTGAAGGTCCGTGGGGCCAATGAAAGGCCAAACGGCATGGCTCTGTACGGGACAGTTGAGATACACAAAGCGAAGGTACTTGCAATGTGCTGGATGTAGGGGCACATATAAATAAGCCTCCTTGAGGTCCACATATTGTAAAAGTTCGCCCTCCCGAATGCATCCCAAGAATGTTTAGATTTGTGGGCCTTAGGTTTGTGGGCTTTGGGTGGACTAACCTCCTGTTCTATGTCTGATGAGAGAGCAGAATCTGCCATGATAGTATTGTCTTATGACAGCTATCAATGAGGTGGAGATTGAGATTAGACAGTCCAATTTAAGCAGTTTAAACTAAAATCTTGAAACTGCACTTTCGCCACCCAAATTCTTAGCCCCAGAAGGCGGCCTATGTAAGGCTGGAGAGGAGATCAGACAGTCCAATTTAAGCAGTTTAAATTGACAATCCTGAAAACTGCAACTTTCGCCATCCAAATTCTCAGTCTCAGAAAGCAGCCTATGTAAGGCTGGATAGGAGGCAAGACAAATTAGAGGTTTTTCTGGAACCTTGACATTAGCCTGGTACGATCGGGCAAACCTGTCCTTGCCACAAGATGGTGACGATGAAATCCAGGCATTCTTCCAGCACTGACCCAGGCCCAACAGGAGCAGGAGAAACGGTGCTGTAGAGAACTAAGCTCCCCGATGGCACCTCTTCGCAAGCTGGCTCAGCTGTTTAAATAATAGTCCCAGAGCAAGAAGGCAGTCAGCTGTCAGGTGTGAGGTTTAAAGCCTCGTAAATCGCCGCCGCGGCCTAAACTGTCAAAAAAAAATGGCGGACGCGAGTAGAAAGCTGCTCCTCAGCGCCACCACAGCCTGCACTGACAGTCTGAAAATGGCGCAAAAACGGCAACCACTTTCTAAGTGCCACAAAGCCTTCTCCTGTTTCCTGGAGTATGCTCCAGTTCTCTGGACAGGGTCTCCGAAGCCGCCCCGACAAGGAGAACTGCGGTGGTGGTGGCAGTTTTATTGGCAAGCCGGGTAACCAGCTCTTTCACCAGCGGCACGATCTGTCATCGAAGGTGCCCAGCCGGGAAACAACTTCAGAATGCTGCTTTAAAACAAAGTCTTAGGGGCTGCTGGCGACCTGGAGCCCCAGGCACGCAGAGCACACCACAAGCAGCTGAACAGGCACTTCAAGCCTTCAAAGGAATCCCACGTTGCACAGCTCATCCTGTAAATAAATTGAACTTTTAAAATAAAAATAAAAATTTCACAATCAACAGTCCAACAATCTGGCACACTAAAGCCAGAGAGAACCAACTCAAGTCTCATTAATAAGACTGAGTGAAAAGACTGAAGATCAAGGCAGGAGGTGTGGTCAAGGGAAAAGAAAAAAAGTTTCCACTCAATCTCAACCAATAAGAACAAAGTGAATACCCATCTATGGATTGTCTGAGCAGTGCACTGGAAAATTTCTTGATATTCCCTGTCGTGAGAAATCAGTATGGTCTTACTATCCTTTTTAAAACAACAAAGTGTTCATTTTAAGGGTTTTTTTAATGTTAGGAATTATTGTATATCTCCCCCACACATTTTTTCTACTTCATTCTGAATTGGTTTGGATTTTACTACATTATTTAACTATATGGTTTATATGTCACATTTCTGCCAATAGCACACAAGGCAACTAAATAACAAAAAAACGATTTTAAATTTTACTAAAATAGTCAAAATCTCTGTTACAATCAAGTCAGATAAAAAGGACCAGCTGGAATTCAATGCTAAATATTGATACCCTTTCTAGACTTTCTAGTAAACTTCTGCAGGAATACATATTTTTACAGCATATGATGTTTGTTATTTCTCTATTGTATTTTAAACTGTGCAAAGTTTTGGGAAATTTATATTTAATAATATTTTACACAATGTTTTAGATACTGCATAACTGTTGAAAAGAAAACAGACAAAAACAGTTTTAAATATTAATGCATGACTGTAAATTACTTGTAGTTTGGTAGAAATAATGCACTGTAGTCAACTTTTGTTACAAATCATATTTTTTAAAAAATACAGCTATATTGTTCTAGCTCTTTTGAAAAGTTAGTCCTGACAGTCCTGGGGAAATATCTGGAATGGGATATAGCATGTAGATTGCAAGAGATTATGACTGGAGAAAAGAATGAAGAAAAATTATTGTCCCATTAGCAAAGATAAAAGTTACTATATAAAAGTTAATATACTATATAAAAGTTAGCATACTTCCAATGCAAATAATGCTAAATGAATATTTTTTCCTCTTTTTCTTTCCAAGGTATGCTATTTCTATTGCTCGGAAAATTGGTGCTTGTATATATGCCTTACCAGATGACTTGGTAGAAGTGAAGCCAAAAATGGTCATGACAGTGTTCGCATGTTTAATGGGAAGAGGATTAAACAAAATAAAATAAAGAACAGTTTATTTTCTTTTTCTGCCATGATAAACGCATTGAATGCCTCATTGTTTACAGACTAATATAAAGCAGATAGTTTATATATATAAATGTGGAAAAGTAAAGATAGATTATTTAAAATGATTTCTTTTTTAGTTATCACTTGAAATGTGTATTACATCCGTATGCGAGCTAACTCTGCTAACATCATGCAATAATTGTAATTAACATTACTATGTTCAGCAGCTTTTTTAACCTGTATATGATTTTTTTCAGTGCAAATATTCCCAAAACTGTAAAGTGCTATTTTAGGAAATACTATGAAGTCAAAACTTTTGATTGTTTTAATTTTAATTGTTGCTAGTAAATGTCTCTTGCTATGGTTATAAAATAAAGAGACAATCCTTTCAATAAAAGAGAATATATGTAGCTCAGGATTGAATTGTGGAGTCTTTGGTCCTCTTGTCTTTGGTTCTTTGTAGATGTTTCATTACCTGAATAGGTAACATCATTAGCACTATTAAGTGTGGACTTTGCTCACTGTTTATATACAGTGTCTATATATATCCTGTCAGTGTTGGTGGAAGTGTAGTTCCTGGATATCCTTATCAGCAGAGGAAATAATATAAAAAAACAGTCCACACTAACCAAGTGCTCCATTACTAAAATAATAACCTAACCTCTCATACTAGTTGCTGTGTAAGAACATTATTCAGAAGAGTAAAAACACTGCAGCAACCAAAACATCAGAAAAAGGAACATACAAGCTATGAAAATAACTCTACCACACGTTAAAAGTATTTCAGAAAAAACTAATACTCTATAACTGTGTTTCTCAACCTTGGTAACTTGAAGATGTGTGGACTTCAATTCCCAGATTTCTCCAACTAGCCATGCTGGCTAGGGAATTGAAGGCCACACATATCCAAGCTGCGAAGGTTGAGAAATGTTGCTCTATATAACAACCACATAGCATCATCACAGCATGTTGACCAACTAAAGACCTCGAAAACATCTTAAGTAAATAAAAAGACCCAGTAGCCCAAAAAATGTGAGTCTACAACATATAGTGTAAGGACCATAACCACCACTATATAGGAGAGAAAAACAGAACAGATCTTATGAACACCAACCTAACAATCAGAAGACATAATGAAACTTCTTAATCTCACAATACATGGACAGACTCAGCTATAGTTGCAACTTGGAAGTGGGGTATCCCAGATGAAGCTAAATTCAAAAACACTAGAAAATTGCTGTCAGCTTGGTAGTCAGATAAATCAGCTATCAGAGATAAACCCCATTTATACACCATTCAAAAAAGATAATTGTACTAACTGTCTTTACTTTGGCTGTAAACCGCCCTGAGTCCTTTGGGAGAAGGGCGGTATAGAAATTGAAACAATAAATAAATAAATAAATAATAAAAAAGCTAAGGAAACAAAAAGACCAGAAAACATTCTTCCAGTAGCTGATATCCAGATGAGCAGGGATTCACACCAACAAACCAGTGGCAAAGCAAGCTACTATATATAAAAGAGAACAAAGTTCACACTCACTACCATTGCTGATGTTACCTAGTCAGGTAAAGAAATGTCTACAAGCAAACAATTGAATGGCACCAAGGACTCTACAGACAATGTTTAAAGCTGAAACAAATCTTGTATTTCAACTATGAATTAGGTATTGAAAAGAAAATGTTCCCTTACCAAAGCAGCTTCTTTTTATTAGCTTACTGGTGTAAATTATAGTTAATTGGTATGTGAGTACCTGTTCTTTAGACTGCTTGTTGGAAAACAACTTCACAGAGAGATGGTACAAACTGTAAATAAACTTTAAGCACTGATGAGGCTGGTGTGGGTAGAATCAGTAAAATTTGCTCTGAAGAGAGAAAAAATACTCTGTTCCAATCTCAACTTCCATTAGCATGGTCATGAAAGAAGACATTTATAATGGCTCCAGAGTAGTAACATTTGTAAATTGTACCCTGTTTTATATTTCAATTTCTCAGAAAAAAGAATCTAGAGAGTACAGCAATATGTTGGTTATCTTTATGAAGCAATCAGGGATGTGACAAAGTGAAGATATTTTGATATAGAAAAGGAATTTTGGTGTATTCTCTTAGCTGTGCTTATATGCCTCTATTACTATTAGGATTACTATTACTATTACTATTATATATTAGATGCAGGATTGTACTGCTAATCAACTAATTAAATATTGGGAATTAAAATGTTTTTTTTTAAATTCGTTATACTGATAGTTAAAATTTACTTGTGCTGTTGAACTTACAAATTCCATTTCGGAGATTTTTCTGTAGAAACGTTTCTTCTGTATTGCAACTTGTACATTTTATAAAAAAACAAAAAATATTATAAAAATCAAACTTAGGATTTGCAGTTTAGAATAAAATCAATTAAAACATGTTTAATAATAGCATTAAATAAATGGTATGTATATTGTATTACTTGCAGTGTGTATGTTTGTGTATGAGTGAAAACACATTTTTAATAGAATACTAAATTAAAAATCAATAAAAGAAATATCAAGTCTATTTTTGAACAAGTCATAAACGCAAGCCAATTGCCAGGAACCCAAAATATATGACCATCGGTATGGTGGCCAAACATCTTACAATGGCTAGAAGTGCTTTATGAACTGTAAAGTATTGTTCTCTTATAATTTCAAACAGTTGTTAATCACCTGATAATAAATTGAGGACTATTTATCAAGCACTCCTTTGAAGGTACAACTTCAGACCAGATAAACTTTAAACAATTTTGTAACTCCTCAAATTCAGGAATTGGGAGCTGCTCACCAAAAGAAAAAGGGATCAGACACAAGAAAAAGGGATCAGATTTTTAATACGACTTGTATTAAGCAGGAGGCACTACAATCAGTTTTATCTTTATTGGGATTCTTCAAGCGTAGGTATCCTTCATACTAGAGGAAGATGTTTGAAGGATTTATATGCCTATTACTGGCCAATAGCTATTACAAAATCTAAAGCTATACAAGCTCACATATACCCCTGCCATAAGGATCAAAATTCAAAACTTTTCCACTCTGAGGAAAGCTAGTTGCCAGCCTAATTCACAGAGGGAAAACCATCACCAGTATCTCCAAGTTGTTCTAAACCCGGAGGAACACACTTATATCAGACTGCCCAATACAAACATATGCTGCTGGTTTATATTTGGACGTAATTTAAAGTGCTGGTTTTAGAAAGCTCTCTGCGATCTAGGACTTGGTGATCTTAAAGAACACCTTCTCCTATGTGTACCTAATGGGGCCCTTCTCTAGGTCCATTCAGTATTTCTCAGCTTTGGGAACTTGAAGATATGTGGACTTCAACTCCCAGAATTATATTTTCCCCAAAGAATTTAATCTTCTTAAGTGTAGTTTTGGAATTTTTACCAAAGAAAGAACAACAAACTTTATTCAATGATCACTGGGTGCCTGCTTTGCAAGAAATGGGGACCCTGAACAATAAAGACAGATTATTTATACATTTTGGAAGATGGGCAAAAAATCTAAATGAGGTGAGTCATGGACACATTTTGAGCAAATGAGATAAATGTTTAAACAAAAATGTATTTTTCTATTGTAAAGCAAATCTACTAAGCATTCCATTGTTAATAGGATGGAATATTGAGAAGCTTCCATACTTGATTGAGATGAAATATCATCTCAATGATGATAGATGACATGATTAAAAGGTTATATTGGTAGCAGAAACATAGCCATGTTTGAGTTATAAATGATCCTGGGGCTGATCTAGTTTATATATGCAAGTAAGGTGGATCAAAGGAAATGGGAAAAGAATTTGCAACAGGAGAGGCAGGGGGCAAACAGGAGGTAAAGAAAAATGTTGGGGAGAGTAGTAGAATTTGCAGCTTTACTATTTTTAATTTTTCTAACACAATTGCCCCCTTTTCCTGCTTTCTACTAGTAACTATTTATTTCTTTATGAATGGCCAAAAATCTTGCACAAACGTCTGGTACAGAAGGAGCAAAAACAGTGGTTACAAAGTAAAGAAAGAAGCAGAAGAGAAGAAAAAAGCCAATGAAAAACAAGGCCTTTTAGGGTGAAGGAATAGCATCCTGAATGACATTGTGGAAAAGACCAATTACCTGTTAAATTGGGAGTGATATAAATGAGAGAGAAGGAAAAAAGAAGGAAAAAACAACAAAGCATTAGTTTAAGGGTGTGCACACTTAAGCAGCCATGTTATTGTACATTTTTATTGTTATTCACCCTAAAATATTTCAGTTTGTTTTTTAATTGAATTTACAGCTTACATGTTAATGATGGGAAAAATTCTGAAATGATTTTTCTTGGTCTGATTTTTAGCAATAGCAATACCACTTAGACATATACGGCCCCATAGTGTTTTACAGCATTCTCTGGGCAGTTTAGAATCAGCATATTGCCCCCAACAATCTGGCTCCTCATTTTACCGACCTCAGAAGGATAGAAGGCAGAGTCAAACTTGAACTGGTCAGGATTGAACTCCTGGCTATGGGCAAAGTTTGCCTGCAATACTGCATTCTAACTACTATGTCACTAGTGGTTAGATATTTTCCAAAAACATGGCATTTTACCATGGTGTGTAGCACTCACTGTTAGCTCTGGAGGCCATCATTTTCTTTGGATCTTCAGGAGTGCCACACTTGGTGCTGTGGGAAATTGGAAGGGACGATTGCATGGAGTTGTAGAGATATCTAGCCATAACAACATTTTCTCTGGGAGTCAAAGATGTTCAGCTTGCACCTTGAGTGGCGTGACTGGGAGGCATCTCCAGTTGGAATGGTGGATTGATTGGACTATGTGATGGACATGTGGGTGCAGGGGAAGGATGGGGAAAACCCGGAAACTTTCGGATTCGGGTTTTCTCAGATGTGCCAATATGACATCTCTAATAAAATGGAACTTTGAGGAACTTCTAGCCTCGGAGTCTTCTTTTGTTGGGGGTGTTACTTGGAACCCTGACACTCATCCTCCAGATACTGGTTGGCTTTTGCTTCTTCCCAAACTATTCTCTCTTGTTCTTGCAACACCTTGCTTAGAAGAGAAATCAATAATTCTCATTTGCACTCTTTGAATTTCATTATTAGAGCTTGTAGATTCTTTAATTGTCATCTATCAAAATAGTATCATCCTCATAGTGCAGGTCAGAGATGTTTATTCCTCCAGTTTTACAACAAGGCTCATCTGTCCAACTTCCTTTTAATGTCTATTCAGCATATAAACTGAATAAATAAGGGAAGAATGTACAGTCATGTCTTGGCCAATCTGGAGGCAGTCGATTTGCCATATTCTGTCCATATTGTGGTTTTCTGATCTGAATAGATTTATTTAAAAAAAATTCTAGAATTACCAATTTTTAAAACTTAACATGACTAATACAGCTGAAGGCCTTTCAATATCAATTAAATATATATTGACTTGTTTAGTTTAGCTTTCTCAATTATCTACTGTGCACTAGCAAAGATGTCTCACATTCATCATACTTTTTTCTAAAGCCAGCTTAAACATCTGGCATGTCTTTTTGTCATCCAAGGCTTTAATCTGCATTGAATGATCTTTACTAGAAATGAAGGATATTGAATGATAGTTTGTACACTGTTAAATCCCCTTTACTGTTAAAGTCTCCTTTTCTTTGGTATTGCAATGTAGATTGACCTCTTCTGATCTGTTTACCAAATCTGTGTCCTTTTCCAGATTTGCCAGCACAGCTTGGTTAGCACCTTTACCAATTTTTATATTTTTGCTTGCCATATTTCTGTGGTGCATCGAATTGATGGAAAAAATAAACTCCATTATATTCAATCTCGCATTAATTCTCTGCTGAAAGTCATATACACTGTAGTAATCAATAAAGGGTTGAAGGTTGGATGAGACTTGAGGCGAAAAAGAGAGCTGGTTAACGACCACCTTGAGTATGAGCTGCGGGTCCTAGGGGAAATTCTAAGCAAATTGAAAATAGGACCTGCTTTTAGGTCCAAGGTTATATTCCTCCCCCCTCCCCTACAATTTGATTAAATGAACAGCAAATGACTGACACGGTCCCTGCTGGTCTCTTCTTTGTCGTCCGGGTCAAACAACGGCATGAGAGGCAACCCGCTTGCGTCTCCAACGGAATTGGGTGACCGTTAACGGTCTTCGGCGGCGGAAGAACTCCCAAGAGAACGAAAAAAAGGCCTTTTGCGCGTGCGCGCGCGGAGCTCTCGGTCGCTCGAGCTCCCGTTTGACAGCTGCGCGTCGTTCGCTCTCCCTTTGGGTGGCACGTGAGGGGCACCTCGTTCGCGGGTATCCCAGCGGGGTTGCTGGTCTAGGGGTCAGGAAGGAGGAGGAGGAGGAGGAGGGTGGCTTTCCAGAGCGGGCTCTCCGATGACCCTCCGTTTACTGCGGGGCCGGCGCTATGGCTGCTCTATACCAGAGTGCAGACCCATCGGCCTCGGCTTCCCCGAACAAGCTGCTGGCGTTGAAGGATGTCCGGCAGGTGAAGGAGGAGACCACCCTGGACGAGAAACTGTTCCTGCTGGCTTGCGACAAAGGTAGACACACCTCTGTCTCTCGCTTTTCCCTTCATTGCCGCAAGGAAACTGTTTTCGTTTGACCCGCATTATCAACTAGGAGCGGGCCTTCATCAATGAACCCGCCCAGCATCCAAGCCTGCAGCGCCGGAAAAGGCCGGGGTTCCGCTCCTTATTCCTGAACCTACCTAAGATGAGAAACTTCAGTCCGAATGAACAGAATGGGATCCGTAAAAAGGGGTAGCAACTCTGATTCTGACCCACTGAGATTAATGTACATTCCTTGTAATGAGCAAAAACAATAGCAAAAGGCATCAAAAATTCCCATCTTTTCCTCCCTTTCCTTTTATGGGAATGCGAGTCTGTTAGCTTCCTTAATGAAGGGTCTTGGCTAAAAAGCCCGAAGTTAATTAGATTGTCAAACAAGCCTAGTATAATGGGTCATTTTATTTGGTTAATTTCAGCTTTTGAGTGTTCTTCTCTATTCCTATATTTAAAGGGGGTGGGGAAGAGGGTAGTTTTTGGGAAATGCTTTTTAAAATCAAAATTTACATATGACTGATTTGCTGAAGAATTTAATAAATGTTTTTAAAAACTCATTACAAATTAAAATCTGAATTGCTAAAATAGGATTTTGTATATTATTGGTTTAGGTGATTATTACATGGTGAAGAAACTTTTAGAAGAGAATTCTGGTGAGATGAACATAAATTGTGTGGATGTACTTGGGAGAAATGCTATTACCATAAGTATTGAAAATGAGAATCTAGACATTCTACAGCTTCTTTTGGATTATGGTTGTCAGGTACTACTAATAACATCAGTATAAAGTTGAAATTTCTATTCTTTTTGCTTGCCCTTAGAACATTGTCATTGTAATTTAACGATCTATATTTTCTTCCATGGTATGAAATTTGATATTATTTGTGCTTTAATTTTCTTTAGTCTACAGATGCATTATTGGTGGCCATTGATTCAGAAGTTGTGGGAGCTGTTGATATATTACTTAATCATCGACCAAAGCGATCCAGTAGACCAACAATTGTTGTTAGTATTGCTTTAATTCTGTGTTTGAGAGTGCATCTCATGATGTCAAATCTTTGATAATGGGAAAAGTTTTATCTTGAAAACTTTAGAGAGCAAAGTTTTTGATTATATACCTGAAAATGGGCAGATATATTCATTATTTCTGGTTATTTATTAGCAATATATACAGGAACTCATGGGCATATATAGCACTCAGCCACACACTTTTCTCCATAACAACAATCCTGTGATTGTTGGGCAGTGAGCTTCCATGGCTGAGGGTGGTCTTGAGGCTATTTTACTGATAAAGCATAAAATTTTTAAAAGTATTAGTTTAACCATTGTGACATTCTGCTGCTTGAATTATAAATAATCAAATTGAAGGTTGTCTTAAATAAACATTGAATTGAATATACAAGTAGTCCTTGAATTACAACAGTACATTTAGTGACTGTTCAAAGTTACAAAGGCACTGAATAGAGTGACTTATGACCGTTCTTCACAGGACCGTTGCAGCAATCCCATGGTCATATGATCAAAATTCAGACACTTGGCAAGTGAATCAAATTTATGACAATTGCAGTGTTCTGGGATCATGTGATCATCTTTTGCAACCTTCCATCCATCAAAAAAGACATGAGGGAAGTCAAATTCATTTAACAACCATGTTACTAACTTAACTGCAGTGATTCATTCAATAACTGTGGTGAGAAAGGTGGTAAAATGGGGCAATATTCACAAATGTCTTAGTGACAGAAATGTTGGGCCCAGTTGTAGTTGTAAGTCAAGGACTGCCCATATACATTATAAAAGGGAATATTTCTAATTCTAGTTTTTATAAACATTACCAAAAAGATAAAAATTGTTACAGTATGTAAATTTAATAGTGTAATTGTTATGTTCAATACATCCCACAAAGCCTTTTCTATTACAACTTTTTTTAAAATTGGGAGAATCACTAGAAGTTACTGTTCAAATTATCACATACATATTGGTCTATTTTTTATTTTATTCACTTCAAGTACCATTGTACAAATGTGTGTCTGTAACTGGCTTCTTAAGAAGAAGGCACATACAAGAAGCATGACTGAGTTTATTCATTCTACTTCTTACTACCCTATCCCTAGAAATAAGAGAAATAGTACATGTACTTTAGAATCATGTATGCATTTTTCATTTCAAGAAATAATTTTTCATGGAATAAAATGTACTTAGTTAACATTTATCAGTCATTGCATCCAGTTTAGTGATTTTGAAATTAAAAAAATATTTATGACCTTAAAATGTATGTTTTGGTTTCAAATTGGATGTCTGTTAGATTTCATCTCTGCATTACTAATTCATCAAGCTTAATTTATTTTCTCAGACTTTTGTCTCTCTGTTGCAGAAATTAATGGAACGTATTCAGAATCCAGAATATTCAACAACTATGGATGTGGCACCTGTCATTTTAGCTGCTCACCGTAACAACTATGAAATTCTTACAATGCTCTTAAAACAGGATGTGTCGCTACCCAAACCTCATGCTGTGGGGTGTGAATGTACATTGTGTACAGCCAAGAACAAAAAAGATAGTTTACGTCACTCCAGGTTACAATAATTAGATCTTCATCTGTATCTGCAGTTTTTCCACCATTTTTAAGTAATAATCATAAAGGAGTTTAGTTTATATTTTAGAATAAAATGAATGCTCATGACAAGGATATATAATTGATAGAGTATACAGCTTTGCATGAAAAAATGTTAAATTTAATCTCTGCCATTTGAGTAGATTTGGGAAAAATATTTGGATGATTGCTTATGTTCATTATACAGTAGTGAACACAATGGTTTAGTGATCTCACTGGTGGTAGGTAAATCAGTTTCCTACTATATCACTAGTAATCTTGGAAAGAGACTTTTGTAAACAAGGAACTATTTTTTCTTTCATGTTACTATAAATTGCTAAAATGTAGGCAGTTTAAAACATATTCATAAAAACAGATAAAACAGAATTCATTTAATGTGGATTAAAACAGCAGACCAATACTTGCTTTCACTGCCTTCCTAAAACACAAAACTCAAGAGGCCAATATGATATTGGGTGCAAATTGTTCCATAAATATGCATATCCTATTCCCAAATAGATTGCAGAGGAGAAGGCAGTTTCTGAAGCCCATTGGAAGCTTAACCATGTAAGGTTTTACAGTATGTCAAAACTAAATTGTACTTGGCAATTTATTGGCAACTAATGCAGCACTACTGTTTCTTAACTACAGTGGCTTTCACCAGGCAGCAGGCAAAGACTTACATTCTGTACCAACTGTAGCTTCTGGGTGGTCTTCAAAGGCAGCCCAAAATTGAAAACATTGCAATATTCTACTTTATAAGTGATAAGGGCATACAGTAAGTCATTATTGCAAAGGCTTCTTTCTCCCCAAAAGGCAATAATTGGCACAAAACCAGAAGCTGGGATAAAAGTCCTTTTGGCCAAAACTTCGGCCTATTTTATTGACTTGCTTTTTCAGGGAGACTGGCACTTCACCCAGAGCCAAGCAGGATTTGAAATTAAATCAGATTGTCAAGACAGAGAAAGTATCTGTGTTGTGCAAGAAATACTTTGCCACATCTAGTTGCTCAAAACTTCCAATGTCGATACTAACAACATTTTGATTATTATCATGAAATTATAATAATTTCCCAAATTGACAAAGTTGTTTTGAGTAGGATTAATGGGTTTGCATGTTTGGAGAATCTTAATCTAAAACAATCATCCTTTGAACAATAATGGATAGCAGTACATCTTTTAATAAAGTCTTTAATTAAATTTGTTATCGGTATTTAAACTTAATACATCTAAGAACTTTCTTACAACACATGCTTTTGAGGAAATTCTTTTGCTTACTGATAATGATATATGTCAGATTTCTAAAATGATAAGTTGATACGTTTAATCAAATAAAAACTGTTTGTCTTAAGATGTGTTCTTTAACATTGCCATGGCAGATTTCGTCTTGATATTTATCGATGTTTGGCCAGTCCTGCCTTAATAATGTTGACAGAAGAGGATCCAATTCTGAGAGCCTTTGAACTTAGTACAGACTTAAGAGAATTAAGCCTTGTAGAAGTTGAATTCAGGTATGATAATATGTATTATTATTGTAATTTCAGCAGCATGACATTATTAGATGCAGGCATATCGCAAGTGAACCTGGCTAACAATACTGTATATATGCTATAAACAGAAAATTTCCAGTGTAAACTCATTGATATTTACTGAGAGATGAGTCACATATTCTACAGCTCTTATTCCTAGACAAACATACTGAAGAATAAATAATATTACCTGAATGTTGTTACTAAGGAACAAGAACTAAATACAAATATTTCATGAACTGTTTTTAGCTAACTTAATTTGCAATTAACTTAGAAGATACTATATATACTTCAAAGATTTATAGCGAATGTTTAGTTTCCAATTTGGAATTCCAAGATTCCAATTTGGCTCTGCGCATGCGCGAGGATGGCGGTTTTCTAGAGGAGCTCGGATCGGCGTGGGGGACTGTTTCCCGAATGGAGGACTCCGGATGACCTACCAGGCTGCTCTTGTCCCTCGGCACGCTGTGCCATCTGCTTGGCGGCCGCAGGAGAGGTCTTTTGGCCTTCTCGGATGTGCGGCAGCCGAGAGCGGGCCGAGGGAAGAGCGGCGGACCGGTTGGTGGCGGCCATCTTGGGGACGCGAGGGAGGCGAGGGAGGCCTGCTGCTGCCTGTGTGGATTGCAGGCCTCGATTTTCGGCCTTGATTTCGGCCCGGCCCCAGCCGACTCCAGCGGCGATGGGACTTCGGCCCGTTTCTATCTGGGGCATGGATTCCGGCCCGTTCGCCTGTCCGTGGGCCCGCCTGCTCCATCGGCGCTTTGTTGCGCCTGGCGGGCCTTGTGGGCGTGAGGCGCCTGTCCAGCGGCGCCCAGTGTTCTGCGGCCCTTCGGCGGCGGGCGTGGTGAGGCCGCGGTCGGAGATGAGGCCGGAGGCAAGGCTATGGTTTGCCTCCCTCTTCTGGCACTTTTGCCCCTTTACATCGTGCTTTGTTCATCTGCCTCTTGTTGTATGGCTTGCCTTTCCCCCCCCCTCCCGGACTTTTGACCATCGAAGTTGGGTCGCCAGGTATTTTTACCCACGGGTTTTTGGACTGGACTGGACTGGACTGGATTGGACTTTGGACTATGAACAGATTGACGGACTGACAGTCATTTCTACCTTTGTTAAGACCTTTCGTAGAAACGTTCTCCATAGGTTTACCATGGAGGCTGCCGGTCTGTTTGCTTAGGCTTATCATCTTCATCTGGTTCCAGCTTTATTTGTCCTCTTTGACATCTAGACATCCGTTGGGGGATCCATCTTTAATGTCTTACCATCTGGGATGTTACCATCTTAGCACCCTCACCGATTCGTACTTTTCTATGCGTTACGCTGTACAGGAACTCCTGCGCCTGCGAGGTGCCCCCGCCTCGCAGGAATGGCCCGCCTCATTACCAAGGGCCGGCCTCAATGACGGGTCTTGGGACCCACAGAGGTGGCATGCGAAAAGAAAGAGCCTTTGGGGTTTTAGATAGGGCATTTTAAGGGGTGGAGGGTAGGGCGGGTGATGGGGTAGCCCGTCGGGAGGGAAACCAGTTCCAGCGCATGCTCGTGGCGATTATCAAATGGGTTCGGAGGTTATGGGGGGGAAGGGTGTTCCTTTGTGTGAGGGTGAGTCTATTGGCACGGTAAGTGGGAGGGGCAGATATGGCGGAAGGGGGGGATCGTATCGACATAGGGGGTCACGCGTTCGATGTATGCAGGCGATCGCGTGCCCCGATCCCCCTAACTTTACCCGTTCCCCGGATGGTCAGGACCCTCAGAGCCTGGGCCTTCGGCTGGTGTTATGCAACGCACGGTCCGTGGCCAATAAGGCCCCCCTAATACATGATCTAATTCAGGGGGGTGCCGCGGATATTATAGGCGTTACGGAGACCTGGTTGGGCAATGAAGGGGGTGTGCCCCTGGTTGAGATGTGCCCACCGGGTTTCCGTGCATTCCATCAGCCGAGGGCCCAGGGTAGGGGTGGAGGGGTGGCGGTTGTGATTAAAGAGAGTCTAGAGCCGAGGGAGACCACTGTACCTCAGATAGCCGGGTGTGAATCCCTCTTTGTGAGGTGGGGTCATAGATGTCAGATGGGCTTGCTGGTCGCGTACCTGGCTCCTTGCTGCGTGACAGCTGCCCTGCCCGAGCTCCTAGAGGTGCTTGCCGGGGTGGCGGTTGTGATTAAAGAGAGTCTAGAGCCGAGGAGACCACTGTACCTCAGATAGCCGGGTGTGAATCCTCTTTGTGAGGTGGGGTCATAGATGTCAGATGGGCTTGCTGGTCGCGCACCTGGCTCCTTGCTGCGTGACAGCTGCCCTGCCCGAGCTCCTAGAGGTGCTTGCCGGGGTGGCGGTGGAGACCCCCAGACTTTTAGTCATGGGGGACTTTAACCTGCCATCTGCCGGCTCGTCATCGACGGTAGCTCGGGAGTTCTTGGCTTCCATGACGGCCTTGGACCTGACTCAAGTAGTGGATGGCCCCACTCACATCGGGGGTGGCACACTGGACCTGATTTTTGTCTCTGGTCAATGGTCGAGATCTGGACTTAAAGGAAATAGTCATTGAACCTTTGTCATGGTCAGATCACTCTCTCCTTCGCCTGGACTTTCTGACCGCTACCCAACACCGCAGGGAGACGGAACCATTACGTTGGTACCGTCCCAGGCGCCTGATGGACCCAGAGAGGTTCCGGACGGAGCTTGGGCCATTTCCTGAGGGTCTGGCTCACGGCACGGCAGAGGAACTGGCTGCAGCCTGGGAACGGGCTGCGGCCGGGGCCTTAGACCGTGTCGTGCCTTTGCGGCCTCTGACCCGGCGTAGATCCCAACCGGCTCCTTGGTTCTCCGAGGAGCTGAGGGGGATGAAACGCCGGAGAAGACGCCTAGAGAGTTCCTGGAGGTCCAGCCGTTCAGAGGCTGATCGGACACTAGTTAGATCCTATACTAGGACCTACCTAGTGGCACTGAGGGAAGCGAGGCGTTGCTACGCCTCCTCCCTCATTGCGTCGGCAGATAACCGCCCAGCCGCCTGTTTGGTGACCCGCCTCCTCCTCATTCCGCCGGCAGATAACCGCCCAGCCGCCTTGTTTCGGGTGACCCGCTCCCTCCTTCACCAGGGGGAGCGGGATGACCCGTTGCAGGGACGTGCTGAGGAGTTTAACGGTTATCTATACGATAAAATCGTTCAGCTGAAGGACGGTCTGGACCAAGATTGCAGCGATTCGGACGGGACGTCTGAGGGCGGTCTTGGTGATGTTGTGTGGGATGAGTTTGACCCGTGACTCCGAGGACATGGACAGGTTGCTGGGTAGACTGAATGCCACCACATGTTTACTGGACCCGTGCCCCTCCTGGCTGGTGCTGGCCACTCAGGAGGTGACACGAGGCTGGCTCCAGGGGATTACGAGTGCTTCTTTGTTGGAGGGAGTCTTTCCGGCCGCCTTGAAAGAGGCGGTGGTGAGGCCCCTCCTCAAGAAGCCTTCCTTGGACCCGCTGTTTTAGGTAATTATCGTCCAGTCTCCAACCCGCTCATGCGAAGGTTGTAGAGAGTATGGTGGCATATCAGTTTCCCTTCACCTGGAGGAAACTGTCTATCTGGACCTGCTCCAGTCCGGCTTCCGCCGGTTACAGCACTGAGACGGCTTTGGTCGCGTTGGTGGATGATCCCTGGAGGGCCAGGGATAGGGGTTATTCCTCTGCCCTGGTCCTATTAGACCTCTCAGCGGCTTTCGATACCATCGACCATGGTATCCTGCTGCGCCGGTTGGGGGGATTGGGAGTGGAGGCACCGCCATCGGTGGTTCTCCTCCTATCTCTCCGACCGGTCGCAGACGGTGTTGACGGGCAGAGGTCACCCGCGCGCCTCACTTGTGGGTGCCGCAGGGCCGATTCTCTCGCCTTTGTTCAACATCTATATGAAGCCGCTGGGTGAGATCATCAGTGGCTTCGTGTGAGGTACCAGCTGTACGCTGATGACACCCAGCTGTACTTTTCCACACCGGCCACCCCAATGAAGCCGTTGAAGTGCTGTCCCGGTGTCTGGAGGCCGACGGGTCTGGATGGGGAGGAACAGGCTCAAGCTCAATCCTCCAAGACGGAGTGGCTGTGGATGCCGGCATCCCGCACAGTCAGCTGAGTCCGCGGCTGACTGTCGGGAGCGAGTCATGGGCCCCGAGGGAGAGGGGGCGCATTTTGGGCGTTCCCCTGGATGAACGGCTGTCTTTTGAAGACCATTGGACGGCCGCCTCCAGGAGAGCTTTCCACCAGGTTCGCCTGGTGCGCCAATTGCGCCCCTTTCTAGACCGGGATGCCTTGTGCACAGTCACCACGCCTTGTGACGCCTCGCCTGGACTACTGCAATGCTCTCTACATGGGGCTCCCTTGAGGGGCATCCGGAGGCTACAGTTAGTCCAGAATGCAGCTGCGCTGGTGATTGAGGAGCCCTCGTGGCTCCCGAGTGACACCTATCCTGCGCCGGCTGCACTGGCTACCTGTGGCCTTCGGGTGCGCTTCAAGGTGTTGGTGAATGTCTTTAAAGCGCCCATGGCATAGGGCCGGGATATTTACGGGACCGCCTGCTGCTACCGAATACCTCTCACCGACCGTGCGCTCTCACAGAGAGGGGCTCCTCAGGTGCCGCCGGCGCGACAGTGTCGTCTGGCGGCGCCCAGGAAGGGCCTTCTCTGTGGGGCTCCCGCCTCTGGAACGAACTCCCCTGACTTCGTCAACTTCCGGACCTCCGAACCTTTCATGAGCTTAAAACCTACTTATTCATCTGCGCTGGACTGGGTTAGTGTTTTAATGGGTTTTAATGGGTTTTTAGCTCCAAATTTTAATCCTGGCCAATTTTAATAAGTTTTTTAATTGTATTTTAATTTGTATTTATTGTATTGTATTTTTACCTGGCTGTGAACCGCCCTGAGTCCTTCGGGAGAAGGGCGGTATACAAATTTAAATAATAAATAAATAAATAAATAAATAAGTTAAGGGCAAAATCTACACAGGATTATGTTGTGTTTCTTTTTGGTTCAAACACAATTAACTCTGGTTATATATAAATTATTGAAGAATAATAAGGGAGGCTAAATTACAGACATATACTGAAATATCTTGAAGGTCACAGACACAATTACTTTGGAAATATATTGAAGGTCACTTTGGCACTATTGCTAAGAAAAATATAATGTTGCATTCATGAATATTTTATTCCCTATTTTGATAACATATTTCCATTTTGCATGATAATGAAATGATTTTTTAAAAATTTAGAACAAACAATCCATATGCATCACTGAGGACTTAAAAATATAAAGTCTTCTTCAACTCAGGTTTGATTTCTGGTGCCATTATTTATATTAGCTTAAAGCTCAGAGATTTCTTGGTGGTATCATCCAAATACTAAGCTTCCAAATTTAATAAAAAACAACACAGCACAACTGTTATCTCTAACATTTAATTAATTTAATTAATTTGCTCTTACAATATATATAAAACCCATTTCAGTTCTAACAAAGGGTACAATAAAACTCCACTCCCAAGTGCATTAAAATGTATATAATAAAAGTCAGCCATAAATTTAGTAATGAAATAAGGGATATTTAATGACAATGTAGCAAAATTATTTAAATTATTTATTTCTTATGAATTTATGAATGGGTGGCAAGATATATAACATTCCTTCTTCCAGTTTTTCCCATAGCTAAAGTCATCCATATCTGAGGGATTTGAACCTGAATCCCCTGGTCCTAGTCCAGGACCTTAACTACTATACCATCTTTATTTTTTAAAAAGTTTGTCCTTTTTCAGTGACTGAAATAATTTATTTGGACCATCTTGATTTTAGCTGATTCCAGTCTGGTATCCAGTTTTGTTCAGGAAGGACCTTTATTCTTCTTTTTTGTTTGTATTAGTATTAGATTAAATCTAATTAGTATTGGATTATATTAAATTAGCATTAGAAGTAAGTTTTGTTACTTTGTTTATTTCCTAGAAATGATTATGAAGAACTGGCTCAGCAGTGCAAAACCTTTGCTAAAGATTTGCTTGCTCAGGCACGGAATTCCCGGGAGCTTGAAGTTATATTGAATCATACTGCAAGTGATGAACATGTGGATAAACGAGGATTACTAGAAGAGAGAATGAATTTGAGTCGCCTAAAGCTTGCCATTAAGTATAACCAAAAGGAAGTATGTCAGTTTTGATTTATTAAATATAGAATCCTGTTACAAATAGATGGGATAAAACAGATATGTGTCTTAGTAAGTTTTCAACTTCTAATATTTAGAAAAATTGTAATATCAATACAGTCTATTAAATTTCTGTAGGAAGTCCTTGACTTAAAATCTTTTGTTTTATGAAAAAGCACTGAAAAAAGTGATGTAGGATCACAGTCCTCACACTTATGACCACTGCAGTATCCCTGTAGTCACATGATCAAAACTTGGGCTCTTGGCACTAGCATGTGTTTGTAATGGTGGATTACGTGATCACCATTTGTGACATTCCCAGCCTGCTTCCAACAAGCAAAATCAATGGCAGAAGCCAACTTTGCTTAATAACTGCATGATTCACTTAACAACCATGGTAAAAAAGCTTTTAAATTTGGCACCACTCAACAATTGCCTTGCTTAGCAATGTAATTTCTGATCTTAATTATGGTTGGCAGTCAATTACTGTGATATAAACATAGGATATAAATTAGCAGCTTAGCACAATATTTTTCTTTATAAGACAGTAGTTAATATATTTGTGGAGCAAGAGTCTGAATGGCAAGGGAGAATTAATGCCATAGTAGTATGAGTTCCTTTTCACAGCTCAGTAGATTCACTGGTTTTGCTGCTCTGGTTCTTACCTTATGTATCTGATGTGGCACAGAGTTTTGAATTTTACTTCATCCAGTTTCTGTTGGCTGGCATTGTATAATGTAATGGTACTACAGTTGCTGAAATTAATTGCCTCTGTAAAATATGGTGCAAGGTTTTGTGCAGGAGATGACTAGCACTAATGTAAGCAACACTTTCACATTGCTCTTTCTCACGTGACCATTTTTGAAGTTTAATTTCTTGTTCAGCATTCCAGTAATATTATTGTTGCTGTTGTTATTATTATTCCTAGCTGAAAGTGAATAACTATTTTTACAATCCTGCTGTTTCTTATGTTGGATTAAAAGCCATATGTTGCCAGTTTATAAACCTGGCAGGGCTCTAGTACTTTGCCGGTCTGTGTATGTGTATTTAAAGAGCATTGCTTTGTAAAATGAGAAATCTGTGTGACACGTATAGTTCTGAGAAAGCACAGCCCAAAGTAATGGATATTATGAGATATGGTTGCTATAATAGTTAAGATTTTAAATATTTTATTGTGTGACAAGCTAGTGAGTCCAACAAAAACGGCATTGCACTGTTACATTGTTGGTCTTACCTTTTCTATTTTTTATGATGTGACATAAAAAATATGGTCAAAAGAGGTGGAGTTTATAGTACAATGCAGCCTTCATCACCAGTTCAGCAGTTGGGGCTGAGGACCTCACATAAACATTTTTTTACAGTTGTTCTAGTATTAGCAACATACAATGAAGTTTAATTAACTGATTATATTTAATTATATAGAATTTACATGTTTAAAATGAATTTACCCTCCAGTACTATTATGTAGCTAATTATTTCTGTCTACTTTTGTTATTCTTTTAAACTAAGAATGTAAATCATTAGCGTCTTTAGAAAGTGCTTATTCATATAAAATATTTTTCTATTGCAGTTTGTTTCTCAATCTAATTGCCAGCAGTTTCTCAATACTGTCTGGTTTGGACAAATGGCTGGTTATCGCCGCAAGCATACATTTAAGAAGATTTTGACAGTCTTGACAGTTGGCATTCTTTGGCCTCTACTCTCTTTTTGTTATTTATTGGCACCAAGATCTCAAATAGGCAGAATAATTCATACTCCTTTTATGAAATTTATCATTCATGGAGCTTCTTATTTTACATTTCTGTTATTACTTAATTTGTACTCACTTGTCTACAATGAAGATAAGAAAAACACAATGGGACCAGCATTAGAGAGAATAGACTATCTTCTAATACTGTGGCTCATTGGTAAGTATAAAGAATATGAAACTTTAAATTAAAGTCAGTTAAAATTCTGATTTTGTCAATGAATACGTTTTGGATGGCCACCTTGTGTGATATATACTTTAATATAACATACAATTTTATAAGAACAATTCTGGGCTGAATATCAGTGAACTAAATTGAACTGTCTGTTTGCATGATGGCAAAATTAGAAAAATCTGTGCTTCTAGTCACAAAAAAAGTTATAATAGCAGGAAGGCAGAATCTAGATAGATGCAGATGGGGTATCTTATTCTTTTATCTCATCTATGTCTGTAAATGTATTAGTTGATCCTTCAAGAACCAGCAGTCTGATATGATAATAGAACCAGCAGTAGAGCATAAACTATTTCTCAGTATCATTGAGGCCTCTGGTGGCCCAACAGACTAACACAGTCTGTTATTAACACAGCTGCTTGCAATTACTGTAAGTTCAAGTCCCACCAGGCCCAAGGTTGACTCAGCCTTCCATCCTTTATAAGGTAGGTAAAATGAGGATCCAGATTGTTGGGGGCAATAAAAGTTGACTTTGTATATAATATACAAATGGATGAAGACTATTGCTTAACACAATGTAAGCCGCCCTGAGTCTTCGGAGAAGGGCGGGATATAAATTCAAATTAAAAAATAATAATAATTGAATTTTAAGTCTGTGTAAAGTATGCAGAATTTTGAAAAGTATATTATCAACTTAATATACTTGAAAAGTATATTAATGCCCTCCTCAAAGCATTAAACAGCTATGGAAGAACTTTCTAAATGTGTGCTTATGTATTCATGGGAGACTGCTTCTACTGAAACTGCCAGCAAAGTAGCTATACATGCACAGATAGTAGGGGACAGTCTTTGAAACAGCCATGCAAATTTTCTAAAAGATGTGCCTGCTTTCATGTATCTCATGAAATGATGAGTTATTTTCTTTGCCTTAATCTTCTTTGTAAAATGCTTTTTCCTAATACTTTGCATCACTCATTGCTTTTTAAAATAAATGTACCAACCTTTGATGTGATTTTCTTTATATCAATAAAATTACAAATCATATTTTGGTCCCCTAAGACTGATATAATCCTATGAAATAATAATTGCTTGATGCCTTTGGTATGCTCATTTTCTCTATGTAGCTGTGGTTACAAGCATTTGATAACCTTAAAGAAGTAAAAAAAATGTATTGTGGTTATCTGTTAAGATGAAAAATATCTTTAGAGATCATCTACTGAATGAGCAATACTAGGAAGTGATGTCAGTTACAGAAATGCTATTTTTCATGGTAAAATGTGAAGAGATCTGTAATCCTTAAACATTACTTCTTTTTAATCATGGTATGACATTGGAAAAAATGTAAATGTACCAAGAAGTAAATAAAGCCACAAAACTAAGGTACTACAGCATGGAATGGGACAGTCGCTGCAGCCAACTCACTGCCAATTCACTACAGACAACTCACTGTAGGACAATTCAACAAATACAAAAGTTAAATTGATTTCTATGGAACTGTGGCCAATAATAATAAAATAAACACAATCCAGAAATGTAAGTGTTACAATACTTTTGATGAAAATATGGTCATCAATAATAAAAATAGCTGAATAAAACAATTAATATAATGTTGAATTGTCCAAGGGTGAGTTGTCCCAGGGTGAGTTGACTGCACTAAGTTGGCCACAGCAAGTTGGCCACAGCAAGTTGTCCTAGACCTATTACAGCATGACCTATGGAGCTCTTTATAATGGGCTGCATAGTTCAGCTTATCGTCACATTTATATTATATCAACATTCTGGCCTGTAGGAATATTTAGCATTTTAAAAACAGGCCAGTGAACAAATTGCTGCTGTGGTAATGAGGCTTATCACAAGATGATGTGAATTTTTTGTCAAGTTGTTGTGCCACCTACTGTTTGCCAGTGGCTAAATAGTTCGTCAGTTGTTTGTACCAGATTTAAGTTAACATGTTTTGCAAACATATTGCTCTCAACTTTTGAGTTTTATCTCCAGTACAAATATATTACAAAAAAATAAATAAATCACTGGCTTAAAAATTGGAAAAAAAACTGTTGAAAAATAACAAGAGGGGGAGACAAATTTACTCATATTCTCAACTATTTTGTCTAAAACAATGTTGCATAATATTTATTATTAAATATAATAACATATTTATAGTGGAAAATTAAATTTTATAAGGTAACCAATTCTTTTATTTGGAATATACTGAATATTAGATAGTTCAGGTTCGGTATTGTTTTATCATATTTTGTAATACTATAATCTGCTTTTTCATTGAAAACTCCTTGGAATGAGTAGTTCTTTATTAGACTGACCTTTCAGTTATTTAAAAGTATAAGTTTAAGACAATACTGAGATTGAATACCCTTTTTCTTTTTCTGTTCTAAGGAATGGTATGGTCAGATGTTAAAAGACTTTGGTATGATGGCTTAGAAGACTTTTTAGAAGAATCACGAAATCAACTTAGTTTTGTCATGAATTCTTTGTATTTGGCAACTTTTGCTCTCAAAGTAGTTGCCCATAATAAGGTAAATAGTCATTCTTATGTTAACATGAGCATTAAGTTGCTGTATTTTTCAACAATTGAAGTCTGGTAGGACATTTATTCTTAAAATTGTCTGATATGTCTTTGAGTTCAGTCTGTATATATTTAATGCTGCTACAGAAAGTAGACATTTTACTTACTATGCATTTATGTGTTTATTATTTAAATTTACTGGCTGCTCACCTCCAGTTGACTCTGGGCAAAGTACAAAACTAAGAGAGACATAAAAACAACTAAAAATGTATTTCTTTTTTGTTTTTTGCTAAAAAAAAATTTGGGATAACTACAGTATATATGAATAAAATACATTTCCAAAAATAGAATATGAAATAACATAAACATTACAATACTGTTCAAAGATCTTTCTGGAATTATTATATTAGCTTTTATAAGTCATGGGTATTATGCATATACTGTATTATCAAAATTAATTAGAAGTAACCTAAATATTTAATACATGCCAATAGTTTGGCTTTCGTTTCGTAAATATAAAGCACACCAAATTTCCTAGTAATAAACTGATGGATTACAATAATCCGTGTATGTGTATGTATACTATATTTCACATACATATTTCAGCAAGCACTTTGTTGTGTAGTAACCTATTAAATAATGAAATACGTTTCATGAGAGATATTGCTGAACTATTCACCAGATATATCTGAAGGAATGATAAGTTTTGTTTAAAAATTCCAGTTCCATGATTTTGCTGAGAGGAAGGATTGGGATGCTTTCCATCCTACACTTGTGGCTGAAGGACTCTTTGCTTTTGCTAATGTTCTCAGTTATCTTCGACTGTTCTTCATGTATACAACAAGCTCCATCCTGGGTCCACTTCAGGTATCTTGTTATATGACTATCAACATTGATGTGATTGTATTATTTACTGTAGGTCTCTAGTTTTTCACGTATAGGCCTTCTTGGCTTAATTAAACTTACTGAAATCATTGAGTGTATTCACAGTTGCCCTCCCTATCATTTGTTGAACTAGCTATGCAGGTTTATGCCTGTATGGGTAAGGTGTGGTTGCTTCATTGAATCAAAATTGTAAAAACAAAATTAGAGTTAAATTCTACATGATTTAACTGGTAATATTTATTTATAAAGTGATTATTTATATATTCTTAGTGTATCAAGGGGCACTGTGTTTTTCCTCTCTACATGAACACTCAAATGTGTAAATAAATGTGAATTGTGCATAAATGCATAATATCTATGAAATATTGTTCTGTTGTCTGTACTTATTTCTTCATATTTCTTCTAGTTTTTAATCACAATTTCTCTTACAAATTCCTTATTATTAAAGTTTATAACCATTAAGAGTACAGATTTGAATTCACGTTGAAAAGTTTCAACATATAACATTTCTTTTGTGCTAAAGCTTTCATTAGTCCCTGTAAGCAAAGTCAGCATTCCAATATACCCAAACAGTTGGGGGGGGGGAATCCATTCAATGACATACTAATATTGAAATGACTACAGATATAGCAGTAGCTGATACTCAGTTTTACAGAAATAGAACTTAACCTTTAAATGCCTATAAAGGCTTCCCATCAAACGAAATGTGAGGCATATTACTGCAATATATCCATTTTCATTGATATTGACAAAATAATAAATGTTGCTTAAATAAAATTTGAAAAGCTATTAATACATTGGGCATGTTTCATTGTCAATCACTTCATGGAAATATTAAGTGTCAAAAATACATTGGAAATATATTCATTAATAAATTATTGCTATTAAATAATTCTAATTGAAATTGTTAATTATGTGAAAATGGTTTTAAAAAATGGAAAGGTTGGAAGCACATTTTATCTGTATGCTAACATTATACACATATACTTCTAAGTGAAATCAGTGATTTCAGCAATGGTTAGAAGGTAGTACTGCAGGCTAATTCTGCTGATGGCCAGCTGCCAGCAATTTGATTCTCATTGGCTCAGGATTGACTTAGCCTTCCATCCTTCCAAGGTCAGTAAAATGAGGATCCAGATTGTTGAGGGCAATATGCTGATATATTCAGAGAGAATTGTAAAACACCATGAAGCGGTATATAAGTCTAAGTGCTATTGCTATTGCTATTAACAGTTTGTTAAAGGCTATGAACTCCATCAAACATGCGATACTAAGTTATTTGTGAAACAATAGAAATGTTGTTTCTAGGATTTCAAGGGGAAGATGGTGGAAGATTGAGAGTTAAAGTTACATAGTTCATAGTTTTACAGGTTCTAGTGTTCTTCTATCCCTATTCTAGATACATTACCTTAAAATAAAGATGTATATACCTTTTAGCAGGAAGACAGCTCAAAAAATAGTTAGATTTACTTTTAAGTAAACAATAATATAAATGTATACCTTTTAAAAAATAGGTAACTTTCAGTTATCTGGTCTCAAACTTCTTTAATAATTAAATTTTAAGGTAAAAAGTAAAGGTTTCCCTCGCACATACGTGCTAGTCGTTGCCGACTCTAGGGGGCGGTGCTCATCTCTGTTTCAAAGCTGAAAAGCCAGCGCTGTCCGAAGACGTCTCCGTGGTCATGTGGCTGGCATGACTCAACACCAAAGGTGCACGGAACGCTGTTACCTTCCCACCAAAGGTGGTCCCTATTTTTTCTACTTGCATGTTTACGTGCTTTCGAAACTGCTAGGTTGGCAGAAGCTGGGACAAGTAATGGGAGCTCACCTCGTTACACGGCAGCACTAGAGATTCGAACCGCCGAGCTGCCGACCTTTCGATCGACAAGCTCAGCATCCTAGCCCCCGAGCCACTGTGTCCCTAAAACAATTAAATTTTAGAGAATAGTATATTACATTACATTACAAATATTTGCTATTTTAAACTAATTATTTACTTAGGATACTTTTTTACTTTTTCATCAAAATAAAATGAAATTAAACATTCCAGTCACTCTTACGAGAAACAATTTCATGGAATTTTATGTCTCTCTTTTTTTAATTTGCCATCACCTGATATTAATTTAAGTAATTTCAACTAATATGTATTTTACAGATTTCAATGGGGCAGATGTTGCAAGATTTTGGGAAATTTCTTGGTATGTTCCTTTTGGTATTGTTTTCATTCACGATTGGGTTGACTCAACTTTATGATAAAGGATTTACTGACCAGGAAGAGAAGGACTGTGCTGGGATTTTTTGTGAGCAGCAAAGCAACGACACATTCCACTCGTAAGTTTCAGTGCTCTCTGACTGTGCATAATGCTTGTGCTTTGCTTGTACCTTGTGTCTAATTACCAGAAGCTGTCTAATTGTTGGTCATCTTGATAATAAAATTGTTAATCCCCTTACTTTAAATTTTTAGTTGATTCCATAGTATATATAAAAATGGCATTTATTGAGCATGTAATCAACTCTACGAGAGATTTTACTAGTCCTGTTTAAGCAAATACTTCTGCTCAATTATATAATATACCCTATAGAGCAATCACAATGCTACATTTTGTATTTGATGTCAAAATGCATTCAATAATGAGTTGAAAATTTTAATTTGCAAATTGTCTTTTCTCTCATACTCACAACTGGAAAAATAATACCAAACCTCTACCACCTCCTCTTTCAGTTCTACTTATACTGTGCAATACATTTAAAGATTAGTCAGTCATTCTTGAAACAAATATGATTAGCTGTCTCTTAAATACTGAGTGTCCATGCCAGTTTATATGTTTACCCATAAATCTGTTCCATCTTATTTTTGTGTTAATCTCAGAACTTTAAAATTTTGCATGGATTTATATTAATGTATTTGTGTTTATTTCTGCCTTCTGACATTTATTATTCATTACATATTTACAAATGTTTACATATATTGTGAGATAAAATTTGATATATGTAAACTAATGCAGATTAAAATCTAATTCACATATTCGACCATGAAGTTGCAATGAAGTTATTTTAGAGCCACATATATAAAGTTCATTTTTATCCTGAATTATTAATCAAAGCACATATTATAGAGTACTTCTATTTTCACACTTTCACCCTACTATATACATATCATGTGCTTCCTCTCACACTGGACTCCTATACAATTTTAGATCTAAACATTCTAGTTAAGTAGATTAGCATCTTTATTTTAATCTGCATTTTAAACGTTATGAGCAATACAACATGTATACTTTCCTTATGTGTTTTCAAGGGTTATCTAATCAAAGCTTTTTTTTTCTATCCATAGGTTTATCGGCACCTGCTTTGCTCTGTTTTGGTATATATTCTCCCTTGCACATGTAGCTGTATTTGTCACCAGATTTAATTATGGTGAAGAATTGCAGTCTTTTGTTGGTGCAGTTATTGTTGGCACATATAATGTAGTAGTTGTGATTGTTCTTACCAAGCTTTTAGTGGCGATGCTTCATAAAAGTTTTCAGCTAATAGCAGTAAGTACTTTTAGGGTTTATTGTTTTATTACCATTATAACAAAATCTGAAGCCTGAATAATAGTGTCATCTGAATTAGGATGTGGAATTTTCTATTTTTCATGAATATATTATAATGCCTGGAAAACACTGATGGGACTCATCTCTCTTCATTAATAATTCATAAGCTAAATCTTGTCTGGGTGGGAGGAGGAAAAAAATTCAAGATCATGACTGCATAATTGAACCCTTTATTTTTGTGTGACTCACATTAAAAGGGACACGACATAGAGGTAGCACACAATATCTTGATACAAAGCTGTGTTTAATCATAATTTAGTAAAAATTCTGACATCTTTATATATTTTAAATAATTTAGAATCATGAGGATAAGGAATGGAAGTTTGCTCGTGCGAAGCTCTGGCTTAGCTATTTCGATGATAAATGCACACAACCTCCACCTTTCAATATTATTCCTGCTCCCAAAACAATCTGCTACATATTTAACAGCCTCAGTAAATGGATTTCTTCTCACACGTCATCGGGTAAAGTTAAGCGGCAGAATAGTTTAAAGGTAAGGAATTGTTTATATAAGAATGTACAATTTTTTATTGTTCCTTCATTACTTTGGGAGATTTATATAACTTGTAACAATCATAATTCTGGGCAATGTGCATTAAATGACCTCTTTCATTTAAGGTCCTGCAAATATGAATCGTATATCAACAAAAAGCAAAACTTACAAACAAACAAATCAAACAAAACATAGCCAGGCTCATTAATTGTACATTCTGTCTCACAAGATATATGGGTTCATATAATGTCTTGGCCCTAGGGATTTTCCATTTGCATTTCCTAGGGAAAATCCTCATTTTAAGGCTTTCTTAAAGGCTAACTGGGTCAGAACTATCCAAATTTGAAGGGCACTAGGAGAGAGATATTTCCAAAGAATAGGCAACAAAACACTGCAATAGAAAAGGCATGCCTCCTAAGTCATTACTTTAAGAGGAGACCTGGAGCATGCCTATCCTGTAAAGTGCACGGATAGGCAGAATTCACTAGTAAAAGGCAGTTGTGCAAATAATCCAGTCCTGTACCATGTAGGGCTTTGTAGATGAAAGTAACTTGTTGAATTACACAGAGATATCCTTTGGGAGGAAGTACAGTTTGTGAAGTAATGGTATCAGATAAGGATACTGATTTCTCTTAGCAAACAAAGTATACTTCTATGTATTACATCAAAGTCTCCAAAATATTTAATCTAGTTTATCTACTTGGGATTTGGGCAGCCTTTCAGTGGTCGAGTCTGCACTCATCACTATGAATGTAATGCTAAACAGCATTTGTTTTTTTCTGCTAGTAATTTGTGTTCAGTTTGTAGAACATACTAGCTTGTATCTAAATAATTAAATAAAAATCTGAGGAATTGCCTGTCTCCAATAGTTTCTGGACATATAATACAATTCAGCAGGATGGGCATGCTCTGGATTCTGTTAATTAAAGAATGTCATCTCACAGATTGTGTCTTCTCTGGGAATGATTCCCCAGAGATCTATATGACTCTCACCCTTATGATACTGAATACTTATTTAGGACCTGGTTGTTCCCCCAAGTCTTTGAGACAGGATGATTGTGATAGTTATAGTAACTATATATAGTACTTTTGGCAGGGAAAAAGAAAAATCATTTTATATCTCAAAAGATATTTTTGTTTTTAGGGCAACTATATTTTTAACAAGTACTGGAAAACATCATTTTTAGCCAGATTACTAATCAGTTACCCTAGATTGTAAAGTAACTTCCATGTACTTAATTTTTAATTATATATACTTATTAGTATAGAAAAATAGATGCATACACTGACATAGATAATTGTCTGATTCTTATGTGTCAGTTATGTCTGAACAACAAAGACTATATATAACAATATATATCTTAGCAGCTTATTAAGGATGTAAATATTTAGAAAATATTGTAAAGATATTTATTCATTTAGATGTAGATGTGGTCATAAAGGCAGTATGCTTTTGTTTTGTTATGAAAACGAAACCAATTTTGGTTTACTCAAAAACATTTGTTGAACAACCATGCCTTATTCACAATAAGGCCATATCGTGTGGCAAAAAAATGCACATGCACAGGCATAGCAGGGCAGTTTTAAACTGGGACTTCAACACTGGATTGTTATGACTGGTGGCAGATAGTCCTGGGCAAATTTTTAGAAATTACATCTGTTGAAAACCCCATATTTTGGGCTTCATTGTTCAAATGCCATGCAGGCAGGTGAAATAAACAAACCAATAGAGGTTGCTAGCATGGTAGCTTCTGTACAATTTTGGAGTTTTGGTCATTATTGTTCAGTAAGCATGTTCTATCCGTATATTGCCTGAGTTAATTAAAAATATAAATAAATAGGGATAAAATGATTTGTGAGACTCAAACTTTATAGTTTGCTATAGACGTTAAAAACCAGCCAACCAGGATACTGGGGAGACTGAATGCGACCACATGTTTATTGGACCCGTGTCCCTCCTGGCTGGTACTGGCCACCCGGGAGGTTACACGAGACTGGCTCCAGGGAATTGTTAACGCCTCCTTGGTGGAGGGTGTCTTCCCTACCGCCCTGAAAGAGGCAGTGGCGAGGCCCCTCCTCAAGAAGCCTTCCCTAGATCCAGCTGTTTTAGCAAATTACCGTCCTGTCTCCAAGGACAGTTCCCTCAGTACCTGGATGAAACTGTCTATCTGGACCCATTCCAGTCCGGTTTCCGGATACGGTACGGTTTCTGGTTACAGTACGGATACGGCCTTGGTCGCGTTGGTTGATGATCTCTGGAGGGCTCGGGACAGAGGTTGTTCCTCTGTCCTAGTCCTATTAGATCTCTCAGCAGCTTTTGATACCATCGACCATGGTATCCTGCTGCAGCAGCTCGGGGGACTTGGAGTGGGGGGCACCGTTTATCGGTGGTTCTCCTCCTACCTCTCCGACCGGTTGCAGACGGTGTTGGCAGGAGAGCAGAGATCGGCCCCGAGGCGCCTCTTGTGTGGGGTTCCGCAAGGGTTGGTTCTCTCGCCTCTTCTGTTCAACATCTATATGAAACCGCTGGGTGAGATCATCCGTGGTTTTGGGGTGAGTTGTCATCTGTACGCTTATGACACTCAGCTGTACATCTCCACCCCTAACCACCCCAACGAGGCCCTCAAAGTGATGTCCCAGTGTCTGGAGGTCGTACGAGTCTGGAGGGGGAGAAACAGGCGCCGACTCAATCCCTCTAAGACCAAGTGGCTGTGGATGCCGGCAGCCCGGTACAGTCAGCTGATTCCATCGCTGACTGTTGGGGGCGAGTCGTTGGCCCCCACGGAGAGGGTTCGCAATCTGGGCGTCCTCCTGGATGCACGGCTGTCTTTAGAAGAACATATGACGGCCATCACCAGGGGAGCTTTTTATCAGGTTCGCCTGATTCACCAATTGCGTCCCTTTCTGGTCCGGGTTTCCCTTTGCATGGTCACTCATGCCCTTGTTACATCCCGCCTGGACTACTGCAATGCTCTCTACATGGGGCTCTCCCTGAAGGGCACCCGAAAACTTCAACTGGTCCAGAATGCGGCTGCGTGGGTGATAGAGGGAGCACCTCGTGGCTCCCATGTGACACCTCTCCTGAGCAGCCTGCACTGGCTCCCAGTGGTCTTCTGGGTCCAATTCAAGGTGTTGGTCACCACCTTTAAAGCGCTCCATGGCATAGGACCGGGTTACTTACGGGACCGCCTACTGCCACCAGTAGCCTCCCATCGACCTGTGCACTCCCACAGAGAGGGCCTTCTCCAGGTACCGTTGGCCAAACAATGTCGGCTGGCGACCCCCAGGGGGAGGGCCTTCTCTGTGGGGGCTCCTGCCCTCTGGAATGAGCTGCCTCCGGGGCTTCGTCAACTCCCCGACCTCTGGACTTCTCGCCACGAGCTGAAGACGCTTTTTTTTCAGTGCACAGGGTTAGCTTAAAAGTAGTTTTTTAATGGGGTTTTTAAATGGGGTTTTTAACTTTATTCTAATTTTTAGGCCATATATCGAATTAGTTTTTTATATTGTTTTTAACCTGTGTTATATGTATTTTTGTATTTTTATTGGCTGTGAACCGCCGAGTCCCTCGGGAGAAGGGCGGTATACAAATCTAATAAATAAATAAATAAATAAAAATAAATTGGTCAAAAGAAGAAATGGTTAAATAATAAATCAGAAGTTGCACCTTAGTTATTTGATGCAACTGCTGACAAGTCTTACAGGGCATCATTTGTGTCTTGCAGTTTATTCATGGAATTTGTGACATTTTGAAGAGGTGTTATTTGGATGGTGAGCCTGATAGAGTTTGATTTCTTTATGATATTTTGAATGTTTCAAGAATTGATTAATATTCAGTTCAAAAATGATTTGCTACAGCAATTTATCTAATTTGTCATTATTTGTTTAAAGGAGTGGAGAAATTTGAAGCAAAAGAGAGATGAAAATTACCAAAAGGTGATGTGTTGTTTAGTCCATCGTTACTTGACTTCCATGAGACAGAGAATGCAAAGTACTGATCAGGCAACAGTAGAAAACCTGAATGAACTCAGACAAGATTTATCAAAATTCCGAAATGAAATAAGAGACTTGCTTGGTTTTCGGACATCAAAATATGCCATATTTTATCAAAGAAATTAATTTTCAAACTTTTCTAATGATTCCACTCAGCCACCTACATTTATAGTGTGTTGGGTGGAGAGAGAATCTGGTTCAAAAGCAGTAATTTTATTAATATATTTTTAAAATGCAATGGAAAAACTGTTGCCAGATTCTGTGGTGAAACAATAACAGGTAATTTTGAATTAATGTGAAGCTTTGATGTATATAATTTATAAACTGTATAGTCAGCTAAATGGAAATACTTAGTTATATGTCAAATTTGATATTCTCATCATATGGACTAATTTATGTGTACACTGTTGCACTTTTGAGAAGATGTTTAATTTTTTTTCTCTTTCAAGTATAAAATGAAGGCACAAATTATTTTTGACATGTTTTAAACAATTGTACCTTTCTAAATTAATATAAGCATCAAGTAGTTATGAGCATATTTTTAAAAACTGTCAAATTAGGTTAATATAATACTATTTTAAAAGAATTCTTTTGGAGTTGGAATAATATTGAAACGCCATATTGCCATACTGTGACATTTTGGTCCTCAAAGACTGATGAATGATACCAAAGAATTTAATACTTTGGAATTGACTCTATGGTTTCTTTCTTTCTTTCTTTTTTTTTGTAAAATGATGGCTGACTGAAATTTGATAGAGATAATCTGAAGGTGCCGCTTTTATCTATCTCTAGCACTTATTTATATCACATTATTTCCAAGATAAAATTTCAACGTTCTTACTTCTTTAGATTATTCAGCAGAATTAGATGGAAGCATGGTACTTCTGTTGACTGCATTAGTTACTATAAGAATTAATCATTATAAAAGTAATATTGAAATATTTGAAATATTTTTTCCTCTTGAAATATCTATAGTAAAACATTTTACTAGTTTTATGGGTCAAGTAAAGTGCAACAAATGTATTTTCACTGTTTTCATTGAAAGCATACCATATTTAACCAGATTACCTTCTCAGTTTTGCAAAAAATACTTTTTGAAGTCATCATTTGTTAAATATCATATTTATTTTTAAAATATATTTTATGTTGGAGTGTCTTAAATGTATATGTTGATACCCAGTTTATGTTTGTTTATTTTGTAAATATACTAATTGATTATTTCCATTAAATTCTGCAAACTATGGCTAACAGGTGCTGGTCATCTAATTGCTAAAAAATTGGAAATAAAAAGAATGAAATTTAAATAAAATATTTCTCCTGAGGCTTTTTAAATACATACCCACAACCATACACCGATAAACAAATATATTTTTGCACCACAGAATTATTGAAAGTGATATGATTATAAAGTTGATGATTCTTTTGAATTGTCTGTATATTCCATTTGTATAATAACCTGAACTTATTATCCCTCAAAAGGAGATAAATTTTTTGATTAGAAATTGAAGATTTTTACTTAAGATACACACTATTTTGTATTGTTTCATTTATCTTGTAAGTTGAACAGTATAGAAATAAATTGGCATTTTTGTAAAAAAAAGTAATACTGTTCTTAATGTCTGATCCAACTTTATTCTCAGAAAAATCATTCATTTTATTGTTATGAATATCATAAAAAGCTATATTACTTAGAAACAGTGTAATTATAGAAAAACAAAAGCTGTTTTCTGATATTATTATTTTTCCTATTTTTTCTCTTATTTTCTTCCATTCAGTTAAAACCATAAATAATTTGCTTTCATCAATTAGCAGAAACATAATGGCAAGAAATATCACATAAATGAAGTGAACCTAGTACACGGTTTTCTTTTGGTACTTTGTATTACTTTTAAAAGAGAATTTACAAACAAATTGTTCAGGATCTATAATCTGAATATATTCTGTTTTCTAGTCCCAGAAAATCTGTTTAACAATAAAATAAAATAACACCTGATAAAGAAAAAAATCTTTTAACAAAATTGTTCTTCAAAAGTACAATACTGGAATAGATCACTCAAAAAGCAAAATAAAAAATCAATCAAAATACTTTACAATATGGCAAATCAAATATGGCACAACTTCATCTGATAATTTTGGATTTATGGAGCCAACTCCACAGGGACTGATTGTAATCTGCCTTAATTCAAAGCCTTTGGCATTGATGTATTTTATTTGCATCTATTATGTGAGCAAGATAATTCAGGAATAGCATTTAAAAATAATATCAAAATATGATACACTAAGATCTTGATTTGTCCAACATAATATGGTTCATGTTTAAGCATCCTGGAATTTGAAATATTCAGATTCAAAAGTAATGAGATTAGAATTATGCATTTAATGTTATCTTTTTGAGCTATAAATTTAACACAGTACAACTAGCATCCAAAATGAATAGGCGAATCATTTGGCAAACCTCAATAAAATTTTCATTGGCCAAGCTGGTTCTTTTTAATTGACTTAGTTTTATGGATTAGAAACTGTAAGAATAAGTGTCCTGCAGAGTTGTACTATCTTATTAAAAATTTTACTTGAAGTTCGGGTCCAAAGTATATTTGAATCAGAATCTTCTGATGATTCTAGAGCCATTCTATAATCTTGAGCCATGCAAAGCCAGAGTAGATTTTTTAAAAAATCAAATCTGCACATTTAACATTTAAAGCAATATGATGAAAATCAGGTTCAAAATATGGATTCAGTGTAGATGAAAGAAGATGAAAGTATCCCTTCCACTGTTTGGAAAAATTCTATTCATAAAAAACAATACTGTTCTTCTGCCTCATAACTGTGTGCCTTTGGGTAATATCTTAGGATTTTTAGTCTTTTTACTCTTCCCACTTGTAAATACAGTGGATCCAAACATGATTTTCTTTCCTTATTGCAGGCTCTTACATCAAAATCCTACTGTAGGAAATATTAGCAATAAGCTTGAAAAGCACATAAGAGTTAGTTTTTTAGTTAATAAAAATGTTTTCATGATTGATAATATAATGAAACTGAAAACCTAAATTTAAAATTAATTATACATTTTGCATTTGTAACATCAATAATCTAGTGTAATTAAGAGTTTCAGTATAGTAGAAATGAGTTCTTTCAAGTTGCTAAAAGGTTTGAAATACATTTTTTCTTTACTTGCAACACAAATCAACAAATCAGTTAGGATTATATCGCTATAAAATCCAGAAAATATACCAATTTGGAAAGTGCAAATTTTGTCTATATTAAGATTTTTTTTTAAAAAAGATAACAGATCGCTTCAAAAAGTCTTATATCAGCACCTTTTGTTTTTTAAGGCATTCAGGATTTTTTGGTTCTTAGTCTTGAAACTCATAGTAAAACTGCTAGGCAGGAGTTTACCTCTGCCATCTTCTTCTACCTGGCCCATGATGACATAGTTTAGACCTATTGAAAGAGAAGGAAATGATAAATTCTGCTTTACAGAAGCAGAAGATAATATGGCTCAATTGGCCAATGAATTCTTCAGATGCAAACAAGAACTTTAGAAAACTCAAATTACTCAACCTATAGAATCAATACAAATATGCAAATATTGGTCAAATGCAAGTATTGCTCAAATGTTATATTCACTATAAAAATGGCTGCTTGTCTATTTTTTTCAGTTAAAATTTGACCGTTGGCCTCCCAACGACCTGTGCGCTCCCACAGAGTGGGCCTACTCAGGGTGCTGTCGACCAAACAATGTCGGTTGGCGGCCCCCAGGGGGAGAGCCTTCTCTGTGGCAGCACCGGCCCTTTGGAACGAGTTACCTCTGGGGTTACGCCAACTCCCCGACCTCCGAACCTTCAAGCAGGAACTGAAGACCTTACTATTTAATCGTGCAGGACTAGCCTGAGTGTATTTTAATTATAATTTTAAATTTTAAGGGTTTTTACGTCGGTCTATCCCCTTTTAGTTAATTAGGCCTATTTAATATTTGTTTTAAATTCGTTTTAAATTTGTTATTTATATTATGTATTATTTGTGTTTTTAATAAGGCTGTAAACCGCCCTGAGTCCTTCGGGAGAAGGGCGGTATAGAAATTAAACTATAAATAAATAAAAATAAATAAACTATATTTTCCAGGAGTCATTGCTTAGTTGCTTTCTGCTATGATTTCTCCTTTAATAACATTTGATAAAATGTTGTGACCACATTCCAATTGGGATTGGAATTTCCATTGTTAAGCCATGCTGTTAAGTGAGTCATGCCCGATTCTACGACTTTTTTGACACCTGTTAAGCAAATCACCACAGTTGTTAAGCAAATCACATGGTTGTTAAGTGAATTTCAACATCTGAAAGTCTTTGTTTGTTGGAAGCCAGCTGTAAAGGTTGCAAATGGCAATCAAATGACTTCAGTCAGAATAGTGTGACCATCATAAATGCGAGCCAGTTACCAAGCGCCTGAATCAAAGTCATGTGACTGTGGAGATGCTGTGACAGTCATAAGTGCAAAGATCAATCGTGAGTCACTTTTTTCAGCACTAATAATTTTTATCAGTTGCTAAAGGAATGGCTGTAAGTCGAGCACTATCTGTATAACACTCATATAGCATTTCTGTAGTTTTATGCCACTAATCAGATAACTAGTTGGCTGTAGTACTTATTTAGAGAATGTCATTCTAATAAATAGGATTCTTGTTGGACATATCTTGTTGATAAATTCATCCACGGAGAACGAGCAAGCATGAATTCTCATTGCCCCTAACCCTAACCCTCCAAGTAACCCACATTCTTATAATTGATACCCAGAAGATAAAGGGATCCTGCTTAGTGGAGTGGTCCCCAATCTTTTTGGCACCCCAATCTTATAGAGCAGTGGTCCCCAATCTTTTTGGCACCAGGGACTGGTTTCGTGGAAGACATGGATCCGAATGGATGGTTTCGGTTTAACTTGCTTGTCTGCTGCTGATCCCCAGCTGTGTGGCCAGGTTACAGATCATTACCAGTCCATGATCTGCGGGTTTGGGACCCTTGCTGTAGTAGGATGAGTAAGAAAAACTATGCAAGGTCAGCTTCACAAGGAGAGCCAACCCTGTATGATTTTGCAGTTACTGATGCAGGGATTCTTATCCCATTTACACAAAGATTTTTTTTAGTACTCATTTAATGTTTAGCTTTTCACTGTCACTTCAACATTGTGAGAGCTAACAAAATGATTTTATTTTATTTTTATTTTATTTAATCACATTTTTATACCGCCCTATCTCCCGAGGGACTCAGGGCGGTTTACAGCCTATTAAAAACACAAAAACACAAATAAAAATACAAGATAAAACACTAATTAAAAAACTTATTGAATAAGGCCGAATTTAAAATTATAATTAAAATACTAAAACCCCATTAAAAACTGAATTAAAATTAACACCCTAGCCCAGTCCTGCGCAAATAAATAGATGTGTCTTAAGCTCGCGGCGAAAGGTTCGAAGGTCGGGAAGTTGACGGAGTCCCGGGGGAAGTTCGTTCCAGAGGGTGGGAGCCCCCACAGAGAAGGCCCTTCCCCCGGGTGTTGCCAGTCGGCACTGCCTGGCGGACGGCACCCCAAGGAGTCCCTCTCTGTGAGAGCGCACGGGTCGGTGGGAGGCAGTCGGTGGCAGCAGACGGTCCCGTAAGTAACCCGGCCCTAAGCCATGGAGCGCTTTAAAGATGGTTACCAAGACCTTGAAGCGCACCCGGAAGACCACAGGTAGCCAGTGCAGTCTGCGCAGGAGAGGTGTCACATGGGAGCCACGAGGGGCTCCCTCTATCACCCGCGCAGCCACATTCTGGACTAACTGAAGCCTCCGGGTGCTCCTCAAGGTAAGCCCCATGTAGAGAGCATTGCAGTAATCCAGGCGAGATGTCACGAGAGCATGAGTGACTGTGCATAGGGCATCCCAGTCTAGGAAGGGGCGCAACTGGAGAACCAGGCGAACCTGGTAAAAAGCTCTCCTGGAGACGGCCGTCAAATGGTCTTCAAAAGACAGCCGTCCATCCAGGAGAACACCCAAGTTGCGCACCCTTTCCATTGGGGCCAATGACTCGCCCCCAACAGTCAGCCGCAGCTGCAGCTGACTGTACCGGGGTGCCGGCATCCACAGCCACTCTGTCTTGGAGGGATTGAGCTTAAGCCTGTTTCTCCCCATTCAGACCCATACGGCCTCCAGACACCGGGACAGCACTTCGACAGCTTCGTTGGGGTGGCCCGGTGTGGAAAAGTACAGCTGAGTATCATCAGGGTACAGTTGATACCTCACACCGAAACCACTGATGATCTCACCCAGCGGCTTCATATAGATGTTGAACAGGAGGGGTGAGAGAATCGACCCCTGCGGCACCCCACAAGTGAGGTGTCTCGGGGTCGACCTCTGCTCTCCCGTCAACACTGCTCATGCATCGTCAGAGAGATAGGAGGAGAACCACCGATAAACGGTGCCTCCCACTCCCAATCCCTCCAACCAGTGCAGCAGGATACCATGGTCGATGGTATCAAAAGCCGCTGAGAGGTCTAATAGGACCAAGGTAGAGGAATAACCCCTATCCCTGGCCCTCCAGAGATCATCAACCAACGCGACCAAAGCCGTCTCTGTGCTGTACCCGGGCTGAAAGCCGGACTGGAACGGGTCTAGATAGACAGTTTCATCCAGGTACCGGGGTAATTGACATGCCACCACACTCTCTACAACCTTCGCCACAAAGCGAAGGTTGGAGACCGGACGATAGTTACCTAAAACAGCTGGGTCCCGGGAAGGCTTCTTGAGGAGAGGTCTCACCACCGCCTCTTTCAAGGCGGCAGGGAAGACCCCCTCCAACAAGGAAGCATTAGTAATCCCCTGGAGCCAGCCTCGTGTCACCTCCTGCGTGGCCAGTACAAACCAGGAGGGGCACGGGTCCAGTAAACATGTGGTGGCATTCAACCTCCCCAATAACCTGTCCATGTCCTCGGGAGCCACAGCGTCAAACTCATCCCAAACAGTCTCAACAAGACAGCTCTCCGACCTCCCACCTGGATCCACCCAATTTTGATCCAGACCATCCCAAAGCTGAACGATTTTATCATATAGATAATCATTAAACTCCTCGGCACGTCCCTGCAACGGGTCATCCCGCTCTCCCTGTTGAAGGAGAGAGCGAGTCACCCGAAACTGGGCGGCTGGGCGGTTATCTGCCGACCAATGAGGGAGGAGACGTAACTTCTTTTAATTTTAACTTCTAATTAGTTTTATTTAAAACAGAACAAGCCCATAGTTTAAAAATTACAAGTATAAGTAATACAATTTCAAATCTTAATTTATATGCCTATGCTCCTAATAATGTATGCCTCTTTTAATTTACGGGGTTACAGATTTTTTTTATAAGGGCCCAAATGACTTAAGCCATCATCCTGTTTCAACTCACCTATATTATTCACATATAATATGTATAAAAACTAAAAGAGTTTTAAGATAAGCAAACATTTCTGGATGTTTTCACTCATTTCACTTTTTATTGTAATTTAAATAATTTATTTTGTTTTGTTCTGTGAATGAGCAACTTATAGTTGCTGGGAAAATATAAGCATGAAAACAATAAGGACAAATATGATTTGAAAAATTCAGAATTCTACTTTGAGTTTACTTACCTCTTCTGATAACAGGACATTGCTTACAGACAACAATAATCTTGGCACTCAGATTTTTCCCTGCTTGCTGAATTGCTAAATTTCCTTCTTTGTATACATTAAGGATTGATACAGTTGCATATAAACTTCCACTTCTGATGTTGGTTGTGATAACAGATCCAGTTATTACTAAAAAGGACAATTTAGGAGGAATAGATTGCAATAATTTTGCAAAACAATAAAACAGTTTTTTACACCATTCAACAGTGAACAAGCATAAATAAAAAATGTAATACGTAAAGGAATGTATGAATAAATTAATAAATAAACTGGAATAAAGTTGTTATTTACAGAATAAATGAAACAAAACAGTATTGCATTGTACACCTTTAGTAAAAAGCGTAACTGCAACTTAAATATCCATGTTTAACCATGACTTTTGGATAAATAAACTCATTTGTGCTGGCTTAATATATGGCATACAAATTGCATTTGTCAGCTGTGCTCTGATATAAAGGAATGATATTTATCCTGAAAAAAGGAGGGAATATGAACCTTTATCTGACATCATTAATTATAATGATATTAAAGAAACATTTTCAGAAGATAGCAAGGAATTAAGAGCAAAGCAGTATACATTATGAATTTATCACTTTGAATAAAAAAACAACAAGAGCCTTCCAAGAAGACAACATGCTGATGTTGTCACTAAATTAAAACGTTCATACAGCAACAGTCTCCTTCTGTTCAGTCATTTGTGTTTAGATTGGCAAACTATTCTGACAAAAAATTCACAGTCTAACTAAGTAACTAACTAAGTCATAAGAGTTCAGTGCAAGAGGTACAGTGGTATAAGCTGAAAGAATTTCCTTGTGCACTAATGGTAGCTTACAGATAAATGCTCCAACCCTCTCCTGTAAACATACATCCCTAAGTCACTTTTTTGGGGGTGGGGAGAAGAAATCTGATCTTACCAAAATTACTCGAACAGTAATTGCTCTCAAGAGTTCCACTCCTTTTGCATTTTTGCTGGCACAGGCTGACTGTAGGTTTCAAGGCTTTTCAAAGAGACCCAAAATGAAAAATTAAGTGTTTCAGAACTCTTCTAAAAATGACTTTCATTTTTTATGTCTTGTTTTTATGTTCAGTTACAGAAAAAAGTCACCTTCCAAAGCAAAATTCCAAACAATCTAGACAAGCCAAGTTTTAATAAACCAATGTTCTATACCAGTTCTGTATGAATTATAAAATTATGTAGAACAGTGATGCCTGAATTCATGGTAGCAGAGATGATACACCTACTAGATTCAGTTCTGAAAGAATATACATCTAATTGTCAAAAATAATTTAATTTGTCTTTTGTGAATCCAGACATTTTTCATGATTTTGATCAGGAGGCATTATGGAGAAAAAAGCGTATTCTTGAATGAAGAATAAAATTCATATCCTTAACAATTCTAAGAGCTGATGAATTAGCAAATATATGTCCATTTTTCTAAGTAAGGACACATATTTTATTTCAGACAAGCAATACCCATTTGTGGTATTCCTGTCACATCTATTTAATCTAAACAATTATTTTTGTCACTTACTTCTATTAAAATTATAGCAAATAAGAAAAAATGACATAATATAACTTGGTTTTTTTTCTTATCCAATTTAAATAAAGATCCCCTACTCACCTGTAATAGTAGGAAGAGTTGTGGTGGTAATTGGTGATGTGGTTGTTGGTAATCTTTTGGGTCTGAATTTATAATGACTAATAAATCCATCAGCAGTTAAACTTAAATCAGACAAAAATTGAATAAGCAACTCATTTTTTTCAGATATAATAGGCCTAAAAGAGAATAATGTTTTTATCATTAATAACTCTGTAGACCATAGTAAATAAATATCCTGGACATATAGATGTTTTGAATGAAACTGAATTTCCATATGGAATATACAGATTTACTTTGAGAGAAAAATAAGCTTCACAATCCCTAAATAAATCTGTCTACAAATCTTACTTTAGCTCTTAGGAAAACAGTGGAAGAAGAGAAAATAAGTGTATCTAAAACTGCTAAAAGATCCATATGGAAAAAGTGGAAATATATAAAAATGCAAATGTTCATCTTGTGTTTATCATTTAAAACAAGTCCTATAGTTAATTCAGAAATACTCTGCTAGTATTTCTGTAAAATATCAAGTACCTCTGTTTCTGTGTTAATATACCTATAGTGACTATAAAGCCTTAGTAAGGCCACACCTGGAATACTGCATCCAGTTTTGGTCATCACATTATAAAAAACAGGTTGAGACTTTGGAAAAAGTGCAAAGAAGAGCAACCTAAGATGATTAAAGGCCAAATGAAGAACATATAAAGGACATATGAAGAACAGTTGCAGGATTTGGGTTTGGCTAGGCTAGAGAAAAGAAGGATGGAGGGATTGATAGCAGAATTCCAGTATTTGAGAGGTTACTATGAAGAGGACAGGGTCAACTTATTTTTCAAAGCACCAGCGGGCAGGACCAAAAACAATGGATGGAAACTAATCAAGGCAAGAAGCAATCTGGAAGTAAGGAAAAACTTCCTAACAGTGAAAGCAAATAACCACTGGAACAGCTTGCCATCAGAGGCTGTGGGTGCTTCATCACTGGAGGCCTTTAAGAAGAGACTGGAATGACATTTGTCTGAAATGGCATATGGTCTGCTTGAGCAGGTGGTTGGACTAGAAGACGTCCAAGGTCCCTTCCAGCTTTCATGTAATTGAGTCTAAATTTAGATATCAGCTTTCAAACCTGGCACCTTCATTTTCTTATTTCTATGAAGTCAACATAATGTTTATGACAAGCTCAGTTGTATAAAGTGTTATAAACAATATCAAGATTGATGGGAGCATCAGGGTGATTAAGGGAGCTGTGGAAGAGAAATAAAGAAGAAAGAACCTAGGCTTAGCTAGTTGTTGAGCAAACTCACTGGTTTCTAATAGGCATAGCCACCGCTAGAATTCTTTGATGTTGGACATTTCAGTACTATTCTATACTGGTAGATTGTAAATTGCTAATAAGCTGATCAGTAAGATCACAAAGCCAAGTATGATATCAGTTTAATAACATGTGCACCACAGATTCAAGCATTTCTGAGCCTATGCAATGGTGATCCTGGATAAGAAATATTGTGACATCTGTAAGGGCCACTAAGGACAGTGTATCAAATTGTATCAATGTGAAAACTCTTCACTGAGTGACATGGGATAAACAATAAAAAGTACACATGGGTTCGCAATAGCAGAACTTTTGTATCTATCTTTTTGAACAATGGTCTCCAAAATTAGGATTTGCGGGGGGGGGGGGAAGGTGGTCAAGATAGCATGATAATAGCAGCACATTTTCTTCCCATTGCTTTTGTTGTACATGTATATACATCATGGTGCTTATTTGTTGTTTTTAATCTTATTTAACTTGCACATTTACTTTAGACAATTGAAAAATAGCACAGGATTATTTATAATTAACTTGAGTCATCGGTATTGTAATGAAACAATACTCTATTGATCAAATTTGAAGCTACAGTAACTTTTAAGGAAGAGAAAATCAGCTTTAATGCCTGTGTTTAGCCAATGAGCTTACTTACGCTGGTGGGCTGTCTCCGCAGTATTTCCCAATTCTCCTGGCATCATTAATCTTGCCACCATTAAACACTGCCACATAGTCATACCTGCAATAATTATCTCGTTCCAGATCAAATTTTTCAAACTTTAATTCTATGACCTGCAAGATAATGAGTGGCCTCATTAAAACACTTGTTAATTTATTATTAGTATGAAAATCTCTTTGAAACCTAAGACATATTCTGACCTACATCATTTTAAGCCATTCTTAAGGCACAAGGATTTTAAGTCTACATTGTGTTACCTTTGTTTTAATCATTTTAATCATAAAATCTGTAAAAAAAAATTAAAACACTTGGTGCAGACTAAAACTAAATAGGTCCTGGAATCACCTTCCTCCACAGGCATATATTTAATATGAATTGCATCAAAGCAAATCTGATCTGTCATCCCTGGTATGTGTGTTATATAAATAAATGGAAGCTTTTTATAAGTTTGTGGCTATGCTTGAAAATATTCTTTTATCTCAAAGCTATTATTTAGCTTTGTATCTGTCTTTAATCATTATCTGAAGTTCCATTCAAACATGAAAAACTGCTTAAGTTATTTTTAGGCAGGCACATTATATTGGGCAGCAGTAATACAGGAAGATGCCAGAAGCAGACGATCAAGTTAGGGATGACAGTAAAGTTATCAGTTGAGACTGCGCAAGAAAAGTAATGGCAAACCACTCCTGCATTATGACCAAGAAATCCACTGGGATACAAAATACAAAATGATTGACGATACAGTGCCAGATGGTAGGCCCTTCAGGTTAGATGGCACTCAAATGGAGGAAGAGCTAAGGATCTTTCAGAGTACAATTGGCATTTATGAAGTAGCTAGATTAAAGTCTTTAGTTGCTGATGTAGCATAAAAATCTGAAGCTGCAAAGATAGAAATACAGTTGAAATGTGGAATCTAACAAATATATAAATATAGGAAGGTTCAAAATAATGAAAAATAAAATGAAACGACTACAAATTGATATCTTAGGCATCAGCTAAATGAGATAAACTGGGGTGGGACACTTTCAATCAGAAGATTACATTGTTTTTTACTCAGGACATGAAAAACAAAGAAGAAACAGTATTGCTTTTATAGTTAGAAAGTATAGCAAAAACAATACTTGGCTGCAATACAATCATCGACCAAATATCAGAAAGTCACAGAGCATGAAAGGAAGATATGTTCCTTGAGGAGGCTGGAATGCCAAAATTGAACACATAAAAGAGGGCAATGTAGATGTAAAAGTCAAAGAGTATAGTGAAAAAAGGAAACTAAAATTAAATATAATAAACAAAATATATCAATAGACGAGAATAATTGTAGCTCAGATTTGAATTATGGATTCTTGGTGCTCTCTAAGCTTGGTTATTTTTCATTTCATTACCATACTAGGTAACAACATCAACGCACTTGAACAAATCAACCCACAGTTCGCACTTTAGAAACAAATGACCAAACTCAAATTATCCAACTTTGGACACATTACGTGAAGATCCAGCTCTCTGGCTCTAATACTGGGAAAGGTGGAAAAAAATAGATCCGTGATGGCGAACCTATGGCACGCGTACCACAGGTGGTAGGAGGAGCCATTTCTGTGGGCACGCAAGCCGTTGCCCTAGGATACTCCACCGCACATGCGCGCACGCCTCCCACCGGCCAGCTGATTTTCAGGTCTCTGCTGTGCATGCGGGAGACCCTTCCCAGGAGTCTCCACGTGGCCCGTTTTGGATGACAGGTAAGTACAGGGCTGGCACAGAGGCTCTGGGAGGGCGAAAAATGGGCCTACCAGAAGTCTGGAAACAGGCCAGTTCCGGCCTCCAGAGGGCTGGGGGAGGCCGTTTTTGCCCTCCTGGACACTCCAGGAAAGCCTTCCAGAAGTACCGGAAGTCTGGAAATGGGCTGTTTCCGGCCTCTGGAGAATTTAGGGAGGCCTGCTAGGTCCAAAATGGGGCATGGGAGGGTCACATGCACCTGTGCAGTGGGGCAGAGCAGTTTGCGGGGGGTTGCATGCGAATGCATGGGGGGACAGGGTGTGCGGGGCATTGCATTATGGGTGTGGGCATGCGCACGGTATCCCACACTCATGCACTTTTGACACCCGAGGAAAAAAAGGTTAGCCATCACTGAAATAGATGAAGAGAACAATCAGCAGCAAGGTGGCTGAACTCAGTTACAATTAGTGCATTGTTGGCACACTTGTTGAAAATGCATTTCAGAAGCTGGAATATTAATCCACATGGATTGGGCTTGTTCCACTTCCATTATACTTTAGAGATGGATCCACTGGATTAGCAACATACCTTAAGTGATTGCTATTTGTCAAAGTTGCATATGTTATAACAAACATAACATAATAACAGAGTTGGAAGGGACCTTGGAGGTCTTCTAGTCCAACCCCCTGCCCAGGCAGGAAACTACACCATTTCAGACAAAAGGGTATCCAACATTTTCTTAAAAATTTCCAGTGTTGGAGCATTCACAACTTCTGCAAGCAAGTTGTTCCACTTATTGATTGTTCTAACTGTCAGGAAATTTCTCCTTAGTTCTTCCTGGCTAGTTCTCCAATGTTTGGCTTTTTGAAGTGTTCAAGAATTGTGGCTAGGCATGTGATGCCACAGTTATTGACATCAATATTTTATTACATCTGCATTGTAGAACATTATAACAGGTAGTCCAAAGTTATCTAGTCAGTTTTCATGCCTAAAGTGGGAGTAGAACTCCCAGCTTCCTAACCTGTTGCTTAACACTAGATCAAACTAGGTTTTTTTTAAAAAAGAAACACAGCTCACCTGGTTCTTTGGAGCCACAATGTGCCAGGAACAGGTCACCCCTGCTGGGTAATCACGATCAGGCCAGTTAGGAGTTTTAAAAGATCCAGCTGGTTTATCTAGTTGTCCACCACAGTACTGGTCTCCTAAAAATACAAAACACAAAGCAAGTATAAAATATTTTCACATAGCAGATTTGCTCAGCTCTCAAATGAATTCCATGGCAGTCTACATCTAAGCCCTATTACATCAGTAAATAATATACTGCAATTACATTATTCTACAACTGGAATTGTAGCAAAGCCACTAAGTGTCAACAAAGCTTCTAGCTTCAATTCATTATCAATTCATTATTAAATCTTTATATGAAGATATGGTCTTTTAATCTATTAATTCATTAACATTTTTTCTTAATTAAAGTATACTTTATTTTTTTTTAGTTTGTTTAGTTTGTCTCCAAAGTCAAGAGTGCTAACAGCTATGAAAGAAAAAAAAAAGTTGAGAAAGCCCCATGCCCCCAACGCTCCCTGGCCTGGATCAGGTGGACCCCGACCCACCCACCCAAAGGAAACAAGGGAGGGTCAGGGCAGGAAAGGCATTTAATCGATTCCCTCTGTGACCACCTCTAACGTTCATTCACTGGATACCTATGGGGCGACCCTGGAAACTGATAAATACAAACAGGGAGCTTGACAGTTAGAAAAAAGGGGGGGGGGAGGTGATCCCGTAACAGGGGAACAAAAAAAGAAAGAAAGAAAAAAAAAAGTAAGAATCTTTTCTTTCGCTTGTGTCCTAATCTCCCAGTCCTGCTTGCTTGTGTCTTTAGGGAAGCTTGGTTATGTATTCCTTTCCATCACAGGTGGATTTCCTGTTGTCGGAAAAGCGCAGTGCAATTCCACTTGTCAGTTCAAAACGCCAACAGAACGAGCAGTTGACTTAAACCTTTGAGTTCTTGACATGGGTGCAATATTTTTAAAAAGTCAACCCAACCCCTCTTACCCAGGCTTCCAAGGATGCAGACACGGGGTAGGATTATACTTTTTGAAGTATACTTTAAAGGAAGCAGAAACTGTAGCTATGCCTCATCTTCTGTCACCGAGACCACATTTATTATACTGCTGAACTATATATTCGACTTTTGGGCTGAAGGATGAATAATGTCTGATGGAGTCAGGACTCTATAATACTCATTCAAAGTTATTCATTTTCCTGTACTCAGGAAATTTAAATATAAAAATATAGTTTCCCTTTAGCAAAGACCTTAACAATTAAAATTTGTATTTTTAATCTAAAAAGCATGAGCTTCCATGTGTAATTTCTAAGTGACAAAAATACATGAATAAACATGCTATTGTTCTTCCTCCTATGGGAGAAGACTATAACTCTGAATACAAAGGACTGGATTTTAGATATCTAACCAATTTTGAGAAATTATACTCTGTCATTCTAAAGATGTCACATTTTCACTCCCTTTTGAAAAAAATTCTGGAGAGGCTTGGTGAATATTAGTTTAGTGAAGTTTGGTGAAACTTAGTTTTCTCTTTTAAAAACTTATAAAAACTGACTGAACCTGGAATACGTTTGTGATTGCTGTTACTCTGTCTCCCCATACACACACTCAGAAAAATATAATTTTGGCAAAACCTTATCCTAGTGCAAACAGACTAATATGATTTTTAAATTTTAACATTTTCTTCGTAAATAATAAATTGTTTTAGATAACTATTTTTGGATGGCTGGTAAGCAAACCAAATTCTACATGCTCTTGTCCTTAATACTTCTGCCATGAAAATACAGTATAGATCAGAAGATTTCCGCTATAAAAACTTGAAAAATACCTCTTTCATGTGGCTCTGCTGCAGAATACTTTGCAACAAAGCCATTTCCAGCTGTATTGGCATCTGAAATCATTTGCACCAACATCTTATTACTATTGGCTACAAGAGCACCAGGCCTGAAAGTGCCACAGAACCGGCCAAGACGCTGCCCGTTGACATGGCCATTATATACATCCACAAAGTCATATCGACATAAATTGTCACTTTCCAGGTCTATGAATCTAAAAGAAAGAACAACAACTTTCCCTTCAGGAACCTGTAGAAAAAAAGATACCAGAGATGAATAACCTTTTTTTTATTAACAGCTCTTAAGATATAAAAGCTATTTTTATATTATAAGCATTATCTTGTTATAAAATAGATACCACTTTCTCAAGCCTCCACATGTAGCAGTCTTTACCAAAAGCTTTGTTTTCTGTAGAAATTTTGTTAATTCTCTTTTCTAATTTACAAAACATTATTCAAGCTTTATTGTGATACTACCACTTAGCAGTGATATTTTGAAATAAAATTGTATTTGGGTTATCTTAAATAATTTCCAGAGGAAGCATGGATTTGTGTAGTAAAGAACATTGCCTTTTATTGATTTATTTAGATTATTAAGCCACTTTAGTCCCAACTACCACTTCATTCTTTTGCCGTATTTTTGCCAGGTTAATATAACGTGTGCCCTGAGTCACCAAACTGAACAATCGCAGAAGCTTTTGGCAATTAAAACGATGCTTGTAAGGACATGAAAACTATGCCACTGCACTGTTATTGGTATTGTAGTGCTGGGGAAACATTCATATTCTTTATCACATGAATAGAAGAACTGCTCTATTAGAAGGAGACTATAATTCAGTACTGAAATACAGGCTTTACATTCAGAAGTCATCAGTTCAATTACTGTTCAAATAGAAATTGGTTCTTAGATCTCTTTGTTTACCTTTGGTATGTCATTAGGAAATGTTGAGATATGACTCTGTGGAAATTAGCATTACAACCAAATATTTTTGCCATCAAAATTCATACAGTACTCCTGTATTAGACACCCCAATCTTTTAGAGTCAATCAGGAATAAGGAATGTGGAGCGCAAATTGTGTACATTCCTTCAAAAAGGATACTTGGGAGGGGGAAGGAACCTATCTGCTCACAATTATAGATAATTCTCAACTTACAACCGTAATGGAACCTTCCCATTCTGTTCATAAGTCGTGGCATCATAAAGCAGGCCACTCACATGACCAACCCAATATTATGATTTTCTTTTGCAGTGATCATTAAGCGAATGCCAATTGTTCGCTGTAGGGTCTTTTTTGTACAAAGCTGGAAGCAAAATGCAGGTTTTCAGCAAAATGTTATAAAACACAGCTATGTGGCCTTGGGATACATCAAAAAGCTCAAAGTGCCACAGGGAAGCAGTCTGGTTGTTGGAACTTTGGGACTAGGTCATAAGCAATGACAAGGAAGTCTGTCATAACTACCAGTAGGAGCAGTTGCTAAGCAAACGGTCTTAAATTGAGGACCAGCTGTAGTTAAAAAGTATCAATTTGCCAAAACACTAACTTTATGTGCATGTGCATGCATGCGCACACGGTTCCTACTATCCCTCATCTTTGCTTTGTTACTTTGAAACAAATGTTCTTGTCTATTGGTATTTGAAACAAAGCAAGCACTAAACCATATTTCTACTTTATAAGAAAGCTTACAAGGCACAAACATTAAAATCAGAAGCATTCTTTGAAGTGAAGATGATGCTAGAGGTTGATACCATTCAAAATGCCAATATCCATTTTTAATTTTAAACAATTACTTTTGAAATCTTAAAGAAGAAAGATGGTGCTTGTAGATATGCTAGGGATCTCAACATGCAAGCACATGTGTGCATGCATGAACACCCACACCCTCACTATTATAGAATCCTTATGAAATTTTCCAGAGTAATTTTTCAGACAAATTTAGTACTATGTGTTAAGAAGGGGGAAGGGAGAAAAAAAGAGAGCAAGAGCTGAGAAGAGCACCAGAAAGGTTGCTTAGCCATATCAAGAATTTTATTTTCAACTTGCCTTGCATACTTCAAGCAAAATAAAAGACCTGGGCAATATAAGGAAACAAAGTAGGATTAAGGGAAGCGAGTAGGTCCTGGCCTTACATCAACAAATAGCTAATGCAAGATGATATGCATAAGCCATATTCAAAGCATTACTATTTGTAAATCACGAATCATAGATATACTTTGGATAAATGTAAGGGTAAAATGTAATTTAAATTGAACGAATTCCTACACTGAAATGCTTCAGAAAGACAATAGGTTCCCGGACAGAAATCTAAAGCTTTCAAGGAAGGCAGAAAAGTGAAGTTAAGACCAGAGAAAATTAAAAGCAAAGCAAAGCAAAATCAAATCTTTGGCAAAAGCAAACTGCATGCAAAAATGTGTCCCAAGGAAGCAAACACATTAGAGGTTTGATGCCAATGGAACTTGGAACAGTGTCAGACTCTTCTTCTAAGGCAATCAACCTTACAAAATCATGCCTGTCAGCTCCACTCGATAGACCCAATCAGGAAATCTACTGCACGGGAAAACCAAAATCTCACTTTATTGAGATTGACTGTAAGACAGAATCTTGGAAATCTGTGCTATCCCCTCCTTCTTCTATCCAGCATATGGAATTTGCCTGAGCTGCTTCTGAATACTATCGTTGCCCAGAACATTGTAGAAAATAGTTGGGCTCCCTGGGCTGAAAGAAATCAAAGAGTCTCTCTGAGAAAGAAGAGGAGTTTTAAAGCGATGGGTGTTTCCCCTTTAAAAGGAATAGACATGACTTGATGCTGCAGGAAACATATTGCCTACATTGGGCCTATAGCTAGGATATGATGGAGAGGTTACCAAGTCTATTCAAACTGACTAACAGTTATCCTTTTTTTTTTTTTTGATCCATCTAGGATGGATAATATTGCCAGAAGAGACCTTGAAAGAATCCTTAGATTTTAGGAGACCCTGGACAGAAATGTGAAGGAACCCAGAGAACGAATAGCATGCGCCTCAATTTTCCAACTGAGGAAAAGGAGAAAATATATTTATAATACAAGATAGAAAGAACAAAGAAAAGTGCATGAGAAAGCATAAAAATAAACAAAAGGCTTCTGATTTCCTCTGCTGATCTCTTACTCTATTATAAAAAAGCTCACTTTTTTCTATTATCCATTTTTTTTCTAATCAGCAAAACCACATCATAACTGTATTTTTGTCTGTTTCATGCAAATCTGTAATTTCCAGACTGCCATAAATGTAGATACTGTCCTTTCTTTGATCTAGGACCGTGATGGCGAACCTGTGGTATGTGGGGCCATTTCTGCAGGCACGCAAGCCACGATCCTAGATCAGCTCCACCGCGCATACGCATGTGCCTCCCGCTGGCCAGCTGATTTTCAAGTCTCTGCCGCACATGCAGGAGACATGCGCACATGCCTATGCCGCCCCACCCCTCTGAGGAGTCTCCACGTGGCCTGTTTTGGATACCAGGTAAGTACAGCGCTCACGCGGAGGCTCTGGGAAGATGAAAAAACGGGCATACCAGAAGTCTGGAAACCAGCCGCTTCTGGAGGGCCGGGGGAGGCTGTTTTAGCCCTCCTGGAAGCTCCAGGAAAGCCTCTGGACCCTCCAGAGGGCAAAAAACAGGCCTACTGGAAGTCCAGAAATGGGCCGTTTCTGGCTTCCTAAGGCTTCAGTGAGGCCTGCTAGGTCCAAAATGGGGCATGAGTGGTCGCACGTGTATGCATGGGGGAGTGGGGGAGCACAAGGGGGTTGCACATGCCTGCACGGGGGGGGGGGGGCAGCATGGGCGGGGATTGCACATGAATGCCCAGGGGTGCACGTGCTTTTGGCACCCTAGGAAAAAAAGGTTCGCCATCTAGGACAAGAGTTAATGTAGCCACTTCTGTAAGCTCCATCATCTTACCATTCCTCCATTGTGGACAGTGTCAAATATTTTCACTTGTGAGCATATAATAATTTAACTGCAGTTGTCATATATAAAAACGAAGTCCCATCGCTTTTTCCTAGTACAGTGGTACCTCAGTACTCCTTCTTAATTTGTTCCAGGAGACATGACAAGTAATAAAAAGGAACAAACCATATGACTTACTATCTGATTGTTTGTTTCATCCAGGCAGGACTTCCTATCTGTCCCTTTTCCTATGTCAGCAATTTTCCCTAGCACGGCTGATTTCCTGTCGCCCTCTGTAGCTGTCCTCCAACTGCCTTTTGCAGTGCGTCAAATATCAAACAAATGATGAGTACCAGAACAACAGTTTTACACCAAAACACATTGAGTACCAAATTCGATGAGTTCTAAAGCAGTTGAGTATTGAGGTAACACGGTATTTTACAGTATACTTTTAACATATTTATTATTTATAGCTTTTCTTTTTCTTCATATTGATTCCAATTTTGCTAATTAAGTATCTTTACAGTTCAATAGATTTTGTTTCACCAAGAAATTGGATATGAAATGTTTTATATACTTAACTGCAAAGGTATATAAGACTATATTAGCCATAGAACATTTTACATTTGTTAGTTATTCAAGATTTGTTACCTATTTTACAGTTTATACTGTTTTCCCCCCATTACCATATTTAAATGTTTACTTGTAGTAGCATCATTTCTTTTCCTTTTCTCTTGAAATTATAATAAAATGTATGCCTACGCATTTACACACAAACACACATAAATGAAACGAAGTAGCAATATTGCTACATTGTTAACATAAATGTGTTTAAAAAATAAAAGAAATAGAAAGCTTTGCAGTACTCTACTGTGAGCAGGGCATGAGAAAGCAAGGAGAACATGCTTTATTCAGCATAGTCAACTACTGAAAACTTTGCAGAATCTCACTACAAGATTTTAATAAATTATTTAACCGTGAGCTTCCAGAGGAGGAGAAAACATAGACCTGAAGAAAATTGACTCAATGCTCCATAGTTAGAAAGACAGTAAGTGAAGAAACATGATATAAATCTCCCAAACAAATTAATGATGTTGATGATGCTATGGACCAATCTTCTCATACAGAAAATCACAATACTCCTTATCTGGCAAAAGCAAGCACAAATGTTTTAAAAGCACCTATTTTTTTCAAAATGGCAATAAGAAAACTTTCGTATCAACCAGGAGTAATCTGGGGTCAGCTTAATTTCTCTAGTAGTTGTAGGGCTGCCTATTCTTAGAAGGATTACTAACTGTCCTAACCTTCACAACCATTTAAAAAATACTGTTCTAAAACAGAGCAGGCCGGAACAGTCCTACCTACCAAGCTAATTTCTATGGTTGGTTGTCATCTTGTGACTGCTGCTTTTGCCAGTGGTTTATTCAAATATTGAAAATCTACTTGAGCAAGAAAGGCTCTCCAGTGAAGGAAGAAGCCCATACAAACAGTAGAAAAAAGAGAAACAGATAATGGTTTGATTCAATCAAGGTGTATAAAGGAATAATCCTGGTATAAAAGTTATGGGTAAGGGTTTTTGAATGAGTGAATGAATAAATGAATGAATAAATTAAATTACCTACCAGGAATCAAAAAAGTCAACCTGGTGGCCCCAACCATGAGATAGAAACTCTACTTTGTTTATGTGTGTTGGGTGAAGCCTATAAAACATGGTGAGATTTTGAATGCATAATTATGGGCCCTATCTTGACTTTTATGATCCCCTTTGCAGCTACCCATTTGAATATAAAGGGACAGTAACACATGTAGTAATCCATTTTGAGTTTTGCAGCACTGCAAGGCATATATTTCAAAGGTTTCTTTAAAAAAAAATCTTTCAGCTACATTCAGCTTTGTTTTTCAATTAATTACACAGAACAGGAAGAATTCGATTTCAAGGAATGGAATATTTTGCCAAAAAACTAATCATGACTCACTTTTTCAATGGACAATTTTCATGGATAGTACAGGCTGACCTCCAAAAATACAATTACTCACCATATACTATATAAGATTTATTTTTGTGAGTATGGGTAAGGTTTTATTAATTTTTGTGCTAGTATTTTTTGACATAAATATTTACTCATAATGCTATCTCAGAGGAAAAGAAATGTTTCCATTTGGCTTAGCAAGTTAAATCATCAGAAACTAAACTTATTTTTTAGATATTTAATTAAGCTACTCTGATTCTGCATTATTCGCATAAAGTGGATAATATCTCAGTTCATAGTAAAGGTAAAGGTAAAAGTTCCCCTCGCACATATGTGCTAGTCGTTGCTGACTCTAGGGGGCGGTGCTCATCTCCGTTACAAAGCCGAAGAGCCAGCGCTGTCCGAAGACATCTCCGTGGTCATGTGGCTGGCATGAATCAACGCCAAAGGCGCACGGAACTCTGTTACCTTCCCACCAAAGGTGGTCCCTATTTTTTTTACTTGCATTTTTACGTGCTTTCGAAACTGCTAGGTTGGCAGAAACTGGGACAAGTAATGGGAGCTCACCCCATTACATGGCAGCACTAGGGATTTGAACCGCTGAGCTACAGACCTTTCGATCGACAAGCTCAACGTCCTAGCCCCTGAGCCACCGTGTCCCTTCTCAGTTCATAGATCACATTAATGTTTCATATTCTGTGTCTTTGATATTAATAATTCTCATCTCCTTTTAACTCCTCTGCTCCAGCTTTGATATCTCCATATGAGCACATAAATGCCAGTCCTCATAACAACATTCTTTGCGTGTGTTTTTTTCTTTTATAGGTAATAAATCCTTATGCCACTCATTCTTCTTAATGGAATTAATTTCACAAATGTATTTTAAAAAGTTAAAAACAAATAGAACAAAGCTCCATTATTTTCAACTTCTTTTTCACACAACATGTTAGACAATACTTAATAGATTTTTAAACTTTTTCTGGTTAAAAATTAAACTCAATTACTTGGGAAGACTTTTCAAAACATATTTGTATATTATAATACTAAATTTAATTCAAAACATATTTGTAATTGTAATAGATTCTGCTATTTATATATATATATAAAATTGTCTATTTGAAGACTTAAATATTATTTTTATATTATATTCTTAAAGACTCTGACTAGGTTGAATATTTAGTTTTTCCGAAATCACTAAGGACGGACAAGAAAGAGAATATTTTAAAACCATTGGTATGTGATGCCTTGTATTTTGCACTCTACAAATTGCTATATAAGAGACAGTAAGAAAAACAGTTTAGGGAGTACTATACTTGTGGATTGTGTCAAGCCTATAATACAATATGCTGAATGACTGGCTTCTATAGTTAGAAAAAAATATACAGGCAAAATAAAAGACAGAGCACTTAGCTGTAATGTACTATCTTGTTATTCAGAATAACATTCAACTTCACTGCTACATCAATCACAGCAATCTTAACCCTATTTAGTATTAAATTCCTGCTATTTAATTCCTGCTTCTGCAATTATGAAGTTACATCATTTTATTTATATATTTATTATTAATTTATTGGCCACCGATCCTACCATAGGGTAACTTTAAAAGGAGAAATATAGAACAACAATGCAGTAAAAATAATGTAATGTACTTTGAGCAAAGATTGGAAACATACTGAAAAGGGTAGATATACTAAGGAGCATCCTTTGGAATAGCAACTAGAGGTAAGAAAAAAAAGCTACCAAATGCTATAGCAGACTTGCACTAAATTATGTACAGTTTCATGACTAGAAGAGATTCCAGGCAAACAGCCAATGTCTCCCAGAGCCTGTTTCTGGGAATGGAAATGAAAGGCTGTCTTAAACTGATAGTAGCAATACAACATTTGTCCCAAGACTAAGAAATGCATCTCTCCACTAAATGGTGGAGAATCAAGCACTGATTGGTTGTCATTCTCTGATTCCTTTTTGCTCCTCTATCAAGATGCTATCTTGTAAGACCCATGTCCCAATTCACCAATTTACCATGCCTGGTAGACAGTTTGTTTATATGTACAACAGATCAAGGGTGGGTTCCGCTTACCTTTACTACTGGTTCGCAGTGGGAGTGGGAGTGCGTGCTTGCTTTGCTCGTGCGCGCTTCTGCACATGCGCAGAAGCTTCTGCGCATGTGCAGATCACCCATGATGACGTTGTGGCGGGTAGGCGGAGTCTCCCGCCAGTTTTACTACTGGTTCAATAGAACTGGATCTAACTGGGAGCAACCCACCACTGCAACAGATGTATTGAGTGACAATTTGACAAGGCATTCTGGTCTCCATTTTTATATAAGGAAAGAGTAACACAACTGCTTCAGCCTGCTAGAATGTCATGCGGGATCTCAGAGTGTAAAATGCTGTCATTATTGGTACCAGAATCATTGTGAGCAACTCAGCCAAAATTAAGCTTTATGCACTGGCTTTGCAGAAATCCAATTTATAGTAACTTTAGAGTAAAGCTCCAATGAGTGTAGTGCTTGTGGTATCCTCATATAAGGCACAGAAATAACATAATGTGATTCAACAGGAGTTTTTGGGATGCCAGGGAACAAAGGAAATATCTTGTTTGAGCTAGGAAAGAGATGTTTCTTCAATCGTGTTTCTGGGTCTCCATCTTTTTTCTTTTTATTATGGCCTGATAAAATGCTTTTCTAAGATAAAACCCAATGCATGCAAACATTATTCTGAAGGCCCTACATTTTTCAATTAACCGAGAACCGATTTGGTCTAGTGATTAAGGCACTAGACTAGAAACCAGAAGGCTATGAATTCTAGTCCCACCTTAGCCATGAAAGTCAGCTGGGTGATCTTGGGCCAGTCCCTTTTTCTCAGCCTAAGCTGCCTCATAAGGGGTGGGGAATTGTTGTTGTGGAAAAATAGAAGGGGGAATGTTTGCCATCTTATTTGTAAAAATAATAAAGGTGAGATATAAAAAAAATAAATGTCCTAAGACATGTACCACAAACTTTGGTTTTATGGCAATAGAAGTGCCAAAAAGCAAAGTTAAACTCTAGAAAAACATTATTTCTTAAAATCTTACATGTGGAAGATTCTTTTCTTACACAAAAGTAGGCATTCATGGAATCACAGGGCTGGAAGGAACCTTGGAGGTTTTCTAGTCCAACACCCTGACCAATTGTTGTCCAATCTTTTCTTGAAAAATCTCCAGTGATGGAGCACCCACAATTCTGGGAGGCAAGCTGTTTCATTGATTAACTCTTCTCACCATCAGGAAATTCCTCATTTCCATATTGGATCTCCCTCTGATGAGCTTCCACCCACTGCTTATTGTTCTACCATTAGGTGCTATGAAGAGTAAATCAACATCCTTTTCCCTGTGAGAGCCTATCAAATATTAGAAAATGGCTATCATGTCACCACTAAGCCTCTCTTTGTTGGGCTAAACATACCTAGTTTCCTTTATTCCATGGAGCTGTCTATGAAGCCCAATTCAAACAAGTATTTTTAAAAGTGCAGTATCTAAAAGTAAAAGTTTGCAACAGCTGTTAAATTTTATCAACCTTCACTAAAGTATAATAGAACAAACATGGAACGTACTCATTCAGTTTTGTTCTACAATATTATTGTGCTACCAATCTCATCTTTTTCTTGCAGGTTGCATATTGTACTTTTTAAAAAATGTTAAGGGGGAGCACGTATACATCTTTTTTCATGTGCATTCTTAGCAGAGAAGATATATAATAACCTCCTCCATATAATATCCAGAAATGTAGTCTTCAATCTATTGCCTTTCCAAAAATACACGAAAGCTTTTCCTTCTAAGGCATTTATTGCCCTCAGTTTCAAGTATGGCAAAAAAAGGAACTTATGGTCTGGGTTCACATAAACATTAAACTAGTTGAATGTGGATAGTTAGCTTTCAGCACATTGTGGAAACCTTTGCATTTTTAAACATTTTGTGTAAACATGGCCATCACGTTAAGTCATAAATATTTCAAACAGGTTTTGGTTTAGAGCAAGAGTTCAAAGCGAAGGGCCTCTGGTGGCTCAGACTAATAAGACAGTCTGTTATTAACAGCAGCTGCTTGTAATTACTGCAGGTTCAAGTCCCACCAGGCCCAAGGTTGACTCAGCCTTCCATCCTTTATAAGGTAGGTAAAATGAGGACCCAGATTGTTGGGGGCAATAAGTTGACTTTGTATATAATATACAAATGGATGAAGACTATTGCTTGACATAGTCGCCCTGAGTCTTCGGAGAAGGGCGGGATATAAATGCAAATTAAAAAGAAATTGAAATGAGTAGCTAAGCTTTCATCGTACATAAAAGAACACTACTACATTCCATCTATAAGTGATTGAATTTATATTAACATTTGTGAAGAAATATCAAATGTTCTGCTTTTGGTTGCTACATAAGTTATTTAAGATATCGTATTATAAACAGTCATTACATAACTGAAACCAACAGTAAGCCTGCATATTATTCTTTGTAGGGGAGGAGTTGTTATATCAAACTTTCTTACTGTGATTTTCCAGGTACACTTGCTGTTTGGAGGGTAGACCCCTGGGAATCCTTCACTTCCAATAAACCCTGATACTCCAGTTAGAATACCACCACATTTAAAAGCCCTGGGAAACAAAGAAGAATTATTTTTGAGATAGCATAATCTGGTCTAGATAAAACAGGAGGCATCTATTATGCCTCTGTCAAAATATATAAAATCCTTGTAAAAAGCATTTAAAAGGTATCTATCTATTTAAAATAAAATGCAATTTTGTTGCTTTAAATTGATTATTATGTGCTGTCCAATCATTTTCAACTCTTAGCAACCATATCTGGGAAATACAAATATATTATTGCTGAGTCACGATTATCTCAACATACTGTGGTTGTGTGTGCGCGTAAATATGCAGGAAAAAAGCAGACATAGATATACTTGATGCATCAGATGTTGAATCACTTAATTTCAGGTAAAATATCCTGTGTCAACAACCACATATTTGCACATGTACACACCCTGCCGAAGTGGTTTGGCAATTGTATATTAGCATTTATTATAAGAAAGTAGTAATTATAATATAAATATATGTACAGTTGTTTTCTTCAAAATGTTTGGAAGACATTCGATAACCAATCTGTCTTCTCAAAACGTATTTATCCTTGTAAACAATCTTGTTCCTCAAAGTTCTTGCTTTCCCCCCATCTACTTTCTTCTCAGGAGACAGTACTCTCTTTCTAACCATTCTGTCCTCGCTATACCTTTCTATACTTGCAAACAATCTGTACTTCTACTATGTTCACGCATTTTTCCTCAAACTTAATTTTTCCTCCTGTCTTCTCTTCTTATCAGTCCACTCTCTTCTTCACATATTCATCTGCAATTTGATCCTCATTTTTTTTCAGTATGACCAAACCACCTCACCTCATTTCATACTGGTTACTTTTATTTTATTCAAAGTTTATTCAGTTTGGTCTTAATTTTCACTTTATTTCTTGTTTTGCCAGATACACTTCTCAGCTGCCCCATTCTCACTGCACTCGATTTATCTGTATGCTTCTCCTAAACTGCCAAGCTTATATTTTTGCATCATGAAGTTAGCAGTAGCAAACCCTTGTGGTATCGCACAAGCTCAATTTTGGTACCACTTGGTTGTATGCCATGAATGCAAACAAGGCTATTTTACTCCAAACAAACACTATTCTTATGTTAGGAGCTGTTATTTAGGGACTATTGTGGAAGTCAACATATTGTTACCTATGTCCCATTAACTAGAGAGCATTGTCTTGACAACATCTCAGGACTGGTGTAAATCAGATGGGTTTGTCACTGGATGCTTAACTTAACATCAATATTACAGTATTAAGTCTTGCCATTTGTTCTTGATCAATGAACATGGGGATAGATGCCTAGTTTGAAGTTCTGGAGAGCCCTAAATTATTTTATGATGGTAGGACGCAGTTCAGCAGCTGGCAATTCATCTAATATAAATCCACAAATTTCTTAATGGTCAAGTCAAGACAAATGACTATATGCACCTGTAATATTTGCACATACAAAACACCGATTTTGGAAATATATGTTGCATCAAAGCTTTGCCTGCATCTACCAAATATCCTGCTGAGGATGCTACTGAACTGAAATAGTGAATTAAATACACAGACAATAACTATATGACCTGTATTTTGATTACTTAATTTTAAATTAAAATAAAATGCAGTATTTGCCTTGGCCCATCATTCAGATTCAGGTGCTTGGCAAAGAGAATGTATTTATAATGGTTGCAATATCCTGAGGTCACATGTTAACATCTCTAAAAGGTAAAAGTTCCCCTCGCACATATGTGCTAGTCATTGCTGACTCTAGGGGGCGGTGCTCATCTCCGTTTCAAAGCCGAAGAGCCAGCGCTGTCCGAAGACGTCTCCGTGGTCATGTGGCTGGCATGACTCAATGCCAAAGGCACACAGAATGCTGTTACCTTCCCACCAAAGGTGGTCCCTATTTTTTCTACTTGCATTTTTACATGCTTTCGAAACTGCTAGGTTGGCAGAAGCTGGGACAAGTAACAGGAGCTCACCCCATTACATGGCAGCACTAGGGATTCGAACCGCTGAGCTGCCGATCTTTCGATTGACAAGCTCAACGTCTCTACTGTACTGTACAGTACAGTATCTCTACTGTACAGTATTTCAATATACTCCTTCCATATTAACTTGATCTCTTTTGGTTACTATCTGTCCATTAGCATCCTTAGCATACTAATTTAAAGGAAACATTTTTAGAAGTCAGGGATCTTTTGACAAACTTTCTTGTTTTTCTATGTCTGTTTCCATCTTCATTATTTTTACAGGTATTTTTGTAATGCTGTTTCTTGTCTCTTCTAATAGTTCTATGAAACTTGTTAAGTTCCTTTTTGAGATTTTTGTCTTTCTTGGTTTTGGCTTCTCTTCTCAGTAATTTCCAGTTCTGACGTCCTGTTTTCTTTTCTCTCTTTCTTTGTTTTTGGCAGTCTCTTTTCACATTAATCCTTAATGACTTCTTTAAGTTCATTCCATAATTCCTCTGGTTCTGTGGCAATGAAGTTCAGTAGGATGCTGAGTCATGGTTAAAGAAAAACAGGAATGAGAGTTGTGGAAAGTTAAATTTGGATGATACGATTGACTAGGACCCTGAACAAGAACCGTCCTGTGGTGAAGGGTATCCAGCATTTTTCTGTCACAGGTTCTTCTCATCCGAGCATGTCTCTAAAATAATGTCTGTTTTACTACTGCAGCCAACTTGGCACCAAAATGGAAACAGATGAGAAAACACATATAATTGAAGTATACTGAAAGAAAGTCCTGTACTGTCAGGACATCCTGGATTCTGTAAACAGATCCAAGTTGTCATTTGCTATTACTTCCATCTGTCATACAGATGGGAAGACAGATCAGCAAAGACTCTTCAAATTGCTAAGTGTGGGGCTTGTACGCCTTTTGGGAAAGGATCAAATTCCAGGAAACGTTTCCCATCAACCATTCTAAAATTAGGGTATCACTTGGAATTCTACAGTTTGCAGAAAGGAGCTACAGGCAGTTAATAATAACAATAACAACAACAACAACAACAACAGAGTTGGAAGGGACCTTGGAGGCCTTCTAGTCTAACCACCTGCCCAGGCAGGAAACACTATCTCAGACAGATGGTTATCCAACATTTTCTTAAAAATTTCCAGTGTTGGAGCATTTACAACTTCTGCAGGCAAGTTGTTCCACTGATTAATTGTTCTAACTGTCAGGAAATTTCTCCTTAGTTCTAAGTTGCTTCTCTCCTTGATTAGTTTCCACCCATTACTTCTTGTTCTACCCTCAGGTGCTTTGGAGAACAGCCCAACTCCCTCTTCTTTGTGGCAACCCCTGAGATATTGGAACACTGCTATCATGTCTCCCCTAGTCCTTCTTTTTATTAAACTAGACATACCCAGTTCCTGCAACTGTTCTTCATATGTTTTAGCCTCCATTCCCCTAATCATCTTTGTTGCTCTTCTCTGCACTCTTTCTAGAGTCTCAGCATCTTTTTTACATCGTGGTGACCAAAACTGAATGTAGTATTCCAAGTGTGGCCTTACCAAGGCATTATAAAGTGGCACTATCACTTCACGTGATCTTGATTCTATCCCTCTGTTTATGCAGCCCAGAACTGTGTTGGCTTTTTTAGCAGCTGCTGCACACTGCAGGCTCATATCTAAATGGTTATCCACTAGGACTCCAAGATCCCTCTCACAGTTACTACTATTGAGCAAGATACCACATATACGGTACCTGTGCATTTTTTTTTGCCTATGTTCTTGACATATGATCACAATTGAGGCCAAAATTTCTGTTGCTAAAAGTGAGACAGTTATTAAGTGAATTTTGCCCCATTTTATGACCTTTCTTGCCACAGTTGTTAAGTGAGTCACTGCAGTTGTTAAGTTAGTAGCAACATTGTCAAGTGAATCTGGCTTCCCCATTGATTTTGCTTGTCAGAAGGTCGCAAAAGGTGATCGCATAACTCTAGGACACTGCAATCGTCATAAATATGAGTCAATTGCCAAGTGTCTGAATTTTAATCACATGACCATGGAGATGCTGCAATGGTCATAAGTATGAAAAAGGGTCATAAGTCACTTTTTTAGCTGTAACTTCAAATATTCACTGTTTTAAGCAGAGGACTACCTGTATTCAGACCCTCGCTAGCATGTTAATGATGATGCTATTTCCATTATGTATGCCAACTTGAGCTTCTAAATGAAAAGTGAAATATACACTGAATTAAGAACACTTACGGTCTTTTGAAGAAAAAAAAAAGAATTGAATGGAATATTCCCCAAGAATACATACTAATTGGAACTGAAAAGAAGGATTTACCCAGCAATATTTTTCCAGGTAACCCTAACTATAACTCTCAAAATGATGCCATAAAGCTGTGATGGCAAATCTATGGCACGTGTGCTACAGGTGGCACACAGAGCCATATCTGCGGGCAAGCAAGCCATTGTTCTAGCTCACTCTAGGGTGCATGCATGTGCCGGCCAGCTGATTTTCGGCTGCCCCATCCATGACACCCCTCCCACTCCCAGGAGTCTCCACGTGGCCCGTTTTGGATGCCAGATAAGTACAGGGCTCACATGGAGGCTCTGGGAGTTGTTTCCAGCCTCCAGAGGGCCTCCGGAGGGCCTCCAGGAGTGGGGGGAGGCTGTTTTTGCCCTCCCCAGGCTCCAAGAAAGCCTCTGGAGCCTGGGGAGAGCGAAAAACGGGCCTACCAGAAGTTGGGAAACAGGCTGTTCCTGGCCTCCGGAGGCTTCAGGGAGGCCTGCTAGGCCCAAAACGGGACTTGGAGAGTTGTGCACGCATGCGCGGGGCAGCATTAAATTATGGGTGCAGGCACACATGCGTGTGACCCCCCCACACTCCCGCCGCTTTTGGCATGTGACAGCAAAAAGATTAGCCATCACTGCTATAGAGCACTGCACACCAAAACAACTAAACACAAGAACAGTTTTTTCCCAAACGCCATCACTCTGGTAAACAAATAATTCCCTTAACACTGTCAAACTATTCACTAAGGCTGCATTACTATTAGTCTTCTCATTGTTCCTATCACCCATCTCGTCCCACTTATGACTGCATGACTGTAACTTTGTTGCTTGTATCCTTACGATTTCTATAGTTTGTTTCCTAATATGATTTGATTGCTTATTTGTACCCTATGACTATTGAGTGTTGTACATTATGATTCTTGATGAATGTATCTTGTCTTTTTATGTACACTGAGAGCACATGCACCAAAGACCAAATTCCTTGTGTGTCCAATCACACTTGTCTAATAAAGAATTCAATTCAATTCTTTTATTCTGCATGTCTAACAACATTGGCTTTCACACATATTACAAGGTAAAACTAATTTGTACAATTTAGACCAAAGGATGAACATAGGTTTTCCATACATCTGTGTAAGAGAAATGTAAAGCATCTCTGAAGTTCCTTATTACATTATATGGCCTTCCCCATGTACGTAGCAAATGAACAATCTCTTCAGTCCACTTTGCAACAAATACACATTTGTATATTTAGAATAGAATAGAATAGAATTTTTATTGGCCAAGTGTGATTGGACACACAAGGAATTTGTCTTGGTGCATATGCTCTCAGTGTACATAAAAGAAAAGATACGTTCATCAAGGTACATTTACAACACAATTGATGATCAATATATTAATATAAATCATAAGGATTGCCAGCAACAAGTTATAGTCATACAGTCATAAGTGGAAAGAGATTGGTGATGGGAACGATGAGAAGATTAATAGTAGTGCAGATTCAGTAAATAGTCTGACAGTGTTGAGGGAATTATTTGTTTAGCAGAGTGATGGCCTTCGGGAAAAAACTGTTCTTGTGTCTAGTTGTTCTGGTGTGCAGTGCTCTATAGCGTCGTTTTGAGGGTAGGAGTTGAAACAGTTTATGTCCAGGATGTGAGGGATCTGCAAATATTTTATATAATATCTGCAAATATTTTAGGCAGACTACTATCTCTGCAAATATGTGCTGGAGAATTGCTGATAGCCACAGCATGGCTCTATGATACTACCCTCTGTATGATCCAGTTTCCCCTCAATCCAGGATGAACATGAAACAAACCTTGATGTCATGCAAGTGTGAATGAACATTCCTTCCCTAGAACAAACACAATAGTCACCCCTTTCAAAATAAATCACCCTTATGAAACTAGACTTGAGAATTCAGGGACACTTAGACACAGCTACGCTTTTATCCTAGAAACTCCTTTTCCCTTTGGAAATATCTCCCCATTGTTAGGAGAGGAATAGGCACTCTGCACGTGATTAGAAATACTCTTTTTCATCTTCTCAAGTATTTCAAATATTCCGTTTTTATACCAGAGACCAAAACAACAACAACAACAACTCCAATGCATTTAAACTTGCAGGGCAGAGAGACTAACTTCAGACCCTCTAGGCTGCAAATGTCTTCTGAAACTTCCCTTGCACGATAAAGGAGATTTTTTCCCTCCTTCTTTTAACTGCCCGCCCGGGGGAAACGCGGGATTCGTGGAGGAGGAGGAGGAGGAGGAGGCGTGAGTTGTCTCCTCAGGTCCTAAGGTGGACAGAGAAGAAACCACAGGAAAAGTTACGGGCAAGGGAGCTGCGCTAGTACGGTAATACTTGAGGCACCAACGTCTCCTGTGCACCTCCGACGTGCCAGCCAGCCAGCCAGCCGGGAGGGAGACCCCGGGGCTGCCCTATCTGGCCGAACAATAAGCCCTTGCTGCAACGGGGGAGGAGGGCTCGTCCACATTAAACCCGGGGACGGTGCGGGGAGGGGGGGGAAGCGGGACAAATAAGCAAAACGAAGCTGGCTTGCATTTCCGCGCGCTGCGGCGGACTCGTAAGGGAGTTTACCTCGGTCTTTGCAGCTGCTGCCGATTGTTGGAGGGCTGAACGGCCGCCAGAAGGAGGAATCCCAGGGCCAAAGAGCGCGTGGCTGCGGCGGCCGCGACTCGCATCTTCCTCTCCCGCTTCGGCCCCTTCAGCGTGGGGATTCGTTCGAGGCCACCTGTATAAAGCGCCTGCCTTTCCCCCACCCAAAAACACACCCCGGTGCCCCTTTACCGTGAATATCCCATTTGTTCGCGGAGGCGAGGGGAGGAGAGAAAAGCTCACGCGTCCTCCTCCTCTTTCCGACCGAGGCGGCGAGCACTGGGAGGGGGAGCGACCAGGAGATAAGACAGACGCCCATCAAGCTTTTTACCGTGGTGGCGAAGGCGTCGTTGAAAATGTCGCGCCCCGGTTTTTTCTAAGCCGTTTCCCCAGGCGGAGGGAACCTTCCAATGAAATTGACCGGTGGAACTCGCGCCACCAATTCTGGGAAGATTACAAGTTTAGAAATCCCACCCCCTTCCGAAGACGCCAAATCCCATTTGCCTCCGCGTAGGGCTAAGGGCCAGAGTTGATGGGAAATGTGGTATAGCTGAGTATCTATGGAGATTCTCAATCATCCAGGCCATGGTTGTCCCAAAGGTGCTTTTTCAAAAGGCAGCTGGAGGACTTTGTTTTTCCTTGAAGACATTTCGCTTCTTATCCAAAAAGCTTCTTGAGTTCAGAACTGAAAAAACTTCTTGGATGAGAAACAGAACTACTTATAGCAAAAACAAAGTCAAGCTGCCTTTTGAAAAAGCACCTTTGGGATAGTGTAGCTGGAATACTGCAGCTTCTTCCTCCCTAGGTTCACAGGGTTCAGTTAGCCTTTCCCAATTTGGTGCTCTGTCCACCCCTTATGAAACACCAATTCTCACAACATTGCACTATGGCAGATCATTATTGCCATGCTAATACCCAGGGACTACAAATTTGAGGATTAAGTCTGGGTTCCTGAAATTCATTGCTGCTGGTGGTGGTGAGAAAATGCAATTTGGATTAGGTTTGGATGTGTTGAATTTATCTCCCAAAATTTGAGATTATTAAGAATTAATCAGGAGCAGTGAAGAGAAAAAAATAATGTGCTGTATTCATTCCTAGGTGATATCCTGATTGTATTCATAGAATTTGCTTGCCTATGGTTGGCTCTGACATGCTCACTCATCCAATTTTTTGGCTTGGCATGATGGTGCACTGACCCATACGGCTGGGTGTTCACCACCTGCAAAGCTGTCTTCACCTAGTCTAGAAGTTTGTGAGAAGGATTAGATGCAACTTCATATGACATTCAGTTCTTTGCAAGTACAAAATAAGTACAATAACTGTTGTGCTTGGAGGATCAAACAGGAGTAATCAAAAGCCCAAAGCATATGCAGAGACCAAACCACATTTGGGGAACCTTGTAATATGCAGTTTCTTCATCAATACTGATCTCTCCTATTATACATATGGTTTCACAGTTATGACGTAAGTTCTTAATTATGTTGAATGTACTTCTGAAAGCACACATTTGGGTTTGTTAACATGCCTCCTGTTTCCTACATTTGGGGAATGTTTTTATGTAATATAATATCCATCTTACAGAAAAGTTTGCTTTATTCATTTTTGTAAGTTTCATTTGGATTAATAGGAGCTCTTGTTGATGTTTTGACCAACCACCGTTAAGTGCAAACATTGCACAAAATAGACCAATTCATAACTTTAATTACAAACAACAAGCCACTTTTTATTACAAGTTCATAAAGACAAAATCAAGGCTTAACTATATTTGCCCCATAGATACTAAAGGAACTACAGTTTATGAATGTGAAGCCAATATAAGGATTAACGAAGTGGCAGTCTCCGATGTTATGCAAAACATTTAATTTTGTTTTCTTTTCTGTTTCCTAAATTAGTGTTTTGCCTGCACTAGCCTGCATAAACACTGTATTTGATCTGCTTTGAACACCTGGAAAATTGATTAATGTCTTTGAGCTTCTTTTATTTCCCCTTGTTTAATCTCCTTACATTTCTGGCTTCCAGGTTTTGTTTAAAGTATAATTATCAGCCAGATATATAGTATGTATGCACATATCAGACATTTGCTTATATGTTTTTGTTCATCTTATCAGTAGAACTCACTGTCCTTGGGATCGGTTTGTACACTTAATATGAAGATTTGTCCATCCAAATTATTCCTGTTGTTCGGGTATATCGTAGTTCATGAAAGAGTTGGAAAAGACATTCTCCACTCAAAGTCTTATTTAATTGTATGGACACATACTTTGACTTCAAGGAATGATTCTCAACAACTGGTATGTGTAACACAGTAGGACATAGAAAGAGTTTAGATGGAATGTGTGGTAAATCAAAGGAACTTTAATCCTTAAATCTTAGTGTAAATAATAAATATAATAACAATGGCTGTGAATATATGAATGTCCTTTTGTTTTGTTTTTTGATTGGTGAAGACATCAATCAAGTTCTAGTGGTGACATGATGGGACCCAATTTGACAATAATTGTTGAGAACAGCTAACAGCAGGTGGCAGTATCTGGCAGACTTTCTCTGACCTCAAAAAAGCTAAGAGGGTCAGATCTGGTTAGCCCTTGCATGTGAGTCACTAAGAAATCTCCTAAATGTATGAAAATTGGGAGGGGGGGGGAATCTGGAAGAAGGCAACTCAAAATCAATTACTGTATGTTGTTGTCAGTGGTGTTTTTAATTGATTCAAGAAAATAATGGAAAACAATTACCAAAATATAGTTTCACAAATATTAGGACATATGCATGTATAAATAGTATCAAGAATTATATAATTAGACTGAGATTTCCTCCATAATTATGAGTTTATACTAAGATCAAAGGAGGTATTTGGTATGAGTCATGATTGGCTTTTCTACCCCTAACCAGTCCTATTTGTGTCATACTCAAAAAAGATTTTTTTTGCCACTAGCCATATGTGCTAATACTACCTCCAAATTCACAAGTCAGGTATTAAATACTGTCTGACCTCCTTGGAATCCTGAGGCTAACTAAATCCAAGAAATACTAAAGTCTGGGAAAATTTATTTATTTTAGGACTATGTGGATATAGAAGTAAAATAATCACTAAATGGAAATAAAGAGAAATAAAACTCCCTTTACTGCCATCTAGGACTTCTCTGAATTTTTGCAATGGCAAAATGACAAACTCAGTGGCTTAAAAAAGCAACCTATCAGTACTTCCTCTTATATAGAATTAATTATTTTTTTGACAGATTTTCGTATTTTCATTCATTATTGTAAAATGCTATCTTTTAATCATATGTTTCAACACATTTAATTTTTTAATAGACCGGTGTTTTAAATTTTGATATTAAGGTTATCCTTTTTTCTTTTTGTGGAAAGTGATTTGTTTATTTTTATTACACAAATAAGCATTTGATATTTTAGCCAACATACAAGGTCTTGGTTTGTTATATGTTTAAATAGATTCAATCTTACCAATTTAATTTTAATGTTGTGAAAACCCCACATGTGAAAATAAATGTATTGCATTTTTTTCTTACAGTGTTTGTAAACAGCTACTTTATATCTGCAAAACAAATAAACCTAGGATGCATTTTACATAATTGTATGACTTATTGCAGTGTCACTGTTATACATACTATATACATTTTCAGATGCCAATAGACTTATGAATGTGTCTTATAATCCACAAACTATAACTCCATAAAGGCTCACCTTGAATTCCTTCTGACCATACAGAAATTTGTACAAGCCTTAATCTGATATCCCAGATAATGCTGTTGCTGTACAGCCTGCACTTTGCAGACGAAATATGAGGCTGTTTAAACATACCGTATATAGTTATATAATGATATTATCAGGACAAGTAGTAATATTGATTTTGATATCAAATATAGAGTCTACTTATAGTTTATCTGGCCCTAAGCATGATGATGAGAAAAATGACAAAACGGATATTGTGTGTTACAACACATGTTCTATCCTTTTATAGTTTTTTTTGCAGAATCACATACAAATATACAAAGGGTAGAACTTAAGTTGCAATCTCTCAGTGGATGATTGATCACTTCCCCCCCCCTTCCATGTGTGTGTGTAGATAAAACTGTTTAGATTAAAAAAAAATTCCTCTACTATTTTAGTTATTTCAAAATAACATTTTCATTGAACTCATACTGGGTAGGAAGAAACCAACAGATACAGCAGGCCTTCCATATTCTATAGGTTTTGTATTGCTAAGAGTGATAATTTGTTCCATATGTAAGCAAATGAAATGGAATGTTTGTTCAAATACCTCCTTCTTTTGTGAAATCAACCAGCCAGCCTGTGGGGCAACAACAGAATATTTTTGAAGATGGAGCAACCTTAGGGACAGTTGAAGATGAGAATGTTAATGCCTTAGGAGAAACTGAAACAGTATATAATTGTTTAGATCTTGCCAAAAATGAAATCTTTGCTTGATATGTAATATATATTGACTCAATCTTATGGAGAAGGCTTTTAAGTTTCCATCTCTGAGAAACCAATATAGACCTTGGTCCTGCAGTATGATTTTGGAGGTATTAGATGCTTAACCATCCCAAAGATGCTTTTTCAAAAGACAACTGGTTTTTCTTAAATATCTAGATCAGGCCTGACTGGTGGCCCGTGAGCCAGATGCATTGCGCATAGGCCACGCCCACTCCAGCTCTGCAAAGGCAAAAAATGTTGCGATACATCATGTGATGCGATCGAGTTTGACATGATCTAGGTCAGGGGTATCTAATTGGCGGCCTGCGGGCCAGATGTATCATGCATAGGCCAAGCCCACCCCAGCTCCATGAAGATGAAAAATATCGTGAAACATCATGTGATGGCAGTGTGATGCTGCGAGTTTGACACACGTGATCTAGATGGTTAACCAGATTCCAATTTTTAGCAGTCAGTATATGTATTATTCAGTATTAACATTACTTTATCATATGAATTTGATACACTGTAACAGCTGCTATAACCAAGGGTTATATACAACAACTTTGTGTTTAATTTTCAGATCATATTTTCTCCTGGGGATATTACTGTTACTTTTTCCAGTACCCCATTCTTAAGTGTCTCTACTTCCTTCCTAAACATTTATAATAGGTTTTTTTTAAACTTGGATTGTTATTCTATTATTAAATTCCCTTGACTATGCTTCTTAAATGAACAACAATAGGAAATTCACAATAATTCTGTTATTAATAGCTTCCAACCTTGAAAACACCTGCTGAGATAACTAATTAAAGACATGGCTACAAAGAGCTTACTTTGTTTCAATGAATGTGATATCAATTCACCATGTTTACTACTTCATTGCATCTGTTCACCCTTTTCACCCTTTTCTTTTTGCTGATTAGTACTTTCATATTAGAAGGCATTTGTGATTTGACTGTTTGCATTGTTTTGGGTTAATGTAGCTTTCCCTTGGAATATGTTTGCATCATTTTTATAGGATTGGCTTTAATAGGGTTGCCAATTTAAATTTTTATATTGATGCTTGAATTCCTAAATTCATCAATAACTAATAAAATCTAATCTAAAAATCTAACTTAATAACACAAACAGCTGTTTCCACCTCTAATGTTTGCTAAAGTCTGACCATATATAGGTGTTATCTGAGTTTCAATATTTAAATCGTGATCTTATGCAGTTTATTAGCGAAATACTGTTGAACTCCATGAATCTTACGTCAAAGAAGGCATGTATATGGTCCTATATATATGTATAAGCACTGTGAATATTTTAACAAGATGAAATAAAATTGGTTTTTTTCAATGCCATCTCTCTAAGATTTATACAGTCCTCTAAACTATGTTGCTAAGAATACAGAATGACAGACTTGGAAGGTTGTATGTTATCTAGTCTAGTTACCCTACACAAGCAGGTGATCTTATATCATTTTTGACAAGTGGCTGCCCAGTCTCTTCTTGAAAGCCTCCAATGATGCAGCACCTACAACTTCTGAAGGCAAGCTGTTGCACTGGCTAATTGATCTCACTGGCAGAAAATTTCTCATTATTTCTAGGTTAAAGCTCTCCTTGATCAGTTTTCATTTTGTTGCTTGTCTGGCCTTTGGGTGTTTTGGAAAATAGGTTATCCCTCTCCTCTGAGACAGCCCCTCAAATATTGAAATACTGTTATGTCAGCCCCGGTCCTTCTCTTCACTGGACTAGCCATGGTAGTTTTTGCAACTGTTCTTCATATGTTTTAGCCTCCAGGCCCCCAGTCATCTTTGTTGCTATTCTCTGCACTCTTTCTAGAGTCTCAACATCTTTTTTATAATGTAGTGACCAAAACTGGATGCAGTATTCTAGGTGTGGCCTTACTAATTAATATTAAAATATTAATTCCCATATCTGTGGTCATAACTTTTTGCCAGAAGATAAGGATGGCCTCATGTTACAGACCTTATTCATCTTAGACACAGAGGGACTGATCTGGCATTGTCTCATCTGAGGATGTTTGCTGAAGGAAATCAATTTTACAATACTTGTTGTCAAGCCAGGATCTAGTCTGGGAGAAAAGGAACAGAAATAAGATCAAACTTAGGGATTTAGAATGATGGTTTACAACAGTCTTGCTGTTTGTTAAATCTTACAGTGGTATAATTACTACAGCAATAGTCATACAGGTGGTTCTCGACCTATGACTGTAATGAAGCCTGCCTATTTATTATTTCAACTGGTGACAAATGTTAAGTGAGACAGCCTCTTTAACAACCCTCGCCCCCTGCTCTTTCTGATGCCAACTTTTGGACATAGGTTTCAGGTTTTCTAGGTTTTTGCTGCCTGTCTGACTGCCTTTAGGACCCAGCTTCTACCATGGCCATTTGCTGTAGCCACTTTTTCTTTAGAGCTGATTTTTTTTCCCTTTCAGCTCCTAGAGCAGTGATGGCGAACCTTTTAGAGACCAAGTGCCGAAACTGCAAGTTGCCTACACGCATGCGAGCACACGCACCCCCATGTGCACCAAGAGCCGAACACCGGCAGGAAGGCGGGGCATCACAACACCCGCAGCTCTGCAGGAAACTTCTGTTTCCCTGAAAACGACGGTGAGAAATGCCACGGAGAAACATGGTGGAGCTGAGCTGGGGCAACGGCGCATGTGCCCACAGAGAGGGCTCCGAGTGCCACCTCTGGCACGCGTGCCATATGTTTGCCACCTCTGTCCTAGAGACAAAAAAACTGCAGAAATATTTTCTTTGCTTATTTCCTTCCTTTCCTCTATCTTCAGCCTGACAGTGAATCATCAAGATAAGTAATTTACAGTTTTTGTCACCCTCTTCCCAGTAAATGCAGTAAATTTAGCAAATTAAGTGGTTAAAAGGGATTGAGATTGGAGGGGCAGAGGTGGAGAGTTTAGTTTTAGCATCCAATTCTTTTTTTGGGGGGGGGAGGGGGAATAATTCTCTCCTGCCCAGCTTTGTTTTTTTATTGAAGAAATGTGGAATGCTGGGGAGAAAGGGAGTAAGCAAGAGAAAAGTTTTGGGAAGCTCTCCCTGAAGCTGCCACCTTCCCATGCAGGTGGCTGACTTCCCAAAGCCTAGCCAGAGCCAGAAGAGATCTGCAGTCTCTCAACAGCCAGTTGAATCAGAATCAGAACAGAGCTGGAAGGGACCTTGGAGGTCTTTTATTCCAGCCCCTTGCTCAAGCAGGAGATCCTACATCATTTCAGACAAGTGACTGTCCAGTCTCTTCTTAAAAACCTCCAGCAATGAAGCACCCACAACGCCTGAAGGCAAGCTGTTCCATTGATTAATGGTCCTCCGTTAGGAAGTTTCTTCTCAATTCCAGAATGCTTCTCTCCTTATTGGGGCAAGAAGCTCAGAAAGCACTTACCATTTCCACAAGGAGTTGTTGGAGTGCTGCAAATGGTGGCTGCTTCCAAGAGGAATAGGGAGCAGGCCTGAGCATGGCAAAATGCTGTCAGGGTGGGATTGGGGATAGAGAGGTAGGGGGCACTGCAGTGTTCCTGTGGTCAGTCATAAGAACAAATGACTGTGGGGACACTGCAGCTGTTGTAATTTTGAAACAGGAACATACGCGGTTTTGGGAGGGGGTCTGTCATAACTTTGAGTGGTCATCAACTGACCTGTCGTATCTCAGGGACTACCCATGTTTCCAGGTGACAAATCAGTATTAATCACAAAGATTCATTAGATGTAACTTTTATTCCCATCCAAAAATTCCCATTTAGTTCATTCTGGGATGAATGAATAATCTACAGTGACAGGGTATCTCTTTCCCTCCACCTTTTTCTTATTAAAATGATGCACTTTTTAATATCAAAAAGGCTTTTTTTAAGGGAATGGAGTTTAATCTTGAAGCTATTTTTTTTTATTCAAAAGGAAAAATATTTCTCTGTAACACTAAATGAGAATGGTAGGGTGTAAAACAAATGGAAAACAAGTTGATTTTGTTCCAATAAAGAATGGGAATACTAAATGCAAAACCAGCCAATTTCTTATTCAAGCTTATTAAGTTAAAGAAAACATCGTGCGTAACTACTTGGCTCTGCAGCACAGAACAAGTACAAAAAAATCATAAGATGGCATTGAATCAAAAGTTGGAGAATGTAAACTTAATTCCAGTCTAGTAAATAAACAGATACTTTATATTTATCATGAGATTGAAGTCAAAATTCTATGATGAAAATCTGCTGGCTGAAGAATACAAATTTGGCCAAAATCCCATTACATTTTGGAAGACTAGATACACCAATTCCCTTATAAATACATCCCAGATACACCAATTACATAAGTGGAATTGGCAACAGTAATATTTGTGGATAACATACTTACACTGAAAGTACATATTGTTAATCTTTATCACAGCAGAACACAAGAATGGGAAATCAAAGACAATTATTTAAATCCTGTTGGGTACAAAATAAACTACCTTAAGTATCATTTTCAATAATTAGCTTTAAAGTTCTAAAGTTAAAGGTCTCAAAATCCTCAGTTCTGTTCTGCATCACGAACAAGACAGAGCAAAATAATTACTTAACCAACTACAGCCAATAGGCAAGAACTGAGCCCATTGACAGTTGCATTTCTTTCTTCCTCTTGTCTTGACATCTAACTTTAGGCAGACATTTTATGGTGGATTAAATAAACCATAATTGGTTGTTTCATTACAGCAGCCAAAACCATAAATCTACATAGGCTAAATTGCATACAAAACACAAAATCTGAAATATTTATATATCTCATATTGTGATTTTTGTTCCTTAGCATCACATACAGAGTTTTAGATTAACTACCAAGGCATCTTCACTATTGTATCAGAATAGAAATTTTCTCTCATTTTACAGGAAAGGGTGGTGATTTAAGAAAATTCCTCCAGGGGATAATGTTTCTGCTTTTACAGTCCCTAAAAATGATGATAGGTGTCGATTCATATTAGATCTTTGCCACCTCAACATCTCTTCAATGATATTGATCACTTCTATTCTTCCTTTCCTACTTGAAGTTGGTTTATATCTATAGACGGGATTTATTTATTTATTATTATTTAATTTGTATACCGCCCTTCTCCCGAAGGACTCAGGGCGGTTCACAGCCAAGTAAAAATACACAATACACTATAAATACAATTAAAATACAATTAAAAAACTTATTTAAATTGGCCACAATTAAAATTTGGAGATAAAACCCATTAAAAAACCCATAACTTAAAAAACTAACCCAGTCCAGCGCAAATAAATAAGTAAGTTTTAAGCTCACGGCGAAAGGTTCGGAGGTCCGGAAGTTGACGAAGTCCTGGGGGGAGTTCGTTCCAGAGGGCGGGAGCCCCCACAGAGAAGGCCCTTCCCCTGGGTGTCGCCAGACGACACTGTCGCGCCGACGGCACCCTGAGGAGTCCCTCTCTGTGAGAGCGCACGGGTCGGTGAGAGGTATTCGGTAGCAGCAGGCGGTCCCGTAAGTAACCCGGCCCTATGCCATGGAGCGCTTTAAAGACGTTCACCAACACCTTGAAGCGCACCCGGAAGGCCACAGGTAGCCAGTGCAGCCTGCGCAGGATGGGTGTCACTCGGGAGCCACGAGGGGCTCCCTCTATCACCCGCGCAGCTGCATTCTGGACCAACTGCAGCCTCCGGATGCCCTTCAAGGGGAGCCCCATGTAGAGAGCATTGCAGTAGTCCAGACGAGACGTCACAAGGGCGTGAGTGACTGTGCACAAGGCATCCCGGTCTAGAAAGGGGCGCAACTGGCGCACCAGGCAAACCTGGTGGAAAGCTCTCCTGGAGACGGCCGTCAAATGGTCTTCAAAAGACAGCCGTGCATCCAGGAGAACGCCCAAATTGCGCACCCTCTCCATCGGGGCCAATGACTCGCTCCCGACAGTCAGCCGCGGACTCAGCTGACTGTACCGGGATGCCGGCATCCACAGCCACTCCGTCTTGGAGGGATTGAGCTTGAGCCTGTTTCTCCCCATCCAGACCCGTACGGCTTCCAAACACCGGGACAGCACTTCGATAGCTTCATTGGGGTGGCCCGGTGTGGAAAAGTACAGCTGGGTGTCATCAGCGTACAGCTGGTACCTCACACCGAAGCCACTGATGATCTCACCCAGCGGCTTCATATAGATGTTGAACAGAAGGGGCGAGTGAGGCGCCGCGGAGTCGACCACAGGTGAGGCGCCGCGGGGTCGACCTCTGCCCCCCCGTCAACACCGTCTGCGACCAGTCGGAGAGATAGGAGGAGAACCACCGATAAACGGTGCCTCCCACTCCCAATCCCTCCAACCGGCGCAGCAGGATACCATGGTCGATGGTATCAAAAGCCGCTGAGAGGTCTAATAGGACCAGGGCAGAGGAATAACCCCTATCCCTGGCCCTCCAGAGATCATCCACCAACGCGACCAAAGCCGTCTCAGTGCTGTAACCGGTCGGAAGCCGGACTGGAGCAGGTCCAGATAGACAGTTTCCTCCAGGTGCAGGGGAAACTGATATGCCACCATATTTCTACAACCTTCGCGCGGCGGGTTGGAGACCGACGATAATTACCTAAAACAGCCGGGTCCAGGAAGGCTTCTTGAGGAGGGCCTCACCACCGCCTCTTTCAAGGCGGCCGGAAAGACTCCTCCAACAAGGAAGCACTCGTGATCCCCTGAGCCAGCCTCGTGTCACCTCCTGAGTGGCCAGCACCAGCCAGGAGGGGCACGGGTCCAGTAAACACGTGGTGGCATTCAATCTACCCAGCAACCTGTCCATGTCCTCGGGAGTCACAGGGTCAAACTCATCCCAAACAACATCACCAAGACCGCCCTCAGATACCCCGTCTGAATCACCACAATTTTGGTCCAGACCGTCCCTAAGCTGAACGATTTTATCGTATAGATAACCGTTAAACTCCTCAGCACGTCCCCGCAACGGGTCATCCCGCTCCCCCTGGTGAAGGAGGGAGCGGGTCACCCGAAACAGGGCAGCTGGGCGGTTATCTGCCGACGCAATGAGGGAGGAGGCGTAGCAACGCCTCGCTTCCCTCAGTGCCACTAGGTAGGTCCTAGTATAGGATCTAACTAGTGTCCGATCAGCCTCTGAACGGCTGGACCTCCAGGAACTCTCTAGGCGTCTTCTCCGGCGTTTCATCCCCCTCAGCTCCTCGGAGAACCAAGGAGCCGGTTGGGATCTGCGCCGGGTCAGAGGCCGCAAAGGCATGACACGGTCTAAAGCCCCAGCCGCAGCCCGTTCCCAGGCTGCAGCTAGTTCCTCTGCCGTGCCGTGAGCCAGACCCTCAGGAAGTGGCCCAAGCTCCGTCCGAAACCTCTCTGGGTCCATCAGGCGCCTGGGACGGTACCAACGTAATAGTTCTGTCTCCCTGCGGTGTTGGGTAGCGGTCAGAAAGTCCAGGCGAAGGAGAGAGTGATCTGACCATGACAAAGGTTCAATGACTATTTCCTTTAAGTCCAGATCTCTCAACCACTGACCAGAGACAAAAATCAGGTCCAGTGTGCCTCCCCCGATGTGAGTGGGGCCATCCACTACTTGAGTCAGGTCCAAGGCCGTCATGGAGGCCAAGAACTCCCGAGCTACCGTCGATGACGAGCCGGCAGATGGCAAGTTAAAGTCCCCCATGACTAAAAGTCTGGGGGTCTCCACTGCCACCCCGGCAAGCACCTCCAGGAGCTCGGGCAGGGCAGCTGTCACGCAGCAAGGAGCCAGGTACGCGACCAGCAAGCCCATCTGACATCTATGACCCCACCTCACAAAGAGGGATTCACACCCGGCAATCTGAGGTACAGTGGTCTCCCTCGGCTCTAGACCCTCTTTAATAGCAACCGCCACCCCTCCACCCCTACCCTGGGCTGATGGAATGCACGGAAACCTGGTGGGCACATCTCGACCAGGGGCACACCCCCTTCAGTGCCCAACCAGGTCTCCGTAACGCCTATAATATCCGCGGCACCCCCCTGAATCAGATCATGTATTAGGGGGGCCTTATTGGCCACGGACCGTGCGTTGCATAACATCAGACGAAGGCCCAGGCTCTGAGGGTCTTGACCATCCGGGGAACGGGAGAAGTCAGATCGGGCACGCGATCGCCTGCATACATCGAACGCGTGCCCCCCTCTGTCGATACGACCCCCCCCTTCCGCCATATTTGCCCCTCCCACTTACCGTGCAAATAGACTCACCCTCACACAAAGGAACACCCCCATAACCTCCGAACCCATTTGATAGTCGCCACGAGCATGCGCTGAACTGGTTTCCTCCCGACGGGCTACCCCATCACCCGCCCTAACCTCCCACCCCACCCAACACTACCTCCCCTCCAACCCAGACCCGTCAGTTCCCTCCCCTCCCTTAAAATTCCCATTAAAATTCCCTTAAAACCCGATTAAAATAATTAATTAAAATCCCTGAGTCTCCTATTTTGGCATGCCATCTCTCGGGGTTCCAAAACCCGTCCTCAAGATGGGCCCTCGATAATGTGGGGGCCAGACCATGAGAGAGGGAATCTCGCAGGGCAAGAAGGTCAGCCGCTGTAAATGTCCGCATGATAAAAGTCCGCAACAGACCCATCCTGGACCTGTCAAGATGGAAATTGACGCACCAGTAATTCGAGTAGAAGACAGGCGGGATATAGGTCTTGGGCGGTAGATAAACAAACCGCCATGATTCAGTCAGAGCTCCAACCCTCATCTCCAATCCCGAGGGTGGTCTATGGGCGGGGGAGAAGGATATAGTCCTACAATAGACAAGCTAGGATTGTCCAGGACCATCCTCAATTCCCCAGCTGGGGACCAAAGGTCTTCAGAAGATCCCCTTGCAGCCAGCCCATGGGCATCCTCGAAGATGGTAAAAAGGTGCCTACATGGCCCGTGATCGTCCTTCAGGTTGACAAAGAGGCCGAAACACGCGCCTAATGGGCCAAGCTGCTCCACCGACGAGGCATCTCTCTCCAAAAGTCCGGGGGGGGGGGCAAAGGACTCAAAAAGCCCCCATAGACGGTCCATAGACGTCCTCTAGATGGTAGCGAGGGCGTCCCCTAGACCCGTGGACAACCTTCAAGATGACAAAGAAGGCGACCATCGGGCCTCTTCGTGGCCGCTAAGCCAGGCCTCCAGCTGGAATAGGCCACTCACCCGCCAGGTTTGCTGGGTCATGCCACAGTTCGCCGGACCCAATCAACCACCAACAGGCTAGGCCCTGGCCAAGCCGGTCCAACCAGGCCGCCGCCACCGCCGCCACCGCCACCGACACTACCGCTGCCGGGGGGAAAGAGCCTCCAGGCCAGGCCGCCGCCGCCACCGAAGAACTCGGCCGCTGCCGCCACTGCTGGAAAAGGCCAGGCTGCTCACACCACCGGCACCGCAGACGGGGGGGGGACAAAGGGGAGAAAGGCTCTAGGCCCCTCCCGAAGCAGGGCCAAGCCAGGCCACCGACCACCGCCGCCGGAGAACCGCTGGAAAAAACCGGCCGCCACCGCCGCTGCCACCGCTGGAAAAGCCGGGCCGCTGCCGCCCAGCCAGGCTGCTGCCGCCCGGCCTGGAGAAGGCCGGACCGCTGCCGCTGCTGGAAAAGGCCCGGCCGCTGGAAAAGGCCGGGCCGCCGCCGTCGCCACCGCCGCCGCCATCGTCGGCCACACCGCCGGAGGGAGAGCGCTCCGGGACTCCTCCTAAGGGAACCCGGAGACGCCCCGCCTCAGTTCGCCCATCCTCCGACTCACCGCACTCTCATCTACCCGGGCGGGGATGTTTATTTTCACATCTGGAAAGTGCCATATCATCATTTTTTCTTCAATTTATATACATAGATCCACCCATCAACTTTGAATTTTATTATTTGCTGTTTTCAGGGCCCAAAGATTATTTTCTGGGCATGGTTTCTATGAATTTCCTTTACTTCTAAGGCATAATTCTATTCTCTTATTAAATTATAAGATTTTTGCTATGTATCCTTGTAGAAAGCTATTCTACCATGTACCTTGAATCTTTTCTCTTGTAGAGCACTTCAGTCTTTGGCTCAGTTATACAGTCTGCCTTTCCTTTAAAAGATTATCCAGTTTGAAGAGGAGGCAATACATACCATTTTATGTATTTCCCATTATTATGATACCATATACTTCAAGTGCTCATATATAGGATCCTTCTCCAAGAGAAGTCAGTGTCTGCATCATTTTCCAAGTGTTGGGCCCCATGGCAACTGCAACTTCAATTTTTCACTCATTTATACATGGAGGTATTTCACCAGATATGGACATTACATAATATACCTCATAGTTCTTCTGTGGCAAAGTATTACTGTGCAAAATTTAGACAATCTTACCAAAGATATTACATTTACATCTTCCACAAAAGTCATCACTACCATTTCCTCTCCTTAGTTGGATGGGGAGCTCAGTTTCAAATTTTCTGCATCCAAAATGTCTAAATCTGAGCACTTTACAGTTTGCAAGACTTCCAGGGCTGTTTCTGCAACAAGACTGTTCAAATTGTATCAAATAGTTCTATGGTGATTTAGTAGATAAAGAAGCAGCGTATTACACAATTCATATTTTTTTCCATCACAGATCTGGCAGTGTTACATTGATCATGAATTCATTTAGAATCTGTATGCTGGAAAATATTATTGCTGAATACTTTAGCTATACCAGCATGATATTCAAAATCTGAGTCTGGCGATCTGGATATTTTATAAATACAGTATTGTAAATAACCAATCAGTCTTTCAGTTGAGGAAAATCCACATCTGATTCCTTTTTGATATGACTCGAAGACAATTGCTTATTCCTTCACAGCTAGACCAGAACTCCCAGCATTTTCTCTTCTTTTTTGGAACAAACCCTATTTTAAATGTTCCTGTATCCTGTCCATAACCTGGGCAAATATCAACAGAGGCTTGATGAACCACATTGTTTCGAACTGCAATGGGTCACCTTATTCTTGCCCACTGGGAGTACCTTTGCTTCCTGAATCACCCTGCCTGGAAATGAAGAGAATTGCTGTCCATTAGTAGTAAATTTTAAAAATGGACCAATTATTAAGTTAATGTAAGACTGTTTCTTGGGTTCCTATGCAGTTAAAATGAGCACAGTCCATGGATTGTACCTGAAACACTTTCCATGTAAAGTGAATGAACTTCCAATGACTTGTGAGACTGTTCATCTAGTTAAACAAATCAAAATTAGTTTAAAATTAAATTGTTAAATTAGTTATTTTTTAAAAATGTACTGAAAGTACTATTTCCACCATCGTATAATTAAATCTTTAAGATAGATATCACATAAAGACTTAATCAAACTCAAATTTAAAAACAAAACTAAGATAATGTACAAAGATTCATACTATGCAATAAAATCAGCTGCAGAATTAAATATGTAACAAAAACTAGAAAGGGGAACAATTCAAGCATTAAAAAAAGTGAATTAGTAAGTCCAAGTCTTACTTAAGTTGATGAATGAATGCATCATTAACTTTGACATTTCTTTCAAAAAAAGAAAAAAATCTACACACACAATTTATTTAACCATGGTTTTCTGAATAAACCACATATACCTACACTCACATGATATGCTAACCCATACTCATGTCTCAAATCAGTTTAATCAAGTTGCAGCAGAGGTATTGGGGGATAGCTGGCTTTGTCTCTCTTAATCATCACTTAGTAACAGAGATTCTATCATGATATCAGAACTATTTCCATTCCATCTGTTGTTATAAGAACTAAAATGTTTAAAAACAAATTTACATCCTTCTCCATTTCATTTCTTTTGTACACAGTTTTAGAAACCAGATTTGAAATTTCAGCTGAATATAAAATGACCTACCCCCAAAGATTACAAACACGCATTCTTGTATGCTGCCAAGTTTCTTGCTTTGCCAACTTGGGTTGTCAACTCCCACTGAAAACAGTCTTAAATATTTTCCCTCACCAGTTTATTATGTGGATGTGTATATGTAAGCAATATGTGTATGTGTGAGATAAACACACAGCTTGCCAAAATCAATCCATGCTAGAATTTTAAAAAATATACTGTGAACTTCACATGTCATTTCAAAAATAAGTGTCTTCATGGCCATTGTACATTGCTTTTGACCACTGTCTATTGATGCCCAACGTATTATGTGGGATTGTAAATTATTTAAGACCTCAAAATGTGAATGCTTGTAATTATTTGTTGCCAACATTCCCATCTTAGATTGAGTTATACAGGGTAGATAACTAATGGCTTCACATTTGCATAGGACATCTCATAATTTTTATACTCGCAAATGAAGGCAATTATGTGTCCCAGGATAATTTTGCAGGATCCAATCTGAGTCGGTCACCAGGACCAAAGGTTTACTCTTCCAAGCTTTCGGGCTCATGCTGGAGCTCCTCCTCATGTAATTTCTCTTTCTCCAGAATGTGGAGTATTTTTTATACTGTTAAACATGGTAGACTTCTCATCTGTTTCTATAAGATAAGGTTTGAAAACAAATTTATCTGTACATAGTTTCATAATCTATGCTTAAGAAAAGCTTGGTAATTATACTTTTTAGGTATTAGGACAGTCATCTATAGGATGAAGTGTCATCAATATGGTAACGATACCCAATAATAATTTTAAAAGGTCACGAAACAGGGTAGTTGTTAAAGAAGGACTACCTGTATAGTATTAGAAAAGATTACAGCTTAAGCCTAGACACAGGAAGGCAAAAATTCATTGATCAGTTAAATAGATCAAAGCTGACTATAGGCTGATCAGTTTATATCTTACATATACCGTACATAAATATTTACATATGCTAAGCCAAAAAAATGTTAATTTGATTTAACATATGAAATGAACTCAATCAATTAAGGTCAGTCAACATGACTTAGTATAGGTATGAAACATACTACAAGGAGGGATGTGGTTTTATGATTTTTATGTTAAGGATCTTAATGTTATAAGCCATCCAGAGTCACTTGTGTATGAGTCGAATGGCCATATAAATCTGTTCAATAACTCTGTAAATAATAAACTAGGCCTTATTTTTTGCTCAGCATAATGTAGGAACCATTCATTCTGGCTTTTTCAAATGAAGTTTTCTCATGGTAGCATTATATTCAAACAACAGCAAAAACCCATCTTTTATGTAAATTGTGAAGATAAAACTAGGAACCTATATATTACTAAAATGTTTTGAGGAAAATTGTTATTACAAATTTAATATTTGTGATATTAGAGAAATGAACTCACCTTTTATCTAAGTAAACTTATTTAAATTAATTAATACAGTTAATTAATTAATATATTTTTTTAGAATACCGTTATGCTTACATATGTATTTTTCCAAGAAGTTGTTCCACCTATGTACAATTTTTTTGTCAATCAAGAAATGGCTAAGTATTTCTAATATGAAATACTATCAGGATGGAAACAACAGATTAAATCACCAGAAGCTTTTTTAGGGAAGTCCTGCCAAATGTTAATATGGATCAGATTTATCAAATTATCTAAATAATCATAATAAAAAATGATTTTTCAAACAACCAAACAACTAACAACCAACTAACCAATATGTCCCTCATATTATCCATGGGGTGGGAAGGAGAACAGTTTAAATTATGTATTATATGTGTGATGTCTCTTCAACATGGTTTTGGATTTAAAAAAAAATCTTTTCAGGTTATAACAGACCTTGCTCACTTCTGGTTGTTTTCAACAGAAACAGAAGCAGAAGCAGGCATTATATGTTCTACAATATAAGCTCAAAGAATACTTTATTCCAGAAGCATAATTTTAAAAATAATAAAAGAGAAATGAATTCTTACATGGAAAGTGGCCCTTGCTAATTGCTAATGCAATTCAGAAGCTAAAAACTTAATAAAAAAAAAAGAACAAAACCAGAAAAACGTTCCAGTAACGTTCCATTCTTTGCCATTTTGGAAACAAAGGTATTTGTAATGCTTTTAAATCTTAGTCTACTGTACTTTAGATATATGACTATACCTGGGGGACTAGGTTTTATTTTCAGGATCACTGGTGTTTAAATCACTGGTCAAAGGGCTGGCACAAGTATCACCTACGAGTTCACCTTCAGAAGGCTGTTATTCTAGTGTGACAATCAGGTAGTAGTTATCATAATTACATAAACTTCAAGGCCAGAGTAGGTGAAGGATTACTCAGGAAATGTATTGCCTTGTATTTCTTAGCTAGCATCTTTCTCAGTACTGGCTTTCACAGAGGATATATTGACCTGGAACCATTCCCAGAGTATTTGTTAGATCTTAGGAATATGCTCAACTCCATGTTAATGTGCATATGGAATGCATATTCCAAGGCAGCCATCTCCTTCCTTGCTTTTTCCTAGTCTAAGTCGTGGTTTATATCCTCCCACTTTCTGAAGCAAGTTCTCAAGTATTTTATTTGTGGTCAACCCTCATTAATTTCCTCCTAAATTATCCTGTGCTGCCTTATTGTGGTAAGGGGTTGTGTGTGGAAGCAATGAGCAACAAATGTCAGGCGCGTATGCCAAGACTATATATTTCCAACAGGGTCACACAAGGCATAATCATCCAGGTAAAGCAAGCAGACAACAGCAATAATATAGGAAGTTGGTGGAGGCCAACCATCACTTTGGTGACAATGGCAAATTAATATTGTGTGGGAGAAGGCAATGGTAAACTACTCCTGGATACATTTAAAATTGATTATGAAGTTACAAAAGTTGGAGCTAGCTTCTGCCATTTAGAATTAATCATCAACATTAAAAGGGTTAAACAGTGAAGAAGCACACCACAGATCAGTACTTGGTCCGCACCCATGAAGGCCATGGAAAAGATATTCTGATGCCATGATGTATATATACCTACAAAGATCAGAACAGTGCAAGCAATGAAATTTCTTGTAAGACTCTCTGGAAGTGAATGTTAGATTTTGAAAAAACAAACTAGGAAGGTACTGATACTTCTGAACTTCAGTGTTGGAGAAGACATTTAAGGATACTAGAGAAAGCCAAGAAAACAAATAAATGGATCATCAGACAAATCAACACCAAGTTCTCACTTGATACATAAATAGGTAAAGGTTCCCCTCGCACAAATGTGCTAGTCGTTCCCGACTCTAGGGTGTGGTACTCATCTCTGTTTCAAAGCCAAAGAGCCAGCGCTATCCAAAGACGTCTCTGTGGTTGTGTTGCTGGCATGACTAAACGCCAAAGGCACACAGAACGCTGTTACCTTCCCACCAAAGGTGGTCCCTATTTTTCTACTTGCATTTTTTATGTGCTTTCGAACTACTAGGTTGGCAGAAGCTGGGACAAGTAACGGGAGCTCACCCCGTTACGCGGCACTAGCGATTCGAACCGCTGAACTGCCAACAACAAGTTCAATCTTAGCCAACTGAGCCACCGCGTCCCTGATACATAAATAACCAGGCTCAAATTACCCTCTCTCTCTAGAAAATCCCCTAAACTCCACTGAAGATGTTACCTAGTCTGGTAACGAAACATTAGGAAGGCAACCCACAAGCTCGGAGAAGTAACCTTCATCCTCAAAGACTCTAGGGAAGGTGGAGGGAAAGAGCAGGACCACCAACAAGGTGGATGAACTTAGTAACAATGATGATGAATGCACTGTTGGAAGTCCTGGAAGACTATCTTAGGGACAGATTATCATGGAGAAAATCTATCCATCTTGTTGCTAAATCTTGATACCAACTTAATCAATCTCACTTATTCTTATTTATTTATTTATTTATTATACCTGTACAGTGCATACTTCTAGTCTACAATTGTCAATCAGTGAATAAATAATCATAAATATTAACCAGAAAAAAGTAAGTAACGTAACTATGCATAATAATAAATTCTTACAAAAATCACAACAATAATCAAAGTAAGATTAAACACAGAAAGCAAAACAATTGGCTCATATAGGGGAAAAGATGAAAGGCAGCTATGTTTTAAAACTTTTCCAAAGGTATCAATGGAATGAAAGAAGGGAGGTTCCAATTTTTTTACCCACTTTGCTTTACCACATTCAGTGCTGGTCAAATGAGTCACATTTGAGATGTACATTGAAGTGGAAAATTATGTAAATATCTTTAAATGGTAAAAAGCAAATTCAAACTAGAATTTGAGAAGCAGATCAGAGATAGGTGTTTACAGTTGGAAGAGATGTAATCAATAGTTTGTTGGGTGAAAACAGGGAAACCTGAAGTCAAACACAGCTGAAAAGTTTCAAATTTGGAAGACAAATATTGTAAAATATTTATATAGCTAAAGATCTTTTAAAACACTTCTTCATCCTTAGTTTTAGTTTTTAGAAAATTCTCTTAACAATAGAAATCAAAGGCATTCAAAAACCCATTCTTCTTAATATTTATGGTTCCATTTGTTAATGTTACTTTTTTATTGTTCTATATTTAATTTCAGCCAGCGAGAAATTTAATGAGCACTTTTTAAAAGTGCGTCACTTGCTACTGAAAACATATGGAGCGAATAAGAAACCAAAACATGCTTATATGCTATTTTTCTTAACAATGTTTTGGGAGAAATGAAGACAAATTTGGCTTTCTTAGCTTCCTGTAGCAATACAGGAACCACTACAGTCCCAGCCCAAAAGGGTACGTTAAAGATCAGAGAAGACTCCATGTGTATCTGACTTTGAATCAACCTTGACTTTTAAAGATTGCCTGAACTAATCCCCACAGTTACAAGGAATTAATTTCAATTGGACATCAGGAAAAATCTCACAACAGTGGCATCTACTGTTTTAGAAGCATATGAACCTTGCTTTACTTGAGGTGCTTAAAAAGAGTCTGGATAGCTATATACTGCAGATGCTATACTAGTGGATTCCTGAATTGAACTGGGGATACTAATCATGGATTAATCAACTCTATGGGTCCTTCAAATCCTTTCATCGTGTAATATCGTGGTACCAATACTTGTACCAAAGGTTATTGATACATGCTGCACATCTATGAATTCTACCAATAATTCAGATGCTTGCATCAGCTTAGGTCGAGCCACTATTTTCTTCTGCCCATGGAAATAACTTTTCCTGTTTTGTAAAACAGAAATTATATCCTATTACCTATTCTTCTAAAGCAGTTAATCATGTGATTAACTAAGGAAAATAATAATACCTGATCATTGGAAATAAATAACTGAATAACTATTATTTTAAAAAGGAGCGATACACTTGAGTTGGCATTTTTTATATCTAGATTTCTTTCTGATTCTAGAATGTGATCTAGCATGAGTTCTGGACCCTGAATGATGACTTTCACTGGAATATCTATGTGGATATAATTCTTCTAGGGTGACTGGATAATTTATTTTTTATTTGTCAATCATATATAAGATAACAGGTAAAAGTATAAACATAATTTGGATACATGAAAAGAATAAGTAAAAAGGGAATATTAGGACAGGGATGGTAGGCACACGGGTGCACTTATGAAACCCCTTACAGACCTCTTAAGAATGGGGTAAGGTCAAAAGTAGACAGTTTAAGCTTAAAGTTTGGGGGTTTGGGGAAGAAACTACACAGTCAGGTAGTGGATTCCGTTTACATGTGTGCAGGGAATTCCCACAGTACAGAAATGATGGGTTTCTTCAGTCTCATTACAGAAATATATGTGTGCAGGTCTGGTACATTGCTTAAGCACTGGAGGCAGCAGCAGCTCCCATCCAAATGTGTCCCCAATCTTGTCTTCATTGGAGAAACTAGTCATATCATCATATTTTTTATGATATGTAGGGTCAATCACACACAGAAGAATCACTTTTATGAAAAAATATTCAATTCTCTAATAAAATCACTACATTTCATCAGATTCCATACTGTGCTTGGACAGTAGCAAATTCTCAGATTGCAACTTCCAAAATCCTCTAAAACTCAGGAGGTATTTTTTGGTAGCTCTATGGAATCGCAAGCTATTTTATACACAAGTTACAGGTTCAGAAAACACAAAAATAATAGATATATTCTATTGATTGTATTATTATTAGGATTGGAACATTTGTCATTAAGTGATACAGTTAAGTCAACTGTGCCTAATTTTATAACATTTTTTTGCAAAATCATTAAAGAAATTGACTTTGTCAGAAGCTCCTTGGGAAAATTGCAAATGGCAATCACATTATCCCAGGATGCTGCAACCATTGTAAATACATGCTGGTTGCCAAGCACCCAATTTTTTTTTATTATTATTTTATTTTGTCACAACAGTATACACAAGCATCAACATAAAACAACAACACATCATATAAGCATATATATATAAGCAAAAGTATGCAATAACTATATTAATTTGATATAATGAAAGGGAACAATAGGACAGGAACGGTAGGCACTTTTGTGCTCTTATGCACGCCCCTTATAGTCCTCTTAGAAATGGGGTGAGGTCAATAGTAGACAGTTTTTGTTTGAAGTTTTTGGGATTTTGAGAAGAGACCACAGAGTCAGGTAGTGTGTTCCAAGCGTTAACAATTCTGTTACAAAAGTTGTATTTTCCACAATCATGATTGAAGCGGTTAACATTAAGTTTAAATCTATTGTTTGCTCTTGTATTATTGCGATTGAAGCTGAAGTAGTCTTTAACAGGAAGGACATTGCAATAGATGATTCTGTGTGTTAAACACAGGTCTTGTCGGAGTTGGCGTAGTTCTAAGTTTTCTAATCCCAGGATTTCAAGTCTGATGGTATAAGGTATTTTATTGTTTTCAGAGGAGCGGAGAACTCTTCTTGTAAAATATTTCTGGACGCGTTCAATTGTATTAATGTCAGAGATCTGGTATGGGTTCCAGACAGGTGAGCTTTATTCAAGAATAGGTCTAGCAAATGTTTTGTATGCTCTGGTTAGTAGTATAGAGTTTTTGGAAAAGAAGCTACGCAAAATTAGGTTTACAACTCTTAGAGCCTTTTTTGCTATGTAGTTGCAGTGGGCTTTGGCACTTAGATCATTTGATATGAAAACTCCAAGGTCTTTAACAGGGTTGGGGTCATCTGTAAGGTAATGTTCATCAAGCTTGTACTTAGTGTTTGGGTTCTTTTTTCCAATATGTAAGACTGAGCGTTTGCTGGTTGAGATTTGGAGTTGCCAAGTTTTAGACCATTCAGATAAAAAGTCAAGGTCTTTTTGAAGGGTAGTAGTATTGTTGGTGGTGTTAAACAGTTTGACATCGTCAGCAAAGATAACACAATAATTTGAGATAAGGTAACAGAGATCATTTATGTATAGTATGAAGAGTGTTGGTCCAAGAACGCTGCCTTGAGGAACGCCACTTTTGACAGGAACAGGATTTGATAGAGCATTGCCAATTTTGGCCACTTGTTGTCTGTTTGACAGGAAAGCAGTTATCCAATTGTGAAGAGGTCCTGAAATGCCGTAGGATTTTAGTTTTAGGAGAGGTTTATCATGTACTACTGAGTCAAAAGCTTTGCAGAAGTCTATGTAGATTGCATCTATTGCTTCGCCTTGATCAAGATTAGTAGTCCATATGTTTTTGCAGTGGAGAAGTTGTAAGTTACATGATAATTTTTTTCTGAAACCAAATTGTTTATTAGAGAGTAGGTTGTTCGTTTCTAGGTGGAGGGTAATGGATTGGTTGATGATAGATTCCATTACTTTGCAGGTGACACAGCAAAGAGAGATGGGTCTGTAATTTTCAACTAGGCTGAGATCTCCTTTTTTGAAGATAGGGATTACTGTGGCTACAGACCAAAGTTTGGGAAGGGAACTAGTCATGAAAGCTTTATCAAAGATTATGCTTAGGGGTTCTGCTATATTAGTGGAAAGTTTTTTTAAGAAGTATGCACATAGTCCATTAGGCCCAATAGATAAAGATGGTTTCAGTTTGCGAAGAGCTTTTTCAACATTATCTTCTGTGAAGTCCATATGTGTTAAGTCGTTGTACTCATTGTTGGTACGATTGGGGAATGTCGGATATGAGCCATTACTGTTAACAAAGACTGAGCCAAAGAATGTGTTAAAGAGATTTGCTTTAACTGTTTCATCATTATATTCTTTGTCGTTAGAATCTTTTAGTGGTGGGATGGCTCTTGATTCTTTAAGTTTATTGTTCACAAAATTATAAAAAGCACGATTGGAATTTGTGTGCAGGTCTTCTTCTTGCTTGGTGTGGTAAATGGTGCATTCAGTTTTTATTTGGTTGCAAATATTTCTGTAGCGGTTTTTGAAGTTTGCTACATAGCCCTTTTTGTTTCTTCTCCAGAGGGATTTTTTTTTTTTGGATTAAAGCTTTTTTATTAATATGGGTAACTTGGTTTTTTTTTATTTTGGTGGTGGTTTGTGGTACATATAGTTTGGTGATTCTATTGATTTCAAGTAGGAAAACTGTATAGTGGTCTTCGGCCGTGATACAGGTTGAGAACAGATTTTGCCAGTCAAGAGATGAGAGGTCATTGTTTATAAGGTCATAGTTGACTTTTTTGAAATTGCAGTTAGGAGTACTATTATTATAACGATTTATGTGAGGGCGTATATTGAGACAAAAGTCTATCATTCAGTGGTCACTGTTAGAAAAGGGTTCTTTTATTTGTAGTCCATAAATTGAGTTTGTGTTATTGCAAAAGATGAGGTCAAGGCAGTTGTTGAATCTTGTATTGTTAGTTACTATTTGTTCAAGACCTAGGTTTGTAACGGCGTAGTATAGTATAATATGGATTGGTTCAGTTGTACATTCATTTGTTATCCAGTTAATAAAAGGTAGATTTAGGTCACCCAGGAAGATGAGAGGCTATGGGCAAGAGGTAGCCCATGTTAGCAGTGTGATTAACATATTTGCATGAGCGATGTTGTAGTCAGGGGCTCTGTAGCATAGTAAGAATCGAAGTGTGGTGTTAATGGACAGGTCACATACAATAGTTTCAGGAAGAAATAGTTTATGTGTAACTTGAATATTTTTTAGGTTCAGTGATTTTTTTGTAAAACATAGCTACTCCACCAGCTCTGCGGTTTTCACGATCTGACCAAAAAACTTGATACTCTTTGTTTGAAATAATGGAGTCAGGGAGGGATGAGTTCAGCCATGTTTCACAAATAAATATAATATCAAATGTACCATTGTTTAACAAGAGGATAAATTCAGGTAATTTGTTTATAATACTTCTTGAATTTATTAATTTACATTTGAGACCTGCAGTGTTTGGTGTAGAAGAGGTAAGGGGAGTGCATACCTAGTTTTGATTGATAGCTGATTGAGGGTTATGTACAACAGGTTGTTGAAGGAAGGTTGGTTGAGCAATGAGTGATTGATAATTGGATGGTTGGAGGTTTTGTACAGGTGGTTGGAGGTTAGCTGGTTGATCGACAGTTGATTGAATGGGTGGATGGATGTTTCGATTGTCAGATGGATGGATGTCTTGACTGATGGATGGTTGGATGTTTTGATTGAGGTGTGGATGAGTGATGGCTATTCGATTGTAGGATTTTCTTTTTATGCAGTCAGCACTGTAATCAATGTAAAGGTTGGTTTCACCTTCTTCTTGCCGTCGTTTGAGCTCTGAACGAAATTCACGGGATCTAATACGTTGTAGGAATGATAGATCTGGTCTAGCTCTAAGTTTGTTGAGGCTGAGGTTGTTTCTGCCAATTGTGTTACAGTATAGATGAAATTTCTTTTGCTGGTTTCATTTTTGCATATGACTCTACAGAATTTAGGCGCCACTAAACCATCACTGTATTTGAATTCGGGTCCATCTCTGGAGACTTCGGTTATTTCACTAGGGTTGAAGGTTGATAATTTGTAATTTGAAATGATGTTACATATTTTATCAATATCTGGTTCATTTGTAATATCTAGTCCAAATAATATAGCATTTTGACGCTTTTGCTCTCTCTCGATGGTATCTTTTACTAGTATTGCTACATTGTTTGGTAGATTGGTAGATGTTTGTGGTTTGGTTTGTGTAAAAGGCAATGTTTGTTGGATTGGGAATTTTTTTTTTTTAATTCAAAAAGTTTTACAAAAAAATTTTTCCCCTTCCCCCCCACCCCCCCTCCCCCCTCCCTTCACAAACCCCCCTCCCCCCGACTTGCGGGAACAAACACAAGGTATAGTTAAAAATAAAACAAACATATGCTAAAAAAATTTCCCTCTCAACTCTATTATACTCCTACAATTCTCATCAGTTCCTAACCTCCCCCAAAACAATAAGAAGTAATACATCCTAATCATTCAAAGGTAGTCTGATATCTCTTCATCTGATATCTGTTTTGAATATAGTCAATCCATATTTTCCATTCATTTAAGTATCTTTCTTGCGTATTGTCTTTCAAAAAGGCTGAGATTTTTGCCATCTCAGCTAAACTGGCAACTTTCAATATCCATTCTTCTACTGTAGGTAGTTCTTTTTTCTTCCAATACTGTCCTATCAGTAATCTTGCCGCTATTATTAAATTTAAAATCAGTTTAGTCTCAATTACTGTACAGTCCGTAATAATTCCAAACAAAAAAAATTGCAGCAGGAACTTTATCTTCTTTTTCAGAACATTTTGTATAATCCATCAAATTCTTATCCAAAAAGCCTTAATGTTCTTACAAGTCCACCAAATATGAAAATATGTAGCATCATCACAATTACATCTCCAACATATTGGTTGCATATTTGGATACATACACGATAGTTTCTTAGGATCTAAATGCCATCTATAAAACATTTTGTAAAAATTTTCCCTTAAATTCTGTGCCTGCGTAAATTTAACATTTCTAACCCAAATTTTTTCCCAGGTTTCCAACAATATTGGTTCCTGAAAATTTTGTGCCCACTTTATCATACAGTCCTTTACCAAATCCCTTTCAGAGTCTATTTCAAGTATCACATTATACAATGTCTTTATATGCTCCTGAGATTGATTTCTAATTTGCTTTACCAAATTTTCCTCGTTGTGAACTATACCAATTTTCTGATCTTCCTTCCATCTAGCACGTAGCTGCCCATATTGAAACCAAGTATAATTTTTCCCTTTTTCTTTTAATACGTGCAAGGATTTTAATTGCAAACTACCTCTTTCAGTATATAAAATATCTTTATATGTAATCATTTCCTGATTCTGTTCTAAATTTATATTCTCTATTGTATGTCTAGGACTTGCCCACATAGGAACCTTATAATTTAGTTTATAAAAATATTTTTTCCAAACACGCAGAAGAGCAGTTCTTAACACATGATTTTTAAAGGCCTTATCCACTTTTTTGTCATAAATTAAATATGCATGCCATCCATATAGCAATTCATAACCTTCTATATTCAAAATTCTTTCCTCCGTTAAGTTAAACCAATCACTTATTGCAGAGAGAGCAGCTGCTTCATAGTATAATTTAAAATTGGGCATTTTTAAACCTCCTCTTTCCTGAGAATCTTGAATTATTTTCATTTTAACCCTAGCTTTTTTACCTTCCCATATAAATTTATTAATTCCCGTCTGCCATTCCTCCAGATTCTTATCTTTCTTAATTATTGGTATCATCTGAAAGAGGAATAAAAATCTAGGTAAAACATTCATTTTAATAGCAGCTATTCTCCCCAACAACGATAATTGCAATTTTTTCCAAACAATCAACTCCTTCTGAACTTTTTGCCATAAAACTTCATAATTATTCTTATACAATTTCACATTTGACGATGTAATATAAACCCCTAAATATTTAACCTTCTTTACAATTTCAAATCCTGTTATTTCCTCTAATTTTTCTTTCTGTTGTCTGGCCATATTTTTTATTATCACTTTTGTCTTATTCTGGTTTACCTTAAACCCTGAAACTTTCCCATATTGATCGATTATTTCCAACAAAGATATACTAGAATTTATAGGATTTGTTAAAGTAATCACCAGGTCATCTGCAAAAGCTCTCAGTTTATATTCATATTGTCTAACTTTAATTCCCTCTATCTTCTTTACTTCTCGTATTTTATCCAATAATGGTTCTAGAGTTAAAATAAACAATGATGATGATAAAGGACATCCATGTCTTGTTCCTTTCGCAATCTTAAAAGGTTCTATTAAGCTACCATTAATTATAATCTGTGCTGTTTGCTCTCCATAGATTGCCCTAATATTTCAAGTTTTAGCACAGTAGAAATAAAATCTTTGGCCTTAAGTACAGTATCAATACGATATCTTCTTCCTTGATAATACACTGTCAAACCAACTGGAACCTCCCATCTAAATTGAATCTGGTATTTCTTAAGTTCTTGGGTAAAAAATGTAAAGTCCTTTCTATCCCTTAACATCTTGGGAAGAATCTCTTTCAAAACCTTCAGCTCCTGTTCTCCTATTTTCAAATTTTTCTGAAATGCAACTTGCAAAATCTGATTTCTTACTGTCCTTTTCAAAAAATAAACCACAATGTCTCTAGGAAGTTTCTTCTGCCTAGCAATCCGGGAATTAACTCTATAAGTTTTGTCAATTTGATAAGCAACCTCTTGTGGATCAAGTTCAATAAGTTCAGCCAGAGCTTCTGATAAATTTTTTTTTAGATCTTCCCCTTTCTCTTCCTGCAGGCCCCTAATTCTCAGAGCTCCTTCCATCATTCTATACTGCATCACCACCACTTGATCTTCATTTTTGTCCAATTTGATTTGCATTCCCCCCATTCTATTTTCTAATTGCTGATTTGACTGAGCAATTTCTTGCACCTCCTCCTCCTCCACCTCCAGTCTTTTTGCCAAACCTTGAAAAGCCATCAAAATATCTTCTCTTATTTTTTTATTATTCTCTTTTATTTCTTCTCTTATTTTCTCATTATTGTCCATCATCTCCTTAAACCTCTCTTCAAACACTTGCTCTTTAATCAAATCTTCCAAAGCTACTTCAGATCCCCTTCTTCCACCAGTCTTAGGTTTAGTAGCCATTTCAATTTTTAAAAGTCACAAAATTTAGGTCTAGAAACTTCTCTTTTCCCCTTTAAGTATAGGAGAACTCACTTCGTTACAATCCACAAGTAACGTTTCTTAGCTTCTTAATTACACAGCCTGTTAACAGTTCCATTTCTTCACTTTCACTTCCTTTCAGACGCCATCTTAAACAGTCAGTTAAAACAAAGAAAAAAGTTTCTCTTTTTAAAAGGTAGAAATCAGGAAATCAAAATTACTTGCAATCCAGTAATTGTTCACTCGTGCTTCCGTCTGCATATAGAAATCCACAAGGAAGAAACAATTAAGCAGAGAGGGACACTTTCTTCTTTTCCTGCTTTTGCAGGAGCGCTCTGAAGATCGGAGCTTGGCAGGGTTATTTATGGGACTCAACCCTCCAGGGCTCTGCTTAAAAAAACAAAGCTCCTGGGGAGATCTACCACTCCCCCGCTGCTCTATTCCCTCCCTTACTCCCAGGGAGGAAAAATTGAAGCCTGCGAACAGTTGCTTTTCACTGTTTCGCTGGCTTTTACGATGTTCAGTGCGGAGCGCCTTAATTAGGCACTCATTGAAGAAGGTGGCGCCACCAGAAGTCGGATTGGGAAATGTTTTTGATCAGTTGCGTTTCCATTTATTTGTGCTGTAATTTTTTTTTCAAGATTGTGAAACGTGTATCAAAGTATGCTAGTAATCTTTTTTCTAAGTTTGTTTGAATGGAGTTAATGATAGTTTTTTCTAGGTTTGTTTGAATGGAGTTTATGATAGTTTTTTCTAGGTTTGTTAGAATGGAGTTAGTGATACGTTTTTTCTAAATTAGCTTGAATGGATTCAATGATATTTTGATGAGATTTTATAGTTGTATCCATGGTTTGTGTATTATCAGATATGCAATTTAGGTTTTCTGATATAGGTTTATTACAATTATGGCATATTCTTGATTCATATTGGTCATTATTTGCAGTAGCATTTATTGATCGAAAGCGTTTTGTATTTTTGTTGGAATTTCTGCTTGGCATGATTGATGTTCTGTTTGTATTTTACAGTTAATTTTACTGTAATTAGACTAATGCAATAGATGGTAAGGTAAGATTTTAGATTCTCTCTCTCTTTCTCACAAGATGGCAGTGTTGATAAGATGGAGGATGGATAGACGGAGGATGGATAGAGGATGTAAGATGGAGGCTGGAGGATGAGTCTCTTTATCTCTCTCTCTTAGCGGTAGAGAAGACAAGTAGAGCAATCGAAGGGTGGATGGATGGAGGTGTTAATTAGTTAATTTCAACAGTGAAATAATATCTCTCTTTCACACTCTCTTTTAATCTCTCTCTCTCTATTTCTCTTTTTTAATTTCTTTCTCTTTCTCTTTTAATTTCTTTTTCTCACTCTTTTCAATTTCAATAGTGAAGTAGTATCTCTCTCTCTCTCTGATAACGTGTTTGGTTTAAGGCTATGATGATAGACTCAGTGGGGATGATGATGTTGGAGGTAGCGTGGTTGGCAGCGGGGACGGTGATGGCGGATGTTGGAGGTAGCAGAGAAGGAAATGGTGGTGGGGGAATGGAGGTGGGCGAAAGCAGCGAGGACGGTAATGGTGAATATTGGAGGCAGTAGAGAAGGAAGTGGTGGGGGAATGGAGGTGGGCGAAGGATGGGGTGGTTACCGAGAGACTCACCCTGGCAATCCACTCTGTTCAGCTGCTTGTTGAATCGGCGAAGTGCGATTTTCAGATCATGGACAGGATGGGTAGATAAGGTACAGGCGTCCTCCCCAGCGGGCGAGGCACCCCTTTAAAGATGTATCGGTGAGTCGCTTTGGCTCTCTTCAGCAAGAAATTCGAAAGTGGATCCAAGAAATTGAGCAGTTACTTCAGCAGGGCTTCAGGAAGGCGTGGTGGCAACCTTGGCTGCGGGGAAAGCCGTTGCCTCTCTTCTCCTCTCCTCTCTTCGGTGCTGCTTGTGGCTAGCTTCGGAGGAAATTCGGATGGCGGTCTCAGTGGCTTGCAGCGGCTGCTTCAGCTTTAGCGGCGGCAGCAGACCACTTAGGCAACGGCGGAGGTCGCTTCAGGGGTGGCAACCGCTTTGGTTTCAGCAGTGGCAACCGCTTCGGTTTCAGTGGCGGCGACCGCTTCGGTAGCAATGGTGGCCTCTTTGGCTGATGGCCAAAAAATTGTTCACAGGGCCCCTGCAGCGGTTCCAAGTGCAGGGATTGGTCTTTTTGTCACTTTTTTTCAATGCCACTGTATTTGAATGGTTATTAAACAAATGGTTGTAACTTGACCACCTATATAACAACCGGTTGACAAAACTCATTTGCTTTAAAAACTAGGGCTGGCATTTCAAGGACACTTTAACATTCTCTGCTTAGATAAGCTGAATGTATATGGAAAAAGCTGATGAAGGAAGCTATTGGGTATTTAGTTTCAAGAGCCACGAGAGTAATGTCTTAAACATTAGAAGGGATGGAGTAAAATGATACCCTAGTAAGAAAAAAGAGAGCGTGTGCAATAGTATTTCCACTAAATTGCCGTCTGTTTACAAGACAGAAGAATAAAGACAAGTTAAAAATACTATGAATAATCATTTGCCAAATATACAATTTCTAAAAACCTACCTAGATGCTGAAATATGTTTGTTGGGTTTTCTCAATCAATCTATGGAGGGGGGAGGGAAAGAGAGGCTCCCCATAGAATAAGAAATAAAGTAATTTATTTATTTATTTATTAATTAATTAATCATATTTATATCTCGCCCTTCCCCCGAAGGACTCAGGACGGTTAACAGCCAATTCAAAAACACGTTATTATACAAGTTAAAAACAGGATAAAATTAATATAACTTATGGCCAAATTTTCCTAAAAACTAAACAATAACAATCTAAAACCCCATTAAAACAGCATTTTTATGCTAGCCCTGCTCGATGGAATAAAAGAGTCTTCAGCTCGTGGTGGAAGGTCTGGAGGTCGGGGAGTTGACGAAGCCCCGGAGGCAACTCATTCCAGAGGGCAGGAGCCCCCACAGAGAAGACTCTCCCCCTGGGAACCGCCAGTCAACATTGTCTAACTGACGGTACCCCGAGGAGGCCCTCCCTGTGAGAGCGCACAGGTCGATGGGAGGCTGTTGGTGGCAGTAGGCGGTCCCGTAAATAACCCGGTCCTAAGCCATGGAGCGCTTTAAAGATGGTAACCAATACCTTGAATTGCACCCGAAAGACCACCGGAAGGAGTGCAGGCCGTGCAGGAGAGATGTCACATGGGAGCCACGAGGGGCTCCCTCTATCACCCGCACAGCCGCATTCTGGACCAGTTGGAGCTTCCGGGTGCTCTTCAAGGGGAGCCCCATGTAGAGAGCATTGCAGTAGTCCAGGCGGGATGTAACGAGGGCATGGGTGACTGTGCAAAGGGAAACCCGGTCTAGAAAGGGACGCAATTGGTGAATCAGGGGAACCTGATAAAAAGCCCCCCTGGCAACGGCCGTCAAGTGATCTTCTAGAGACAGCTGTGCATGCAGGAGGACGCCTAAATTGCGAACCCTCTCTGTGGGGGCCAACGACTTGCCCCCAACAGTCAGCAATGGAGTAAGCTGACTGTACCGGGAAGCCGGCATCTACAGCCAGTCGGTCTTGGAGGGGTTGAGCTGAAGCCTGTTTCTCCCCATCCAGACCCGTACGGCTTCCAGACACCAGGACATCACTTCGACGGCCTCGTTGGGGTGGTCTGGGGTGGAAATGTACAGCTGGGTGTCATCAGCGTACAGGTGATAACGCACCCCAAAACCACGGATAATCTCACCCAGCGGCTTCATATAGATGTTGAACAGGAGAGGTGAAAGGACCGACCCCTGTGGCACCCCACACAAGAGGCGCCTCGGGGTCGACCTCTGCCCCCCTGCCAACACCGTCTGCGATCGGTCGGAGAGATAGGAGTAGAACCACCGATAAACGGTGCCCCCTACTCCCAGCCCCCCGAGCCGTCGCAGCAAGATACCATGGTCGATGGTATCGAAAGCCGCTGAGAGATCTAATAGGACTAGGACAGAGGAACAACCTCTGCCCCGAGCCCTCCAGAGATCATCAACCAACGCGACCAAGGCCGTCTCTGTGCTATAACCAGGCCGGAAGCCGGACTGGAACGAGTCTAGATAGACGGTTTCATCCAGGTACTGGGGAAACTGTTGTGCGACCACACTCTCAACAACCTTCGCCACAAAACGAAGATTGGAGACAGGACGGTAATTTGCTAAAATGGCTGGGTCCAGGGAAGACTTCTTGAGGAGGGGCCTCACCACCACCTCTTTCAGGGCGGCAGGGAAGACACCCTCTATCAAAGAAGCATTAACTATTCCCTGAAGCCAGCCGCGTGTAACCTCCCGGGTGGCCAGTACCAGCCAGGAGGGACACGGGTCCAATAAACATGTGGTCGCATTCAGCCTCCCCAGTAACCTGTCCATGTCCTCAGGAGCCACAGTATCGAACTCATCCCAGATGGAAACACCAATACCAGCCTCCGCCATCCCACCCGACCCTACCCAATCTACGTCCAGACCTTCCCGAATCTGAGCAATTTTATCTTGCAAATACCTTGTAATATGCTGTGACTTTAGAAAAAGGAGCTGCACAACTGCTTCACTGTTGCTTTTTCCTCTTCCTTGGGAAAAGTAACTGTGACATAAATGATTATGATGACCAAAAAAAATTAGAACAATACTATTACAGAGGCAGGGAACTGAAGAGACGTAGCATGCATAGTTATCTAAATTTGCTTTTACAATGGCTGGAAATAGCTACAGTTAAACATGTTTAAATGGATGCTGGACAAATTATTGGAGAATATAGAATTTTTATCAGCAGGTACCAATGCTGATAACTAAATACTGTCTCCTGAATGAAATCAGAATACCAACTACTAGAGGAGGAAATTGTTTATATACTTCCTAAATATTGTAGGATACAAAATACTGAACTAGTTCAATGGTGATCAAACATTTTGATCTCAGGACTCCTTTACATTCTTAAAAATAATTGAGATATCCCAAAGAGCTTTGGTTAATGTGGGTTGTTATCTATTGATTTTTACTGTATTAGAAATTAAAACTGAGAGATTTAGAAATATTTATTTATTTGATTTTGCAGTTGTACTGGAAAAGCTTCTGGGAATCCCAGGAATTATCAGAACACGTTTTGAGAACTGCTGGACTAGATATCTATGGCCTGATCCAAGAGGGAGCCATCCTTAGTTATAAATATTTGCTGACAGCCACCCACAGCAATATATTACATAGCAACTTCAATATTGGGTTCATTACCGTTAAAGAACATTTCATTTCTACTATATTAAAAGTTCTAGAATGTTAAAAAAAAATCAACATAAAGGGATGACTCACAAATACCCACAATAGCAAGCTAAGCTTCAAAGGGTTCAGATTCAGTATGAGGTACCCTTTGTATTAATTCTAATGTTGTATTTTTAGGATTTTAAATATAGAATACTCTGTTGCAGTGTTCATTCCAAGTCCACAGATTTAGTTTAGAATGATACCCATGTTCATAACTGGATTTATTTACTTTTCCCACTATCACTTAAATCCTAAGTACCGTATATACTCGAGTATAAGCCGAGTTTTTCAGCACGTTTTTTGTGCTGAAAAACGTCCCCTCGGCTTATACTCGGGTCTATACGGCTTATACTCGAGTTGTTTTTTTTTTAAGCCCCTCGGCTTATACTCGAGTATATACGGCTTATACTCGAGTTGTTGTTTTTTTAAGCCCCTCGGCTTATACTCGAGTATATACGGCTTATACTCGAGGTTTTTTTTTTTCTTCTTTTTTTCACATTTTACCGGACGGTGCGGGGAAGCCCTGCCGGTGCAGTGAGAGGGCGGGGCGGGGGAGCCGCCAGCCTTCTCAGCTGAGGGAGGGAGGTTTCAACCGGTAGGTGCCTCATTTCCCACCCTCGGCTTATACTCGAGTCCCCAGTTTACCCCAGTTTTTGGGGTAAAATTGGGGACCTCGGCTTATACTCGGATCGGCTTATATTCGAGTATATACGGTATATTAATTATTCAGAAATAAATTCTGTCAAAAAGTAATGATGTTTTAAAATGAGTAATCTACTGTAAATACCTCGGGACTGTCCGGATTTCTTCCTAGTCATCCAAATATCTGAGGCACAGAAATAATAGTGGTGTTTCCATTAGTACCAGAACCAAACACAGGGCATTCCAAGTTAAATAGCGTTTATCTCACCTTTTATTACTATATTCTCCTGTTTAAGTTACAAAGTATAACATATCCAAGCTAATATGTGAGTTTAATGGAATGGAAATTAAAAACACATTTGCATGACACTGTTACCCAGAGAAAACTGAACTGTAATGTATAGAATTAGCTCACATCTGGATTCACAAGAATACAGGATAAATTGACCAGATGGGCTCAGTTCACAAAAGATGCTTAGTCTAAAATGTGAGGGGTGAGGGGCTACCAGTACTTTGTGTCACGGTAACCCAAAAACCCTGGATTAGCAAAAACAAAACCCCACCAGATCTTCCACTGACTGGGTAAAGAAAACAAGAAGCCCTTTGGGAATAAACTATTAGTGTTAGACTCACCACCATGACTTCAATACACTTTCCCAAAAACTTGACTCAGTGCAACATGACTAGGCTCTATAGTTATGTTTGATTTAAGGATCTGGAACAGCTAATTTGACCTTTGTGAATATAATTCTGCTTTTATGTAGTGTAATTCTAATGCTTCCCCTACTCTATCAGTTAATTTTCCCTGTGCTTCTTGCTCTTAACATAGTCAGTTGTTGGTTGCTTTCATAACCAACACTTCTAACCAAGAGATTCTGGCTTCAATATAATTCTTACAATTATTTATTTATTTATTTATTTTATTTATTTATCAAATTTATATACCGCCCTATCTCCCGAAGGACTCAGGGCGGTGTACAGGCATTTAAAACACATAAATACAATGTAAGAAATATAAAAACAGTTAAAAAACTTATTCTAAACGCCTATTAATTTAAAATTAACAATATAAAATAAAAGCCAATTTAAAAACCAGTAATTTAAAATTTAAAATTTAGCTCAGCCCTGCACAATTAAATAAATGTGTTTTAAGCCCGCGGCGGAAGGTCCGGAGGTCCGAAAGCTGACGAAGACCGGGGGGTAGTTCATTCCAGAGGGTGGGGGCCCCCACAGAAGGCCCTTCCTGGGCGTCGCCAGACGACATTGCCAGCTGACGGCACCCTGAGGAGACCCTCTCTGTGAGGCGCAGGTCGGTGAGAGATATTCGGTAGCAGTAGGCGGTCCCGTAAGTAACCCGGCCCAATGCCATGGGCGCTTTAAAGGTGGTCACCAACACCTTGAAGCGCACCGAAAGCCACAGGTAGCCAGTGCAGCCTGCGCAGGATGGGTGTTATACGGAGCCACGGGGCTCCATCTATCACCAGCGCAGCCGCATTCTGGACTAACTGCAGCCTCGGATGCCCTTCAAGGAGCCCCATGTGAGAGCATTGCAGTAATCCAGGCGCGGCGTCACGAGTGCGTGAGTGACCGTGCATAGGGCATCCCGGTCCAGAAAGGGGCGCAACTGGCGTACCAGGCGAACCTGGTAGAACGCTCCCCTGGAGACGGCCGTCAAATGATCTTCTAGAGACAGCCGTTCATCCAGGAGGGCGCCTAAGTTGCGGACCCTTTCCATCGGGGCCAGTGACTCGCCACCGATGGTCAGCAGCGGTTAGCTGACTGTACCGGGATGCCGGCATCCACAGCCACTCTGTCTTGGAGGGATTGAGCTTGAGCCTATTTCTCCCCATCCAGACCCGTACGGCCTCCAGGCACCGGGACAGCACTTCGAAAGCTTCGTTGGGGTGGTCCGGTGTAGAAAAGTACAGCTGGGTGTCATCCGCATACAGCTGGTACTTCACACCGAAACCACTGATGATCTCACCCAGCGGCTTCATGTAGATGTTGAACAGGAGGCGAGAGGATCGACCCCTGCGGCACCCCACAAGTGAGGCGCCTCGGGGCGACCTCTGCCCCCGTCAACACCGACTGCGACCGGTCGGAGAGATAGGAGGAGAACCACCGATAAACGGTGCCTCCACTCCCAATCCTCCAACCGGCGCAGCAGGATACCATGGTCGATGGTATCGAAGCCGCTGAGAGGTCTAATAGGACCAGGGCAGAGGAGCAACCCTATCCCTGGCCCTCAGAGATCATCCACCAACGCGACCAAAGCCGTCTCCGTGCTGTAGCCGGGCGAAAACCGGACTGGAGCAGGTCTAGATAGACAGTTTCATCCAGGTGCAAGGGAAATTGATATGCCACCATACTCTCTACAACCTTCGCCGCGGCGGGTTGGAGACCGACGATAATTACCTAAAACAGCGGGTCAGGGCGGCTTCTTAAGGAGGGGCCTCACCACCGCCTCTTTCAAGGCAGGCGGGAAGACACCCTCCACCAAAGAAGCGGTCGTAATCGCCTGGAGCCAGCCTCGTGTCACCTCTCGAGTGGCCAGCACCAGCCAAGAGGGGCACGGGTCCAGTAAACACGTGGTGGCATTCAACCTACCCAACAACCTGTCCATGTCCTCGGGAGCCACAGGGTCAAACTCATCCCAAACAATGTCACCAAGACCGCCCTCGAGCATCTCACCCGCATCACCGCAATCTTAGGACTGGGCATGCTTCCAACATGAATTGGAAGGAGTGCTTTGGACCTTACAGAACTGTGATCACAGGGACTCTCTTCTATTTATTATAGCACATGTCTTTTTTCACGCTTCAACTGAAATAAGAGGCTACTTGAATTAACAGAATCATTCAAGTACAAGCCTGAAAGCCTTGGAGTAGGAATGGCATTGGTTGCACTTATGGATAATCTTTAGAGGACTTGAGTTTGGAGTGATCTGTCCTCCTTGATCTCTCTTTTGATACAATCAACCATGGTAACATTCTGGACTAACTTTGGGGTTAAGAGCAGTGGTGGGATTCAGCCAGCTCGCACCACTTCGGGAGAAACGGTTGTTAACTTTCTGAGCAGTTTGGTGAACTGGTTGTTGGAAGAAATCATTAGGACAGAGAACCAGTTGTTAAATTATTTGAATCCCACCACTGGTTAAGAGTATGTTTTGCAGTGATCCTTCTTCCTCCACGTCTGATTCCAATCAGAGTTGGCGATGCAGGAAGAGGTCCACCTATTAGGCCTCCCTCTCTCCAGTGCCTGAAAGATGTAAGGTCTAGATGGGAAAAAACTGGCTTAAACTCAACCTGGGAAAGCACTGGATTTGTGTTTTTGGTCTCCCAGAATCCAGTGAGTTATCCTTGGCTCTCAGTAGGAACACACTCCCACAGAAAGAAATTGCATGCAATTTAAGGGACTATTTGGACTTGCAGCTTCTGCTTAAGGAGCAGGTGGCAGCCTTGGCTGAAGGGACCTTTGCCACAAATATACCCTTTCACGGCCTGGGAGTGTTGTTCACTCCACTCATGCCTTGGTCACCTCTCAGTTGGATTTCTACAATGCTCTCTACATAGGGCTGCTCTTGAAAGCCACCCAGAAATTACACAGGCCTGGCATGCAGTAGCATATGCAGTTCTGGATGCTTCACGTTTTGCCCATGTTCAAATGCTGCTGCGTGAGATGCCATAGTTTCCATTTGCTTTCTGAGTACAATTCAAAGTGCTGGTTATTTAGATTTAAAATCCTAAATGGCATAGGTTTTTTGTGAGACTGCCTCTTCCTGATGATATCTGCCCATCTTACCTGCCTATCTGCCCATCCTAGAGTGACCACATTTCAGGTTCAGTCCCTCGAATGTAGTCATTCAATGGGACATTGTAGATGTACCTTTCCTGTGGTTGCCCTTACTCTTTGGAATAGCTGCAATTTATTTTATTTTATTTATTTATTTTGTCACACAGAATATATAAATATAAGCATGAAATAATTATATAATATATAAGCATATATATGAGTATGAGTTTGTAATAACTATATTAATTGGATATAACGAAAGGAAACAATAGGACAGGAACGGTAGGCATGATTGTGCTCTTATACACGCCCCTTACAGACCTCTTAGGAATGGGGTGAGGTCAATGGTAGTTTTTGGTTGAAGCTTTGGGGACCCTATTGACTTCAAGTAGGAAAACTTTATAGTGGTCTTCTGCAGTGATGTAGGTTGAGAACAGATTATGCCAGTCAAAAAATGAGAGGTCGTAATTTATAAGGTCATAGTTGGCTTTTTTGAAATTGTAGTTTGGAATACCATTATTATGATGATTTACGTAAGGGCGTATATTGAGACAAAAGTCTATCATGCTGTGGTCGCTGTTGGAAAAGGGTTCTTTTATTTGTAGTCCATAAATTGAGTTTGTGTGTTGCAGAAGATGAGGTCAAGGCAGTTGTTGAGTCTTGTATTGTTAGTTACTAGTTGTTCTAGACCAAGGTTTGTAACAGCGTTGTATAGGGTAGTATGGATGAGTTCAGTTGTACATTCATTTGTTATCCAGTTAATAGAAGGTAGATTAAGGTCGCCCAGAAAGATGAGAGGATATGGGCAAGAGGTAGCCCATGTTAGCAGTGTGATTAACTTGTTTGCATGAGCGATGTTGTAGACAGGGGCTCTGTAGCATAGTAAGAATTGAAGTGTGATGTTAAGGGGCAGGTCTCAGGAAGAGAAAGTTTATGTATAACTTGAATATTTTTTAGATTCAGTGACTTTTTGTAAAAGATAGCCACTCCACCTCCTCTGCGGGTTTCACAATCTGACCGAAAAACATGATACTCTTTGTTTGAAATAATGAGTCAGGGAGGGATAAGTTCAGCCATGTTTTGCAAACAAATATAATATCAAATGTACCAATGTTTAACAAGAGGATAAATTCAGGCAATTTATTTACAATGCTTCTTGCATTCATCAATTTGCATTTAAGATCTACAGTGTTTGGTGTAGAAGTAGTAAGGGGTGTGCGTACCTAGTTTTGAATGATAGTTGGTTGGGGGTTATGTACGATGGGTGGGGGTGGTTGGAGGTTGGATGGTTGTTCAACAATTGGTTGAACAATGGATGGTTGAGCATTGGATGGTTGGAGATTTTGCACAGGTGGTTGAAGGTTCAGAGGATCATGATCATTAATGCCGGTCATTTTGTAATATGCTTTGTTTTAAATTTTTTGTTTTAATTGTATATACATTGGGTTTTTATCTTTTGGCTGTACACCACCCTGAGTCCTTCGGGAGAAGGGTGGTATAAAAGTCTAATAAATAAATAAATAAATAAATAAATAAATAAATAAATAAATGACCTATTAGCTTATTAGATCATGACCTATTATTCAGAGGATCCATAACCTGTTAGCCTTTTGGGGGCTGTGAAGACTGGGATCTTCATTCAGACTTTGGGCTAGATAGGAGGGGGCTCAGCAAATCTATGAACAAGGGGAGTTTCTGCAATGTTGGGAAATGTGGTGCTTTCATGGGTTGTTCTATTTATTATTGTGAATTACCCATTACCTTGTATTAGATAGGCAGCCATATACATTTCTAAAACCTAATTAAATAAAAAAATGCACATGCTTTAATGAAAAATAGAGACATTCTCTGCTCTCATAAGGCTGAAGCACTTCTGAATCTATTTCAAAGTATGCACAATCCTACTGGGTATTAAAACACTCCTGTCGTCACTGAGGATTGTGTGTCTTCATGTAATGTTTATATAGAAAAAGAGTCAGAACAATTAGTTCTAGTGGTTGCTGTGGATTTGCGGCTGTTCTAGGGTTGCTGTGGCTGATTGTACACTCCAGCTGCTAATGCTGCTGCGGCTTTATTTCCTTTTTTTCAAACCGATTAACCAACATTCCTATTTTTCTCAAATGCTTTTACTATATGATTGGCAATGACGAAATTAAAACGTTATTCTAGTATTCTGGATGGCATTAATGGCTCTGCCTGATGTCTGTAATGTTACTCCCTTAGGTTCATAGGAAAATCCAATGTTTTCTTTGAAGCAAGCAGCTAGGACTGCACTTCTTGATTTTGATCTACTGGATTCCAAAACAGCAACAAAAGATCAGTTCCCCTCCTTTAGGTTTGTGCATTGAACCAAGTAGTTCCTCAGAAAAGAACACAAGATGCTCAGATGCTTTTGCTTTAGTAGTTCCATTTTCTGACCATATGCTAAACAGTCAATGATCTTGAGAAATCTGCGTATAGCTGAATTGCTTGACCACAAATATGTGCCACTAAAAAGCTTTTGTATGCCTCCTAGTGGTCTATTTCAAATGTTTCCCACTCTTGCCATCTGGGATCTAGCCTGCCTTCCAATGTTGGTCTTAAGAAAAAGAATCTTAATCATGTTTTTGCCCTTCTTTTTTCAGATAGTTTTAAACTCTTATTGTACTTAAGATTTTACTCTGACAGAAAAGGGTACATGCACATATTTCACAGTAAAAATTTTGAACAAAAATAAGAGATAATAACAGCATGTGGCAACTTTCTTCAGCTTGGTTCTTCTAAGACATGTTACTCCCAGCCAGCAAAGCTTTTAATATACTGGAAGTTGCTGTCTCAAAATGCCAAGAAAGGCAGCAAATGGGGAAGTCTGCTAAACAGAGACAAGAGTTGACAGGTCTTTTCTGACAGGTAGGGATTCTGGTTGAATCTTTTGGATGGGGAAATTTCTGTATAGCTGCTACATATGTGATTTTTTTCAAATTAGCTGCTAACTCTTATGGGTGAATGTTATGACCAGAGATATAGTAGAGAAATGAAATCTTGTTTATTTCCTCAATCAGCACAAAGAATGTTCAACTGAGCGACCAAGACTGCAGATGAGAGACAGCATACTGCATCTTCTTGCTTCTGAACTGGCAGCAGCAGATATAAATGCTGGGCTTTTGCTCTTCACTAAGTATTAGAAGAACTCTGTTTGCCCATTTACAGCATTATTTGCATTCTGGTTTCATGATTGAACTCAGAACTCAAAGTGTTAAGCTTCTTTTCACATTCTGTATCATGAGTAATGTGGTCTATTAGTAAAATTGTCATGTTTCATATTTTATTAAAATTTAAAATATTAAATTTAAAGGTGTAGTTCAGTGGTGATTTAAGTGGCGAGGGGATGGTTCTGTGTGGGAGATGGGTGGGTATGTGCACACGGGGTTCCATTTATGCAAGCTGCAGGCCTGCGTGCCCATCGCTTGGACAAATGGAGCTGCGTGCATGTGCTCACCTAACTGCTGCCCATGCCACGTGGAGCTGCACGCGCATGCCCTGCCCGAGGTTGGACATCTGTTACAGACAATAAATCTTAATTGGCATCTGCTTCTTCTAACATACTGTACCTCTATGCAACAGAATATCCCTGGTTCATATTATTCTGTATGCAAGTCTTGCCAACATATGTATCTGCCTATAGTCCTGCTTTATGAATCTTAAATGAAGCATTTTCTGCAATTCTGCATGAAGTTTCTGTTTCTTGACTGAATTCCTCAGATTTTCTGACCTAACGAAGAATAATATCTATAGCCACACCTACAGCTACTGCTGTTTACTTATTTCTGTTTTAACCAGGGGTAAAATTCAGCAGGTTCTGGAGAACCGGTAGCGGAAATTTTGCGTAGTTCAGAGAATTGGAAAACACCACCTCTGGCTGGCCCCAGAGTGGGGTGGGAATGGAGATTTTGCAATATCCTTCCCCCAGGAGTGGGAGGTAATGGGGATTTTGCAGTATCCTTCCCCTGCCATGCCCACCAAGCCACACCACGCCCACACCATGCCCTCAGAACTGGTAGTAAAAAAATTTTGGATTTCACCATTGGTTTTAACCAATAGTTGTAGGGATTAAAACTAAGACCTTCCATTTGGAAAATAAAGGTCCAATGGAGCTCCAATCCTCATCTTCCTTTGAATGTATCTTTATATACTATTAATATTTCTAAGTTCTCTTAACTAAAGAGCAGCCATCATTTTATGTCTGTTGTGTTTTGCTGTAATTTTTCTTGTTACCCCAGGCCATGTTCATCATTGCTTTTGGAATGTATTTCAGACTGAAACTCTCAGAACAAGGTTTCAAATATATTTATATCTCCTTTCTAGGGATATTTGGTGGTCTCTACTGCCTTAATTGCTACCCTATTCTTATTTATATTCTTACCAAGTTTCTATAATGAGGAACACATATAACAATTTCCATTATCTATTCTATGTAATTTTATACTCCTCATTTTTTTTATTTGGAAGAAAATGTAATAGTGCTTTACATATCTTACCTGGTAACAGCTAATGCCTGTAACTTTCTGGAATAGCTCCAGTCCTTTCTTTGAACTCAGCCATAGTCCTGGCCCTTTGGAAGATGGAAAGTTCCACTGCAAAAGTGTTTGGCAGACTAATGTAATAGTAGTATAGAAGCAACAACAAATGGAAATTGAACAATATAATAAGTATGTCTATTTAAAAAGTCAATCAAATTAAATAGGAAAATAATACTTTGATGGGAAAATCTAGATGTATATTGTTTGAATAAAACACATATAATACTGCATTTCACATGCATCAGCCATGGTGTAAAAAACTATTTGAATCCCTGTTTAATTTTGAAAGTGATATACCAATACATATTAATAATTTTAATCAGTAAGTAAATACACAATAATTCTTACCAATGATTCCAAAAGAAAGTTATTTATTTCATAGTCTGTGCAAACTGCTCCAATGAACAGGTTCTATGCAGCATATAAAAGAGTAAAATTGCAGCATATAAAAGAGTGAAAATACAAAATAAACATAATACATGTACTTCAGAATATAGAAATACATAAAATTCATATGTTAAGTGTGGTTTTCACAGCTTTATGAAAGGCTGAGAAAGGCTGAGCTTCAAAGGAGAAGACTGCAATAGAAGAGGTCTGCTCTGCAGCTCCTGTCTCCTTGGCCCAGATAGTGTGGGGATTCTAACCAGGATTTTGTCCCCCCACAAAAGTGCAAATTAAGCTTTATGAATAATGAAGATCTGATCACAATTCTGACATATTAGCACATGAATGAACTTGATATGAAAATATTAATTTAAGAAAGTTAAGTTAACGAATCTTCAGGGAAGGTGGGGAAGCTGCAGAGAAGTTATCCTTCCTTCATAAATACTATACTTACATCAGGATCCATACCTATTTCTTTCCAAGCAATACTGGGAGAAAACAAGCAATACGTGATTGGCTTATTAGTATATATTAGAGAAATGCAATTCATACCGTACCATAGACTAAATGTACTTTATTGATTAACACTAAACAACTTAGCGTTCTTTTAATGCAAAATATACTGCTTAGAGAACTCATTAAATTTTAAAGTGAGTCCACATGAAACCCGGTAAAAGCATTAAAGTTTCATTTAACTAGATTAGATTGACTGGAAACTATATCAGACCTACATTAGTACGACGTTGTAGACTTTCAGTCAAATGGTCTCCAAGACAATCTGCACGTTAGGTCATAACAAATAAAATGGAAAACTATATTGTCTTCTGTGAGAATAATGGACTTTGCCATTTCCACCCCTCCCCCTTCCTTAACCAAGCATCCTATAGATGTTTTTAGACTGCAACTTTTGAAATTCCCACCTAGCACAAACAAATGGCATGCCAGTACTTCTACAATTCTTCACTCTAAAGTTGGATAAACAACAACTGAAGGTCATTGATATTCTAGCAATGTGTCCATAGGAGTTACAAAACCCAAGACAGAGACAGGTCAGAGATGCAGAATATAGGCTCACAAAGATGCATGTACCCATAAAAAGCTTGGGTACTGCCATTACAAACTTCTGAAAAATTCCAAACTGTAATTTTTAATGAAACTGAAGAATAATCATAACAATCAAAATAAAATTGTTGGTCTTAAATGGTTAGCACTTCCCCATTTTGAAATTGGTATGCAACTTGGGGCTCCTCCTGGAAAGGGCAGCTGTTGTCAAGAATGTGTCTTCTGAATTCAGTCTTTACTTTCCTAAGTATAATTTTCTCTATGTAAAACATTTCTTTGAAAAGCATCAAGTTGGGTAGAGTTTCCTAAAATGTCAACTGCATATTTTAGAATTGTAGTACAGCAATTTATTTACAATTTCAACAATTTCATTTCCTCAAACTTACGTTAACATATGTAGTGACTTGAAATCAGAAAGAAGCTATAGCTGTATATAACCAAATCATTGGCTCATACAAATCTATAATTTCTTATAAGATCAACACAGGAAATCTGGTATTCAACCTTTTAAAAGCATTCTTTGAGGGGGTCAATAAACACAGCACATTTTAAATTGATTATCTTCCTCATTCAATAAGATTTTATGCTTCTTAAAACTTGGACCCATTGATTTTCCAAATCTCTCTCTTTCTCTCTCTCTCCCCCTCTCCCTCCCTCCCTCCCTCTCTTGTGTGTATTATAACCAATATTAAATCTTAGCTTATTTTTTATCTGTGGTAAATTGGATTTTTATTTTGTTTTAAATATAGAACTATTAAAAATCATAATATTCTAGGTACCTCTGAAGTTATTAAAACCTTTGGGTCACATGGTTTTGTCAATATATGTTTTAATTGTATATTCTGAGAAGCAAATAATTCAGAAAAGTTATACTCAAAACAGAGCCTTTCAAAATCCATAAACTGGATTTAAATAATTTAAGATATTATTAAGATATACTTATTTTTTTCTTAACAATTTCTCAATCCATAAATTACACATAAAAGTTATGGGAATAACTTTCAGTAGTTCCAATACTCATATATAAAGATCACATGGACATACATCACTTAAAAACTCTTTTCAGAAGCAATTTTATTTAGAATTTTTTTCTTTTGTGAAAAATTGCACAGCATTTTTTTACAGTACAGTATTATTAGCAACCAAAACTTTACAGAGAAGAAAACCTTTCAAAAACAAAAATGAGTATTTGCATGCTTTTTATTCAGATTCACACACAGAAATTTAAAAATAACAGTGATATATAAATATACACCCAACATAATATCAGATAAAAAGATAAACTTGAGAATCTCAACAGTTCTTTTGAGTACTTTCAGCAGCAGAAACTTGTATCGTATTTACTCACTGCAACACAGACCTCTAACTATAACGTTCTGTTCAGATACTATATTGCTGACTATCAAGGACTCTCATTGAAATGAGAAGATACTGGCATGGTACATATAATATGTTCCTCACTATGACAAGAGGCGGGACAGAAACAGAGCAGACTCCAACATCAAGATGTCAAAGTGATTAAAGAAAAAGATTTCATCACACCAATCAACATACAAGGATTAGTAATACATTCTCTGGCACCAAACTGTGTATTCAGCCTATTTTGGAAAAGATTGTAGTCCCCACCAGAAAAAGTCAATTCACAGCTTGAAAAGTGCTCCTGATCCTACACTGTTTTGCATTTTAGAAAGTACTGGCATCAAGGAAAGCATTTGCACATCTATATTTAGTGCACAAGCCGCAACTATTCCTGAGCAGGATGTGATTTGATAGAAATTAGCCATGCTCTGGCTATTTGACATGTGGTTTATACAAGGCTACCCTTGAAGAAAACCCCAAAACTTGCACTGGTACAAAATCTGGCATCATGTCTGCTAACAGCTGCAGGTTATCAAACTCATATCACACAAATATTGAAAGACTTCTAGTTTGCCTAATTGTTTTTCAGGCTTAGGACTTGCTATCTAAGAGATCACTTGTCTCATTATGAACCAACCTAATTGCTAAGAATTGAAGGACAGTGTCCTTGAGGATGCCCCCACTCAGAGGCAGGCTTGGTAGCAGACAGGAAAGGCACACTGAAATAGCCCACAGAAATACTCTATATTAGTGCGTTACCACTTTCATAAGAGCCACTGTATGAAAGAATTTTGCTCAAGATCGAAGGAGGTTTGATCCCACTTTTCCCTAGAAATACATTTTTATGTTCAGAGACATTCTATTATTATATTTATCATTTACAGTACATTAATTAAAATTTTAAGGAATTATTACATGTCAACTAGACTACTTCTTTTCCATTGCAATACAACCCCTTCTTTAAGAATTATTTTTCATTACTCTAAAATAATGAAATGCACTTAATTCTGAAGTTTGATTCTTACCTCTTGATTTTTACTGAAAGGTTTCTAAAGTGCATTTTAAAATTGCTTTGCATTTTTTTTTCTTGTTTTGCTAGACACCACTCAGGTGGCTCTTTACGAAAAAAGGTATTAAAGACTATTCTAATAATAAACAAGTATCCAAAATAATGTAAGTTGTTGTAGTTAATAGTAAAAAGTCTCCATTTCGATTTTTCAATCTCAGTAACATAGTGAAACTTAGCTTCTAGGAAAGTTTCCATCTTACGCATTTTCCCAAAAATGAATTAAAACAATGTAAGCAAGGAAATAATATTTTCAAGGCGATCTCAAATCCAAGCAGACCATCTCTGTGGTTGTTCACGACTTAAGTGAAACATTACTCCCAAGTAATAATGAGAAATGCAAAGCATTGGCACATACTGTATGGATTCCATATTTTCAACTAGGGGAGGTAGAGCATTCATATTTTCCCACACTAGAGAAATAGACAGTCAATTATAATCTGCAGTGTTTTGCCTACTACTATTCTCCAAATTATTAAATTGAAATTATGTTTCTTTGGACATAATACATTAACACTCAGTTTTATGGAAAAGGCTGTAATGTTGGAAAAGGTGCAGTGAAAGAGAAAAGGATGACCAGCAGCAATGTGGATGAATTCAGTTATAATGGCAATGAGTGTACATTGGAAGACCAAGTTAAAGACAGACCTTCATGAAGAAAATTTACATGGTCTCTATGAGTCAAAAATCATTTGATGATATATCATCCACCCACCCACCTACCCACCCTCCCTCCCCTGAGCAGGGCAAATCTAATGCTTGAAATGATATAGGTCCAAGAAAGGGTTACATCACTTGCCCATTTACCATTTTCACACTGTCTATAGGAGGCTAGCTTTAGGGGAAGAAACAAATATTTAAAAACTAAACATCTAAAACTAAACTAAAACTAAACAGTTAACTGTTTATGCAAACATGGATGGATTTTTATAAATTCTGAAAATAAGAAAAATTACATTTGCACACGAGTCAATTTTTAATTCTGCACAAGAGGGGATATTCCCCCCTAATTTCAGTGGAGAAGGAGAAGAAACTCTCCTTGGGCCCTTATGAACTGAAGCAAAAAAGATCCACACATTTTCTTCTTCAGAAGAGTCTGCACTTATGGGCATGCTGCTTCTTCTCTAAATAATACAATTAGCAAGAATAATGTACATAATACCCATGTAGAAAACAATTGAAATTAAAATACTATTAAAATGCAAGCTTGGCATAACACCTTGTGTTTCCTCTTACAGCGCCCAATGGAAATCACTGGCTGAAATCCAGGTTCTTAACCTGGCATAAATTCAAATTCTTCTGTGGAGATTGGCTGCAGCAAACTTGTCCTTCAAATCTCCCCAGATCTTTTTTTAATATCAGCTTTCAATATTTCAGGATATTTAAAGTTCCCCCATAGTATTTTGTCCTTCTGATCTCAACTGCACTATGTTTCTACCATTCAGAAAAGCTATTTCTAAAAAAAGTGTTGTGTGATCAGTGGTATTTAAATTACTTTCTTGAAAATACCTTTGACTAGAACAAATGATTTGAAGCCCAGTCATTATGCAATTGAATATAAAGTGGCTTCTTTTAATATTTTAAATAAATGCTAAAGGTAAAGGTAAAGGTAAAGGTTCCCCTCGCACATACGTGCTAGTCATTGCTGACTCTAGGGGGTGGTGCTCATCTCCGTTTCAAAGCCAAAGGGCCAGCGCTGTCCAAAGACGTCTCCATGGTCATGTGGCCGGCATGACTCAACGCCAAAGGCGCACGGAACGCTGTTACCTTCCCACCAAAGGTGGTCCCTATTTTTTTACTTGCATTTTTAAGTGCTTTCGAAACTGCTAGGTTGGCAGAAGCTGCGACAAGTAATGGGAGCTCACCCCGTTACACGGCAGCACTAGGGATTCGAACCGCTGAGCTGCCAACCTTTCGATCGACAAGCTCAACGTCCTAGCCCTGAGCCACAAATAAATGCTAATTGGTAGCTATTGTTCAAGGTCACTTTGGGGTGTACTTCTCTCTCATTGCCTCTCAATTCAGTATACCACTTTTTCTCTTGACAGAAACACAAAGCAACTTACACAATACATTATTGTATTAATTAATTTAATACAATAATTAATTATTATTGTTAATTAATTTTTTTATATAATTAAAAAAACTATATCTTATTCATATTGCACATGGAAGTGTGTCTATTAATCAACGTTTGAAAAGAAAAAGGAAACCTCTTTTTTTCTAATGATTTTTCTATGCCTTAAGATATTTAATTTAAAATGCCCACTCTTCACATTACATTGGTAAAACCTACCTAAACGTAAGTATACGTTTCAGAAGTTTATCATATCCTCAAATGTGCGATCCTTTCTATGGTTGTTTATGACTCAAATAAATACTTGAGTGTTCAGATATATATGCCACATAGTTGTTAAGAGACATTATAACATTAGAAATAAATAACACCTTCAGACCAAACTTTCTATTATTTATTCTATACCTCATTCTGCTAACATTTAAACATGTTGTCTAAACATTGGAAATTGAACCATGAGTGACCAAAGTCAATATTTCTGAATAATTTATGTATGACTATATAACTCCTGAGCAGAAAACTGAAACCAAAATTTCTGGAACTCCTTATTTTTAATGCTATGTTCCCACCATCTAGGTATAAGGTACATTTCTTGGCAAATACTATATGCATGACACTCATAAAACAATGTAGATAATACCTATATGATGTTCACTGGTTTTGTCACCTTAGCAGAACATTTTTACATTGTAACTGTGCTAATATGAACATTAAAATGAAATGTTTTCTCCTAAATAGATCTTAATGATTCCCCTTAATCTTTGGATTGTGGCTAACCGAACAAAGAAGGATGAGATGAAGCGGCCTCTCTAAAAATACAGCTATGCATAATGGGATGGTACCTATGACCCAAAGACTCCATGAAGTTCCAGCAACAGCCTGGGATGAACTGCATGCAACTACCCTATCCTCTCTGCAAAAAGCCCCTAGTTAGCTGTCTGGGCTGTAGTCTACACTTATAATTTTGGGGAAACTCCAGGACTACAATAAAGAGAGTAATGATACAAAATAGGTATCACTAACCGTAGCTGTAAAAAACAGTTGCTAAACCTCTCAAATAGCCTGCTGTATTGATCTATAACCTAACTTCTAATACATGGGCATTGGCTGTAGTGATTAGTGGTAACAGAGGTATCATTTAAGACATTTGAAGAACACTGCACTGGAAAAGCTTGTTCTACATGCAATTACAGGTCATTTTTAATATGAATGCTCTCTTTTTCCTATGACATTGAAAAACTTTTCTTTCTGTAACTTTCTTAAGCAAAGTGGAAAATTTGGACATATTACAGAAAGTTTTAGAAACAATCTAAAATACACTTTAGTCAATCAATGTAAAACTGTTGCCCACAGTAATCCTCACGAGCAAACTAGATGTTTGGAATTTGCACATACCAATGCATAACTGGAAAACTTTTCTGTCTGCTCGCATTTTGGGCAATGGCTATTAATTACAAATAATTTGCAGGATTTCTGCCATGAACGGAAACCAGTGTTTCTCAACCTTGCCATCTTAAGATCTGTGGACTTCAACTCCCAGAATTCCTCAGAAATGTTAAGAAATACTGATTTAAACAAATAGAAACCAAGCAAGAATTTTGGTTTCCACATTATAGTTTGTCTTTATTTTTGTCCACGCTAATGAATATTTATCATTAAGTAACGAATTAGTCTGTTAATGCTCTTTGCATGTCTCTCAGCAGACTAAAAAGAAGCATTTGCTTCAACAGAGAAATCCTGCAATGGAGTATATAAGGGTTTAAGTAAATACTATTTTTTAAAAATTAAGATAATAAATCTAAATGCAATTATTAGTCTCTGATACATCCAGTAAATCATAAAAACTTTAAGTGAAAGTCACAACTAGGTCTGGGATTATTAGCATGTTTCAGCAAGAAGCAATAATATGTTGTATGCAAATCAAATTTCTGAGCAAAATCTGTAAGTGTGAAAGTGGGAAGAATAAAATCAACAGCTCTAATGATTACTAGCACCAACTCACCACCATAAACTTTTATCTGTAATTGAACTATAAATAGAGGACATCACATGGTCCAAAGATCAAATGTATTTTTACTGTTCACTACAATCTCACTCTGCTTTGCAGAATGTCTCCTACAGAGCATGAAAAACTAATTGTATAACTTACTTTAAAAGCTCTCTTTAAATTTAGATTGTATACAGAACTCAGTTTTCTCCCCCAAAAACCAAAGACCACTAACTCTGGGCCTTTTCTATTTTATCCCGCCTTTCTTAATTGTCAAATGGATGTTTGAAATTTTATCTTCCAAATAAATATTTTAAATAAATTAATACAAATAATTTCAAGGCAATCTCAGACATTTCTGTCACATCATTACAATTATTATTATTTGGGCTGTATTATACCCCAAATAATATTTCGATGAAGTATGCCTGAGATATACAGATCACCACATTTAAAAATCTTTTAGAAATCAAGAAAAACATTGCAAAAACTTACAGGCACACATTGCAATTTGGACACTGGGCAAAATTAGTCTCAAGAGAAACTAAACATAGATACAATTCACACACTGTATGAATTGCTCAAATAAGCGCTAACTTCTCTGCATGTTCAACAGCTCAAGAACTGCAAAAGAACAGGGCATAGCATATAAATCATAGTTTGAGTATTAACTTAAACCATAGTTTTGCCTTTTTATTTGGAGTTAGCTATATTTGCCTTATCTTACCAGTTTTCGATCTTAAAGGGATTTAATATCTGCTACCTACTTTATATTCTACTTATTATTTTTACTGTGATGATTATTTACAGTTGTTGGCTTGACTGATATAAAACACTTACGGATAAAATAAATCTGCAAAATACATTTGTATATAGGATAATCTCTCTAGACTGGTATAGCTCTTTGTGTACAATTGGTCTGTGAAGATATATTGTAATTTCTCAATTCAAGGGATGACAATCTGTTACTGAAGAATAATCAGTATTTCACCACTAGAACATCAAAACGCACATTTATTATGCCTTTATAGTGAAATGCATTGTTCTAATGCAGTATTGGAATTATAGATCCTATATAAAAAAGGAATGATTTTAGAGCCTTAAAATCTGGTTTGAATACTGACATAATGTCTGATCAAAAATAAATCAGCTGTTTATTACAACTTGCTGTAATTTCAAAATACAATAAACTATAGTGCTCTAGCCTTCTTCATTTGGAAACTGGCAGTACAAATCCACAAAACCAGTATGAAATTGTAAACCAGAATCTTAAAACACCCACACCCACATACATACTCAAGACTCTTGAGCAAGGTTGTCAAACTCCCGACCTATAGGCCGAATGTGTTACAAACTGGCCACACCTACACCCATTTTAGCGAAGGAGAAAAACGTCCCAATACGTCAAATGATGCTGCCGTGACGACGTGAGTTTGACATCCCTGCTCTTGAGGATCATGAACTGCAATACAAAGAATTAGGAAACAACAGATTAACTGAGAAATGATACGAAAGAAATAAAGGAATAAAGTATCATTTTTCTTCAACTGCATTAATGCCAAAATGTTTATTTTCAAGACTGTTGCTATACTTGAATTTACTTGAGGAGTATTTTATTAATCTAAGTCATAAAACATGACAATTCTATTACAATACAACTACAGATAGTCCTCGCTTACAACAGTTCGTGTAGTGACCATTCAAAGTTACAACGGCATGAAAAAAGTGACTTGTGACCATTTTTCAGTTACGACCTTTGCAGCATCCCCATGATCATGTGATAAAAATTTAGATGCTTGGCAACTGGTTCATATTTATGACCACTGCTGTGTCCCAAGGTCACGTGATCACTTTTTGCGACCTTCTGACAAGCAAAGTCAATGGGAAGCCAGATTCACTTAACAACCGGGTAACTTATCAGCAGCAGTGACTCACTTAACAACTGAAGCAAGAAAGGTCATAAAATGGGACAAAACTCACTTAATGATTGTCTCACTTAACAAAAATTTTGGGCTCAATTATTGTCATAAATCGAGGACTATCTGTAAATAGGCACCATTTCATCAGAAGCATGAATGATGCTCTCAGTCAATAGTGTCAGTTTTAATACAACTATATGCATAATTGCAAAACAAAATTAATTGTTGGGCCCAAAGGTCTAAATGGTAAGCAAAATGGTTTGTAATATTTTAAAGAAAAACTGAAGCATTTGAAAGACAGAAAATAGTCATCATTCATAATCTTCCAGGTTTTGCAATCAGTTATTAGAATAGAAGAGATTTTGATTCTAGTTTGTTATAAATTAATATTAGTAAAAATGCTAATTTGCAGTCTACACTAAAGTTCTTTTGAGGTTTTTTGTTAGAGAATATACTGTACAGTTTTCAGGTTTTAATGCTGCAATTTTTAAAATATCAGCTGTACAAAATTTGTACACAATTGTACAACACTGAGTTGTTTTAGATACAGGCAGTCCTCAACTTACAACAGTTAATTTAGTGACTGTTCAAAGTTACAAAATTAATATTAGTAAAAATGCTAATTTGCAGTCTACACTAAAGTTCTTTTGAGGTTTTTTGTTAGAGAATATACTGTACAGTTTTCAGGTTTTAATGCTGCAATTTTTAAAATATCAGCTGTACAAAATTTGTACACAATTGTACAACACTGAGTTGTTTTAGATACAGGCAGTCCTCAACTTACAACAGTTAATTTAGTGACTGTTCAAAGTTACGACACTGAAAAAACTGACTTATGACCATTGTTCATAGTTGCAAACTTTGTAGCATTCCCCATGATCATGTGATCAAAATTCAGATACTTGGCAACTGGCTAACCTTTGCAAACTTTTGACAAGCGAAGTCAATGGGGAAGCTGGATTCATTTAACAACTGGGTTACTAATTTATCAACTGCAGTGAGTCACTTAACAGCAATGCAAGAAAGGTTGTAAAATGGGGCAGAACTCACTTAACATAAATTTTGGGCTCATTTGTGGTTGTAAGTTGAGGACTACCTTTATATGGCAAAAAGTTCCTGTTTGTAAGGAAGTGGGGGGCTATGTCCATCTTCTGCAAAAAAGGGAAATGCCCATTTTAGATAAGGTACCATTTCCCCCCACAAAAGCTCTGGATTATCAGCCTGTATTGATTACATTCTAGACAATGCCCCAATATCAAGTAGCCAGTAAACTGGACAATAAATAACACATTGCCACAATGTTAAGAACAGTGGGCAGACTGCCTATTCCCCAGATACCTCATCTGATCAAAGAAGCACACAGAGGATAGGGGAAGACTACAAAGTTCAAAAATTAGGCCAGGTTACCATAGCAATACATTCTTCAATTTAAACTCTGAAGGATGGCCATTATATAATGAATGAATTAAATGCTGCAATTATTAGATTACAACAACCTTTACAGGATAAAGGAGGAATGTTTGAAACCTAAAATCTTGAAAACAAAAAGGTCAGTAACAAAAAGCAGGCACCCCCAGGCTCTACATAAATTTAAACGCAAAATGAGTTACTATATCCAAACCGCAAATATCAATGTTTTCATGACTTTCCGACTATTAGGCAGAGTGAAGCAGCTGCCTCAAAAAGCAGATCCTTGGTGTCCTGAAAGAGTGGCAAGTGGTTAATTATTCAGTGTTATCACTGTATTTCTACAATGGTTATAGGTACTAAGGAATTTTCTGAATATCATGGAGAATGTGTAGTTCAAAAGTAAATGGACCAAACCAAAAATAATATTAATTGAAGATTAAAAAAATAAGGTTGCTATAGTGCTTAAGATGTTAGTCTAGAAACCAAGAGCGTCAGGCCTACTATAGACATGAAAAATTGGCTATGTGACTTTAGGCCATTCACTCTCAGCCCAAATTACACCACAGGGTTGTTGTTGTGGGGGAAAACAGTGGGGGGAGAAATATTAGGTACATTTGTTGCTTTGAGTTATTTATAAAATTAATAAAGGAAGGATAAAAATCTAAAAAAAACTGCTGGCATAAATTTACGGGGAGAATGGTTCATTTCCAGGTTATGGCTTTGGAGGGCCACATACCAACTAGAAACTGCAGATTAGAATGACATGTTTTTTACCTATTATGTATATCTCAATGAATCAAATCAGGACTTTGCACGTAAGATGAAGAAATGCTTTAGAACTTAAAAACATAAGCCATAATAAATCTAATAGGTTTTTTAAAATGACTGTTCTTCAAATAGTACCATTTTGATTTTTTTTTCTGTATGCAACCAAGTTTTGTCATTACTTTTACTAATGAATTACACATCAAAATCTAGAATTTTTTATATTTTAGATGTAGTCCTGAGGTAACAATTGCCACCAATAAGAAAATACATTCCATTTCTTAAAAGACATGGCAGTTATCCTGGGTTCATCTATTAGTTATAATATACTCCAGAAACCTAAAATTTTGTCTAGAATTTGCATCTAATTTTCAGCTGTCATAAATCCCAGCATAACAGAGATGAGGCCAACTGTCACTATTGATTGTTGTAAATACTGTTTCAGATCAATTTTAATTCACTCCTTTGTTTAGAAGAAACAATTCCAGTATAACTGATCAAATTAGAAAAGTTTCTTAAACTTGCTGGTGGCATAGACCTATATTTAAGATAACAGAATATTACTACCCTGGTTCTAATGTACAAACTAATTATTAGATTTATACATCATACTAGGGCTGATTAACCATGGTTTGTTGAATAGAGTCACAGATTATGGTCACCTAAGCCAAAACCATGCAACCGGATTATGGCTAAGCCCTGTCACTATATTTGTTCTAAAGATGACATTATAGTTCTCTGTTCTGTTTAAATGGTCAGCAACAAACCAGCAGGATATATAGGAATCAAAGCATCTTACAAAAGCACCCTTATGCAAGAATCAGAGAAGATATATTAGAGAAGATATATCACAAGTAAACTTTCTTCCCACTGTAGGGCCAGAAACTTGTGATCAAACCTGTCTTTACATTAATTCACAGCCACTTAAATAAATCTCTATAAAAATGTGTACACCCATGTTTGTCTTTGAGACAAGATTGTTAATGCAAAAACAGATCTCAATTTGTTAAAAACACAATTCCAGTGTTATATGACTTCAAAAAAACACATATACCCACATTACTGAGTGCATAAAATTCCAAGATTTGCATGCAAATCAGATCTTAAATAACAACTGTTTGTCAGTGCAGAATCTATTGTATATTGCTAACTAACAAAACCATCAAGTAGTCAGACTGAAACCAGCAGCAAGTATTCACATTGTCTATGCATATTATTTCCCCTAAAAAAACCCCAAAAAAACAGGATCTTGAGTCCATCAAATGGAATTCAGAGAAGGAGGATTACTTTACAAGCAATGTAATAAGGATCAAATCGTAGATTTCAAGCAGTAATTCTAGAATGGCTTCTCTTTGTATGTTAAGCAGCAATAAATAGAAGGTTGCCTTTAGAACGGTGGCCTAAGTGTTCTTTTTTTTTTTTAAGAAACCTTTTTTTATTTCGAGAGAAACAGCCGTTTTTCAAAGGAGTTCGGTGGTAGAGGCCGTAGCGCTTGGCCTATCTTTCCCTAGGAAGAGCCGACCTCGCGGATTCTTGTAGCAAAAGCAGCAGCCACAGATAAACTTAAGTAAAAACTTCAACAACAACAACAGCAACAAAAAACCACCCTGAAGGAAAGTTACCTCATTCCTGTTTGCAGACTGTTTGACCATTTAAAAATCTCCGGATGACCAGGGCAAGGCACAGTATCAAGCCCAGCATGTAGCCGATGGTGCCCGCAAACGTAGGCGAGGTGGGCGGGGGGCTTTGAAGAAAGTGCCGCAACCCCTCCTCCACGTAGAACATCTGGTCGTAGATGCTAAGGAACGTGAAGATGTGGAAAAGCTGGTGGCTGTGGCCGATGATGTCGAAGAGGCCCGGGTGGATCCGCTCGGGGATCTTACTGACGTTGAAGAAAGCAGCCACCAGCAGCCAGAAGTAGCGGCGGTAGAAGTGCAGGAAGAGGGTGGGGTTGTGGTCCTGCAGGTCGAAGAAGAGGCTTTCCAGCATGATGGGGCAGGCCATGCTGAGCGGCATGACGAAGACGAAGGTGCGGATGGCGAAGGGGTAGGCGCACCACTCGGAGCGGCTCTTGCAGCAGGCCACGGTGCAGGCCACGGCCAGAGCGAAGGCGACCGGCAGCACCAGCGCGCTGTAGGCGGCGATGGGCGCGCTGCAGTCCACGTGCCAGCCCAGGCGCTGCTGCAGGTAGCGACTGAGCATGCGCGGCTCCAGCAAGCTCAGCTTGGGCAGCAGGTAGTAGTAATAAGCCACCGTGCTGGCGAAGCCGTAGTAGCTGATGGAGGCGTAGTCCAGGTAGAAGAAGGCGGCACGCAGGCGTAGCGAGAGGCAGCTGAACACATGGGCCGTGCAGCTCATGGCAAAGGTGAGCAGGACGCCCGAGGCGTAGCACCACAGCGGCAGCAGCGCCGGGTGATGGAAAGGCAGGTCGCCGGCTTCGCGCAACACCAGCAGACGGCAGAATTTGCCGACGAAAAGCAGCAGCGGGATGAAGTGGGTCCAGAAGTTGAGCGTCTCGTTGGTGGGCTGCAGCACCGAGGCCAGGCATTCCTGCGCCGAGCAGTGCAGCCGCCGATAGCCCGACAGGATGAAGCATTCCACGAAGTCATCGGGCACCTCGTCCCAACGCAGCGTCCCAACGGAGGGCTGGGCCGAGGGCAGGGAAGCAGAGAGCAGAGGCCGTCCGGGATGAGGGGACGGCTGCGGCGGGGCAACCCTAGGGGGCGCCTGGCCTTCGCCGCCTCCGCCCGCGGGCATCGCCCTCCGCTTCTCGGGCTGCTGCTGCTGCCGCTGATGATGTCGCCGCTGGCCGTCCCCGCCGGCCTCGCTGAGATGCTGCCCGCCTGCTTGCTGCCCAGAAAAGCGGCAGCAGCCAGAGCTGGGATTGTGATGTAAGCTCATAGCGGCAAAGCTGCTTTTCCTCCTCCTGGAAGAGTTGCAGAGGATTTGTGCTTCAGAGGAGCAGCCGCGGCGGTGGCAGCCGCCTCCCCCTCTTCTTCCTCCTCCTCTTCCTCTTCTTCCACCGCCGCCTCTTTTTTCTCCTGCATCATTCATTACAGGAAGGACAGGAGGCGAGGAGAAGCAAGCTTGCTCACCCCAGCCAGCCAGCGGCAGCTCCTGCAGAGAGAAGCGGCGGGGAGCATTGCAGTCATTCAAGCCTTGCCTGGCGCGATGGGGTCATGGCTTGCCGTGGCCCGTTAGATGCCCCTCTCGGCTTCTGTTTCTTCAATTCAGATCCGGGGAAGACCCCTTTTCCCACCTCCGTCTCCCTCAAGACGCCCGAGCCACATTTAATGGTCTTTACCTCGATTGGAGCAAAACTGCAGTGCCGCTCCGCTCTTTCCAAAGGCAAGGACGATCCGCCTTTCTCTTTCTCCGCCTCCGCCCTATCGGTGCCTTTTTCGAAATACACGTGGTAGAATTACGGTCAAAGAATTCCCATCGTATTTTTCTTAACTTTTCACATGGATATTTGAACACTGGTATGTTTTTGGCTAGGGATTAAGGAGAAACCCCACACTGGCATTTTAGGATGTAACAAAAGGCAATCCCGAATTTTAAAATACAAGGCAAGCATTTTTAAATAAATTTACTAAGAAATAATCTAATGAAAACCCAGTACATCAAATTAAATGTGTATGGTACTATTTTTAGATAATTTATTTGAGTATAAGGGGCACAATATATTGCAACTTCTGTTTTGTAGGGCCAATTCTTGTGACAGCAAGCAAAACCTCCCAAAGACACAAGGGGCAAGTTTCAATATCGGAACAAAGAAGCATTTTAAAGAAACAACACAATAGCATAATAAATCCTTTGACAACCATTACAGATTTAATTACAGTTAAAACACACCCCAGCATTCTGGGCCAAAATAATTCTTATATTCTAATTAACCTGTGGGCTGGCACTGGACTGTCCAATACTGTTTTAAATTGTGGAAAAGGTTGGCATAGAAATGAATTGTATATAAACTTACTTTTGTAAGTCCCATGAGATGCAAAATGCCATGTGGGATACATTTGAGCATCAAAGTGATGCTTATCATATTGATAATAATTAGGCAGATGATACATTTATATCAGCTGTGTAATGATGCAATTAGCAGAGAGAAAATAAACTCTTGCTATTGACAGCTTTTTTTAAAAAATTGAATTAATAAACTCTTATTATCTGGATATTATACAGGCCAATTCCTTGGATTTGGATTTTTTTGTCTCCATACCATGTAAAGACAAAGTGTTTTAGATTACTGAACGAGGACTGTTGCACTGCAGTTTTTAAATAATTGGGATAAGATGAGGAATATAATTAATTAGTTTTCAAATAAAATGTGAAGATACAAAGTATATGTATAGAAGTATGTTTGTAAAATGTTTTAAAAGACACAGGAACATTATTTATAAAAGATTTGAGTTGACTAAACACATCCCTAGAAATTTTGCCAGAAATTTTGATGGACGGAAGTGTTGGGCTGTTTTACAATGATTCATTGCATTAAGTAATTGTTAATTTTAATTATGATTTGTTTGAATAAACACGGTTGGATTCAAGCATTATTGAGGCACAATTTTCATTTTATACACTACTATGATTAAGCTATAGTAATAGCAATAGCACTTAGACTTATAAAACACTTCACAGTGCTTTTACAGCCCTCTCTAAGCAGTATAAGCCCAAATCAAACCATATTTTTTGTTTAGTGCAGTGTTTCTCAAACTTGACAACTTTAAATTGGGTGAATTTCAATTTCTAGAATTTACCAGCCATCAGGCTCACTTGGGAATTCTAGAAGTTGATATCCACACATCTTAAAGTTATATGGTTAGGACACATTGGTTTAATGTAATATCTAAACTACACAGTTTCAAAAGGCCCAGTGATTTAGATGCAATTTCATGCCTATTGGCAGTCTATATTTCCTCCTCCATGCCATCCTACACTGATTATAGTTTTCTGTCTGTATGCCTGACTGTTGCTATGCCTATTGTGTCTCATTTTCCTTAATCCTAAAGAAATGCAGCAGGAATAACCTGACTAAATCAAACTACAGTTTTGTGGTCATATGACAGCTGTATTTATTCTGACTCAGATTTTAAAACATAGCTCTGCAAACATATGCTTTATCTGTCTTCTAACTCTTTATGACATGGAGAAAAACGACAAGTGCAGGATATTCTGTCAATGGGCTAACCTAAGACATTTTGTTACCGGAAATGACACTTTCTGAGTCATACAAGTTTCATAGAATTCAAGGTGAGCTATTTTGGAATCTGAGACATAAAATCTCACAAATCTCCCTGTCTATTTCATCCTAGCAGTAAAAATGGAATCAAACATTAAATAATTAAATAAATAAATTAAATAAAGCCTCTGGTGGCTCAACAGACTAAGCAGTCTGTTATTAACACAGCTGCTTGCAATTACTGCAAGTTCAAGTCCCACCAGGCCCAAGATTGACTCAGCCTTCCATCCTTTATATAAGGTAGGTAAAATGAGGACCCGGATTGTTGGGGGCAATAAAAGTTGACTTTGTATATAATATACAAATGGATGAAGACTATTGCTTAACACAATGTAAGCCGCCCTGAGTCTTCAGAGAAGGGCGGGATATAAATTCAAATTTTAAAAAAAATATCAGTTTTCTCCCTTTTCATGACACTCCAAATCAATAATTTGAGACCTTTTTAATTATTGGGCTCAATAGATTGTTAGGAATCTTCTCCAGGAATGGGTGTCATTCCCCAGAAATCAATTTTATAGGTCTTAAGGTATTTCTGTTAATTTTTGTGACAAAAATAATTAAAAGATAACTTACACAATAGTATAGCAAATTTTAAGTTTGAAGAGTTCAAAGAATTATTTGTACTAGCTGGACATGTATTATTATATATAACATTTTATTCCATTGCATCAATGATTTGACATTCAGTCAAAGGATCAATGTACTATAGAGGTTAAAGCAGTGATGGTGAACCTTTCTGGCACCGAGTGCCCAAACCTGAACATGTGTGCATGTGTGTACATATGCGCATGCTGGAGCACCGGAATCCCAAATACCAGCTGGCCGGCGTGTGAATGCCTGTTTTTTGGCTGTTTTTTGGGCCATTTTCAGGCCGTTTTTGACCCAAAAAATGGGCTGAAAAATGGGCCCAAAAAGGCCCCAAAATGGGCAGGAAAATGGTCTTTTTTTGGCCGTTTTCCAGGTCATTTTCAGACCAGCTGGCCAGCACCGGAAACCAGAAGAGCAGCTGGCGATGGTGCATGTACCCATGGTGAGAGTTTTGCGTGCTACCTCTGGCACATGTGCCATAGATTCGCCATCACGGGGTTAGAGTATTATTAAATAGGAAACAGGAGGGCTCAGATTAAGCATCACTTTCTGTTATAAAGCTAAACTCCATCTGTAAATTACAAGAGGCCACTGATACCCCACAGAAACTTGAAAGGCAGTTCCAGTTTCTGGAGGGCCCTAGGTTGTCTTTTTTTTTTTTTTTTTGTTTACATTTATACCCCGCCCTTCTCCGAAGACTCAGGGCGGCTTACAATGTATAGGGCAATAGTCTCATTCTATTTGTATATATTTACAAAGTCAACTTATTGCCCCCCCAACAATCTGGGTCCTCATTTTACCTACCTTATAAAGGATGGAAGGCTGAGTCAACCTTGGGCCGGGCTCGAACCTGCAGTAATTGCAGGCTTTGTGTTCTTAATAACAGGCCTTACCAGGCCTTACCAGGCAGAGCTAAACCGGTCTATTCCCAGTTTAGACTTTTATCTCGGCTTCTCTTGTCTGATGCTTTCCAAATATGAAGATTCATATCATTAACTCTGTAGTTGCTATTTTTATATCTTAAAAATTTAGGGCTATTTTACAGTTACAAAACATGTGTCCTCCAGATGTTTGGGCACAACTCCCTTAAATCTTATCACAACCAATGGTCAGAAATTATGGAAGTGTGGTCCAAACTTCAAGTTGCTTTCTTTCAGACGACCATATATAATGTATGTGGTATAATGTCTTTTGCAGAGTAGTGGTCCCCAACCTTTTCGGCACCAGGGACTGGTTTTGGGGAAGATAATTTTTCCACAGACTGGTGGGATGGGGGGAGGAGTCTGCAACCTAGTTCCCTTGCATGTGTAGTTTACAGTAGGCTTCACACTCCTATGAGAATCTAATGCCTGATCTGAGGTAGACCTGAGGCGGACCTAAAGCAGTGATGCTAGTGCTGTGGAGTGTTAAATGCAGGGGAAATCAGGAGATTCAAATAGTCCAAATGACTATAAGATTTATTGCAAGCTTAAGCTCTCTATAAGAACCTAAACAACAATCCATCAAGGGAAATGAACGGGAGATAAGAGAGGCATTAAAGATGGGTTGAGGCTGCATAGGAACTTGTGACTTATGACATGTTTGACCCCTCCCTCGGGCTCGGCCTTGTCATCTCCTACAGGGAACGGCTGAAAGTACAGATAAAGCTTCATTCACTCAGCCGTGGTTCACCTTCAGCTGTGCTCCCGTCTTCCTCTTCCCCAGAATAACCTTGTGAGGCTGAGAGAATGACTGGCCCAAAGTCACCCAGTTGGCTTTGAAGGCTAAGGCTGATCTTGAACTCATGTACTCCTGCTTTCTAGCCTGGTGCCTTAATCATTTGACCAGTATATTTAATAATATTTATACTTAGCCACTATATCATATGAAGTTAGTTCAAGAACCAACCAAATAAAAATTGTCCATGTACTTTGAAATGTTTCAGTCGATGCGAAGGTAGTTCAGTAACTCTGTGTCATTAAGTACAACTGCATTACAGTAGTCTAGTTTGGTCTCATAGAAGGAAGCAATATTCCTTTTTTGTGCTCAGCATTTCCAACTGCACCATTGATAAAAAAATACCAAAAATGTAGCATGGTTTTTTCCTAAATTGATGTAGTACCAATATCAGTATGTAGACAGATTATTATTACTAGATTTATTTTGAAAGAAAGAAAGTTATTACTGGGTGCAATTGATGTTCAATAATGTCCACTAAAAATGTATAATTAAATAATAAATTGGCAATTATAATATGGCACTTACTCAGGATGCTTCAGATTTGTAAATTGGTCCTCTATAAATTAGCATTACTTTATCCATAGGGTAAGTGGGAAAGATTGAGGTTAGAGAATTCATGGCTGTGTCAATACTTATAGACTACACAATTCACAATTCAAAACTAATCTAAGGTAGTTAATTTCCTATTATACAAACTATATTCAAGCACAATTGAAGAAGATGCAGAAAGAATTACCTAAGGCAAAACTGAACAAACCACATAATTCTTTAGTTTATTTTGTGAAGTGAGCTATTATGTTTCCAAGCCATAATTTATGACTTAGATTATTGTCTAAGCACCCAATATATTAAATTAATTATGGGTTTGTGGACTGTTTAAACTTGATTCTTATAATGCATTAAAATTACTTATACAATCTACCATCCCTGAAAATTTCCTTGTGTCATTTCTAAGAGTAATTTATATACTTTTACACTTCCATAGATCATATACTGTATAATGATTCATTGGCAATTTATTATCTGTTTAAAGAAAGGATAATTTGACATTTTAAGGCAACATGTTTCTTTAGACCTGACTTCAAAAAGTTTTGTTTATGCAAACTAGTCATCACTGGGTACATGTTTGCCTAACAAATGTAATGCATGGATCAGGTAATCACGACTACTGACTGTTTACAATTTCTGAGATTGCTCAAGCATATTTCCTAACTGTGGTTGTTAAAAATAATCTGCTAGGCAATAACCCTACACATATTAAATATCAAAAATCCCATTTAAGTATTATACAGATGACTGCCCATAATCAGCTTGACCAGAGTAGAAATGTATATACAAGTACAAGGGAAGATCCCTTTGCAGAATGAGAATGAGAAAAACCTGTAGCTTCAGTGAATCATAGGAAGTTTTGCAAGATAAAATTCAATTCAAGTACTTCAACCTACATACGTGAATTGGTCCAGCCCATGGATACACATAGCACCATCACTCCTTTTGTAAACCTCACTTCCTGGAATTGGTAACACTCATGTGGAAACACTGGTGTTAAAGTTGTGTCAGAGCTACCTAACTTGTATCTAAAAAACACAAGAAGTTAATACGATTAACTGGAAAGTGCCTCATTTAAGTTGAAGGAAAACTTTGATTATATCCCGAGGAACATATTCTCTAACGAAAGGCTAGACAATGTTGTATTCTCTGGTTGTTTTGGAATAGTTCCACTAATCTCTGAGCACACCATGCTGTATTTATAAAAATTATAATGCCGAATCTCTGGAGTGTATCAGGTAAGCAACGCCTTCTTTAATACGATTGTAATAATGTAATTCACTATTGCTAATGTTCTTGGAATATATAATTTTAAAGAGAAAAATCCTACCAGCCTTGTGATAATTGCATCAAGTAAAAATTGATTAAGAGTATGCAAGGAAATTGCAAGTGTATCTCCAAAATATATGCCAACATATTAAATCTATCAAGGAACATATTTAAATATGGGAGAGTGGCCTTATTTTATTCACTCACCAGGAATGAAATATGCAATTCAAATATAATGTAGCAGATGATTTGTTTCTTGTGTAATGTATTTTTCCCCATGGTTTCTGGAGATTTTAGTCACCAGGAGTTAAACTTAATGTGATGAAAACTGCATTTTATGACATGTAGTCTGAATTTGTAATCTAGAGAAATGAACAATCTGAAAATGTGATGCAAAATTTCAGGGTGTCTCAGAGAAAGCTCATTAACTGCAGAGGACAGCAAATTCACAAACAATGATTTCAATCTCTATTAAAGTTTATTGGTCAATTGTATAACTCAACTATTGTTTACAATAGATATTTAATCAGTGCTCACACTATATTTTATGTTATTGCATATGAAGAACCAGAATAAATCCCTGAAAAGGAAGTTGGAGAGAACCATGTGTTCTCTCATGAGAATATTCACGTAGATCAGGGTTGTCAAACTCCCGGCCCACAGGCTGGATGCATCACGCTCTGGCCACGCCCACAGCCAACTTAGCAAAGGAGAAAAAACTCCTAATACATCACGTGATGCTGCCATGATGATGTGAATTTGACAGTCCTGATGTAGATGCATTTATCATCTTCCTCACAACAAACCAGCAAGAGGATTGTAAGGAAACCTCAGTTCACCATGAAGGAAGAATTGATGAATGATAGAACCAAGATGAAGGAAGCTGTTGAAGAACCAAGATCTGGTAATAAAAATCAGCTGATGCAAAGGGCTCAAACCAGGGGAAAGCAGGAAGGAAGCATTACATGTGAGTTATGGAAACATTTGCATAGTTATATTTATCTAAGTCAAATCTCACATAATCCAGGGAGTATCATATTCTGTACTAGTACAGCTGATGACAACTTAAGGCTGTCTCCCTCACTGGCTGTTGTTGTTGTCAGAGCATACAAGTGAGGACAAGACTTTTCTTAAAAAATCAACATACACTGTCCTTTCCTTGTCCTTTTCCTAATGAATGAATGAATGAGTAAAATATTCATTAAATTGATGTGTTTAAATGGGATAATTACATGCAAGATTTCAGTTGAACTCAAAGGATATAAGTTTATAATTGTGATAGAGAACAATCATCAAAGGCTTATAATATGATGCAGTGGGCTAAATTTTGATCACAACTGCAAATTCTCGGGTGTTGAGTAGAAGGCAAAGCTGTCTATCTTCTCTGATTACTAATTGGTAGGAACAGCAAGCATAATATAGACAATATGAGAATGATTAAACAGTTTAATTAAATATTTCTTCCTTAAGTTGCCCTAAATCTTGTATTTTAATACCGGTACTTCACATCAATAAGAATATATTGCATACTACTCTATTGTAAGTCATTTAGGAAATTACTATTCTTTTACAGAAGAGATTATATTTGAGTATGAACTGAAGACCCATTCTCCACATCCTCCAATTTTGTTAGATTCTAGGCTAGAGGCTTATCCGTTGAGATTTTCATCTTTCAGAGAAAAGTGAAAGGATGGGAAGGCTGCCTATGGAAGTTCCTGCCCCTGCAACAAATTGCTTGCTCAGAGCTATCCATGGTGCTACCTATGTCGGTTTTTAAATTTGACAAATTGTAAATTCCAGGCTGTTTATGGTTAGTGTAATCCTAATTCTTTTAATTAATTCTATTTTATTCTTCGGTGAAAAATGTTAACTACAGGAGAAGTAGATACAGGTCCAAAGGAATCAATGATTTCAGAGTATCTATATTTAATAAAGGAGTAAAATAATGAGATATGAACATAGAAGTCTGCAGATGCACAAGATCTCAGACAATTAATGTCGTAAGCCACTCAGTGTCGCCTTGTACTGTGACATGAGTAGCATATAAATTTGATAAAATATAAATTTGTTGAATAAATAATTATTGCAGATCAATATTTTAACATCATTAAGTATTAAAATTGTACTGGCTCAAATAGTGAAATGTTTGCAGGCGGGGTATTATAAGGAACCTTTTTGTGCTCTTCATGTCCTCATGGGAACGTGAAAAATAAAAGATTGGACCAGAACAGATACTTTGTTTAGATCACCCCTAGTTTGAAATTGTGGTGAGTTCGTATTTGGACTATGCCTTTTATTTTGAACAAAAAGTTCAATAGACACAATAAGCCCGCTGATGGTGAATTTTAATGCACAGCAAAGCTTTGTCTATATCTACTACATCTACATCATTTTATTAACAAGAATAAAATGCAAAACAGAAAAACATCCATCCATCACTAACAACAAAAAAAGGAAAAATGTGTACAAAAAAGGAAAAAAATGACCCAAATATCAAATAAATTTAACATTAAACATATAGACTCCATCCTGGTTGAATACAGAGAAAACAACCAAGAAAAGTTGATAAATTCTCCTCCCCTTTATATAATGGGTCTACAAATAGTTTAAGCTTTCCCCTAATTTAACAAAAATACTATATTAAATAAACAAGTGTTCCAAGTGAGGGGATCTCTATCTGATAATCAAATTGACCCAACATCTGATCATAGTATATTTGTAAAAAAAAACACCAGTCAACAGGTTAATCCAAACATTACACTAATCTTCAAATCCCTATGTTAACCATCTGTTATTGTATTTAACAAGTAGAAATTCCACAAACAGCTTCTAGTCTCTGATAAAGCTGTCTACTCCATTATCTCTAATCAAAGCAGTTAGATTTGCCACCTCTGCTAATTCAGTCAATTAAAAAACCCATTTCTCAACCATCAGCATCTCTTTTCATTTCCAGTGCTTGGCAAGTACAATCCTCGCAGCGGTCACTATATGGAAGAATAGCAACCCAGCACGTGGCACATCAGGGTTCCCCTCTGTGATGCCCACCACCAGTCAACTGAGCTGAGCTGCTGCCAGGAAACACTGGAGCCTTTGCTGCTGAGCAGCTTATTGGTGGTTGGATCAGCTTCCCAGAATATCACCGATCAGCTATTCTAGGTGGCGGGGATTGCTGTTGCCTATCGCCACCGCTGGCAAATGGTGAACGGTGGCGGCAGTGAACAGCGGTGGCCGTGATCGGTGGTGGTGGTTGCAATCGGTGGCGATAGGTGGCAGTGATCCCTGCCACCTAGAAGAGCTGATCGGCGGTATTCCGGGAGGCCGATCCAACCGCCAATCAGCTGCTTGGTAGTGAAAGCTCCAGCATTTCCCAGCGGCCGTGAATGGCGGCAGCAGTGACAGCGGCATTCTAACCGCCCTCCCCCTACCACGATATTTGCTCTATAAGATGCACAGACATTTCCACCCACTTTTTTTGGGGGGGAAAAGCGAGTCTTATAGTGTGAAAAATGTGGTAATTTGTATCCTTTTAGAAGGTTGTTGAAGCACATGGAGGTTTATCTGTGTTCTCAGGGTCACCTGTGTAGTGCTCCTGGTTCCTATAGTCTGCAATTTTTCCTTTGGAAATACATTCCTACTCCCACACAATTCAAAAGGTGTTCATCCCAAATTGTATAGCTAAAGGTCTGTAGAGATTCTCAGTCATCCAGGTCATGGTTGTCCAAAGGTGTTTTTTCAGGATGCAACTGGACTTTCTTTTTTTCTTTTGAAGATGTTTCACTTCTTATCCAAGCTTGGATAAGATGGACGAACCAATAAAAAAAATGTGGGTTGCTAAAAGTCTGTAGAGATTCTCAGTCATCCAGGTCATGGTTGTCTCAAAAGTACTTTTTCAGGAGGCAACTGGACTTTTTCGTTTGGATAAGAAGTGAAATGTCTTCAAAAAAAAAAAAAACCCCAAGAAAGTTTTGTTTTTGATTGGTTCATCCATAATACCTAAAAGAAAAGCTTCAGGTTTCATTAATATTTGTTTTTTAAATATTTTCTGCATTATCATTATTATGTTTATCCAATACGTTTTCACATATTTGCAAGACCACCCCATATAATAAAATGAGCCAATTTGGTCTAGTGGGTAAGGCATCAGGCTAGAAACTGGAAGTCTATGAGTTTTAGTCTCACGTTAGCCATGAAAGGCAGTTGGGTGACCTTGGGCCAGTCACTCTCTCTCAGCCCAACTCACCTCACAAGGTTGTTGTTCTGGGAAAAATAGAAGGAAGTAGTAATATTAGATATCTTCGCCACCTTGAGTTGTTTGTAAATAAATCAAGATATGATATAAATTAAGTAAATAAAAATAATGGTTGAACACATAAGTGCAAGTGAGCATGACCCCTCCCGAAGTGTTTAAATCTGCACACAAGTATTATTTAGCCTACTTTTTCTCAGGACAGAATATTGTTTGTCAGCCTCTTCATTGCCTTACCTGCCTGTTAAGAAAGATCCAACATATATGTGTTTTAAAATGGCTTGGTAACATTTTTTGATTTTGGAATAAATCCATGTTTCAGACTATAATTCATACACCATGCTGACCTATGGCTTGTTAGTTTATTCATGGTTTGTTGATTAAACAACAATTGGTAGCTTTATGTCTTACAAACCATAATGCTGTCTTCATACACACAATATTAAACAACTGCAGTGTTATAATGATGCCTTTTAATAAGCATTTAATAGGCTTTGTCAAGTGGAAAGTTAAACTTTTCCAAAGATGAACATACTTTAGGTGACTTTCTTTCTGAAATCCATGTGTTTGCACCCTCTAGTGGCAAAGAGCCTCTTAGGACACTGTCTTCAAAGATTTTGGTAACACCATACTACTCCTCACGTTACTATATGGAAATGCAAAACTGATGAGTAAAAGCATTTTCTTTATGAATTCTTAAATTATGGGAAAGAAAAATGTAAAATTCCATAGAACAGTCTTCTTTAGGTATAACTGCTAAAAGAAGGTGCTAAAAATTAAATGAGAATTCTGTTTTTGTTAGGTAAAACCAAGACCAGTGTTTTCAGTTGTATTATTCCCTACCTATTGCTATGACCTTTTAGTTTTTTCATTGCTCTCGTGACAGTATAAGTTATTTGATCTTTTTAGCAGGAACAATCAATTTGTAATCTGATTAAGGCATCTGATGGTTAAACCTTATTGTTTTGTTATATATAGCTAATACTTTAGGGATTGTTGTGTTTAGACTGGAGCTAGCATTTTGGATGTAATCTCACCAACAAAAGCTATTCTTTCAAGCCATTATTATTAATCACCAAGCTTATAACGGAGGAGATAGATTTCCACTGGCAGTGGCCCCTAAACTGTATATGAAAAATAAGGGCATTGTGTGTTTTGACTAAGGTTTTTATGGGTTACCTAGTTGCTTGTGGTGTGTAGGAATTTAGCACCCACCCCCTCCTAGAAGAATGAAATATTTTAGAAAATATTTTAAAAGGCAGAATATATTTGCCTGGATGAGAAATGGAGAAACATGTTTTAAAGACAAAGCAGCTCCCTGCAACTTCCTGACTCCCCCCCACCTTTGTCAATGGGCAATTAAGGCTTCAGCCAAGCTCACTCAATCCCCCCATCATATGCAACACAATAGAATAGAAACTCACCACATGGCAAGGCTCAGGCAAGCTTGAGGGACAACCTACAATGTTAACTAAGACCCCTAGACCACCTGGGAGTCTGACAACCAATCAGGATACTCTTCCTGTGCCCCAGAAAGTTCAAAGCTCAGAAAAAGCATAAAGCCAGGGAGCACACAGGATCTCAGCCTTTTTCTGTTCAGGAACTCAAGCCATGTGATCCTGACCACCATTAAACCATCTTTCCAAGCAGTCTCCATGTTTCCAGTGTCTTTGTCCCCACTTGGAACTGAACCCAGATGGATATTTCTTCCAACAGGTGAAAATCAAGATGAACCAGACAGCTTTTAATCAGACCATTTTTCTCCTTTTAAATAAAAAAGGAAGAAAGTTGAATTTGATCTGATAGTATCTCATTTCTGCGGCTCCTAACATTTTGTCTATCCTTTGTTAAATAAATTGTATGAAGTTGAAATACTACAGTACATACTGTTTTGTAGTGTTTTACTGGCTTTAGAGATTTCATTTGTATACTGCCTTTTCTCCAAGCGTTCAAAATTGTGTATGTCCCATATCTTTCTATTTCTAGCAACAACCCTGCATGATATGAGAAAGAATGACTATCCCCAAAATTGTATATGGCTTTGATGAGTGTGCACTTGAGCATGAGTCACCCTAATCCAGTGGTGGGATTCAAGTAATTTAACAACCGGTTCTCTGGCCTAATGATTTCTTCCAACAACCAGTTTGCCAAACTGCTCAGAAAGTTCACAACCGGTTCTCCCGAAGTGGTGCGAACTGGCTGAATCCCACCACTGCCCTAATCTTAGTTCATCTTAACCATCATATCACTCTGGCTCTTTTGCCTCGTCTCCTTGTAGAAGCATGTTTCCTATGTGTTTTCTTGTCTATATTTTCAAAAACCTGTCACTATGCATTTGTTGGAAGTAAAGTAATTACATCTTTTAAACTGTTAAAGGAAGCAAGATTTCAAACTGAAACTCGATGGGGTTAATTGGTACACAGGATTGCAATTTTCAGTATTTCTTGAAATGTGTGTGTGTGTGTGTGTGTGTGTGTGTATACACACACACACACACATATATATACATCTATCTATCTATCTATCTATCTATCTATCTATCTATCTATCTATCTATCTATCTATCTATCTGTTATGTATTAACAGTTGTGCCTTTAAATATTTGAGCGGGAAATCAGCACGTTGCTGATTGGACGAAGCCTCCAGCAGAACTGTATAAAAGGAGAGGTTTTTGCCCCAGCCTGCTGCTGGGTTCACCCTATATTAAAGAGCTGTTGTCACTACCCTGGTCTCCAGCCTCGTTACTTCCCGAACCTAACATTGGCGACGAAGGTGGGATCTCGAGGCTAAGGAGAACCAGAACCGAGCTGAAGCACGCTAGTCCCGAACCCAGCAAACTCAGGGCAGAAACGCGGAAATGGCAAACACGCCACCCGCACCGTACAACCCGGGCAAGGAGAAATGGGGAACATATATGACCCGTTTCGAAAGCTTTCTAGAAGCCAACGAACTACAGGGGATCCCTGATAACCGCAAGCGGGCTTACTTCCTAAGCCATTGCGGGCCGGAGGTAATCGAGATTGCGGAAGCCCTGGCAGAGCCAACGCCGATACAATCGGTATCGTGGCCGACTCTGCAGACTTTGCTGAAGAATCATTTCGCACCGACGCCGTCCAAATACGTGCAGCGGTTTGAATTGAGAACGTAGACAGATGGGCGAGTCCATCGGTGACTACATGGCGCTTTAAGAAGAGCGTCCAAGGACTGCGGATACCGAGACTTAGGCGAAGTGCTACTCGAGCAACTCATCCGAGGGGTCAAGGACATCCGCCTCACGGCGGCGACTGCTAGCCAGGAGCAACCTGACACTAGCCACCGCTCTGGGCGAGGCCAGAGCACACGAAATGTCTACTAAAGCAGCAGAGACTCTGCAAAAGCCTCTTCAATCCAAGGCGGCGCAAAGCCAACGCCAGTACACCAGGAGGAGATTCAGTCCGAATCCGAAGGTGAGGCGAGGATGAGGAAGGGTCTGCCGGACCGAGAAACGCGACACTGAGGACCGTGGCGAGTGCGGAAGCTGCGAGGGCAGCATCAGCGCCAACGCTGCAGGTTTAAAGACGCAACATGCGGCGGTGTGGGAAGAAAGGACACTTAGCTCAGGTTTGCAGGCGGCCCAACCTTCCGCCGAAAATTCAAATCGGCCAATCAAAGCGGAACCGGAAAGGCGGCCCGCGATTGGTTCAAACAAGAAAGGCGAAGTCTAACCAAGCGACTGTCATTATAGGCGCCTCAACCAAAGTGGAAAAGAAGATTTTCACAAAGCCCAAGATCGAGGGAGTACGGTGCAGGCTTGAAGTGGACACGGATCAGCGATCACCATCATGTCCTGGGACACCCTGGCGAAGTCGCTGCCGTCCGTCGCAAGCGCCATCTGCAAGCACAGCGGCTACGAGTGCCACGACTACCAGGGAATCGCATCCCTGTTCGAGGGACCACCTCCGTCCGAGTCGAGTACGGCCCTCACAAAAGACCCTGCCCATCACGATCGTCGAAGGAACTCTGCCCAGTCTGTTGGGACTAGACTGGTTTCGTGCCCTGGGCATGGGAGTGACTGGCATCTACAGAAGTGACTGCAATTTGAAAGACATTCTCTTTAACGAGTTCAAGATGTCTTCAAGGACTGCCTGGGCAAGTACAAGGGGACCCCTATTTCCTTCAACTTAGACCCCAGGTAGCCCCCATTAGGCTTAAGGCGAGGAGAGTCCTTTGCCCTAAAACCAAAATTGATAAGGAGCTGGACAAGCTCATAAATCAGGGGTTTTGGTGCCAGTCGATCACGCAAAGTGGAGACGCCAATCGTCACCCCATCAAATCGGACGGGTCAATTAGAATTTGCGCTGACTACAAGGCGACGCTAACAAAGCCTTACAGAAAAGCGTGCCGGTTCCCGTAGTGCAACATTTATTGCACTCCTTGGGGCAAGGGCAAGTCTTTGCAAAGTTAGACTTGGCCCAAGCCTACCAACAACTGCCAGTAGACGCCCGCACAGCCAAGCCCAAACGATTGTACGCACAGGGGGCATTCAAGTGCACCGATTGCAATTTGGGGTTAGTGTGGCACCAGGGCTGTTCCAAAACCTGATGGAACGACTACTGCAAGGGCTCCCAGGGGTAGTTCCCTACTTCGATGATGTCCTAATTTCAGGGGAAAACATGGAGGAATTGGGGGAGCGGTTAAGAAAGGTCTTGAGCATTTTCCGGACAGCCGGATTAAAAGTCAAGACAAATAAATGTCAGATAGGGGTCGAATCGGTCGATTTCTTGGGCTACCGGATAGACAAGAAAGGAATTCACCCTACTGAGAGCAAAGTTAAGGCAATTAGGAAGGCTCCAGCGCCCAAAAACAAAGCAGAGCTGCAGGCATTCCTGGGATTGGTTAATTTCTACGGTCTTTTGAAGAACAAAGCAACCGTTCTTGGAACCGCTGCATAGGCTCTTAGGGAAAAATACTGTTTGGTCTTGGGAAAGTCAGAAAATAGGGCTTTTGAAGCAGTAAAGAACCTGCTCTCAAGTGATAGCCTGCTCATCCAATATCACGACTCACTACCCCTAGTGCTGGTTTGCGATCGTCCCTTATGGGGTGGGGCTGTACTCAGCCATAGACTTCCAAACGGCACAGAAGCCCCTATAGCGTTCTACTCTAGAACGATGTCCTCCCAGAGAGGAACTACAGCCAATTAGACAAAGAAGCATTAGCCATTGTATCAGGGGTCAAAAAATTCCATGAGTATGTCTTTGGGCGGAATTTTGAAATCGTGACTGACCACAGACCGTTACTGGGATTACTGGCTGGCGACCGCCAACGCCTGTGGCACTTTCGCCACGCTTGACTCGATGGACTATATTTTTAGCCGCTTACTCATACAAGCTGCAGCATCGACCGGGAAAGAAGTGGGGCATGCAGGCGCATTGAGCCGATGCCCACTGCCAGGGGCGACCGAAGACCCCACTCCGGGACACCCATCCTCCTTATTGACTCGTTGGACTCTGGCCCAGTCACATCAAAGGAAGTGGCTCGGGCATCATACCGGGACATTGTGTTAAGGACTGTACTCGGTTGGGTACAGAGAGGGTGGCCGCTGCGCGGCGAACGGTTCAAAGAATTTGTTAAGAAAGCGTGATGAGCTCTCGGCTCAAGGGGTGCCTGTTATGGGGTGATCGTGTAATAATTCCTGTTAAGTTAAGGGGCAAGGTATTGGACCTCCTCCACGAGGTCACCCAGGCATCGTAAGGATGAAGGGTTAGCTAGAAGCTATGTATGGTGGCCACTCATGGACGCAGAGATTGCTGAGAGGGTAGGGAAATGCCAAGCTTGCCAAGAGTCCAGACCGCTACCCCAACAGCCCCAGTCAGAGAATGGGAAAAGCCCCAAGGGCCTTGGTCAAGAATCCACATTGACTTTGCTGGCCCTTTCACGGCCAAACGTTCCTAGTGGTGGTGGGCGCATTTTCCAAATGGTTAGAGATCATACTTATGAAGTCCACCACAGCCGAGCAGTAATCGCAACCCTCGCCACCTATTCGCAACTCACGGGTTGCGGACACTCTGGTGTCCGACAATGAGCCCCAATTCACGGCAGCCCAGTTTGAAGAGTACCTGGCAGAGGAAGGCATCCGACATGCCCTCTCTGCACCTTTCCACCCTGCGTCGAATGGCCTTGCAGGCGTTCCGTCCGGGCGCTAAGGAGGCATTGTCCAGGCTCAAGCCAGGTGACTGGCAAACAAAATAGACTTTTCCTAGCCGTCCAGCACAGAACCCCAAGCACAGCCACGGGAAAAGCCCAGCCGAATTGCTAATGGGACGAAAACTCCGGTGCCCACTTGACGTTTGAACCCCATTACACACCCGAGGGTTACAAGGGGAGCTAGAAAAACAAGGAAATGAGCGTAGGCGACCGGGTGTGGGCCCGAAACTATGGGGACGGCCCGAGTTGGGTCGCGGACAAGTAACAAAAGTAACAGGGCCAAAATCGTGCGTGGTGGAGCTACCAGACAACCGAATGTGGCGGCGCCACATAGATCAGTTAAGGAAGCGAATAACTGGCCAAACCAAACCAACAGATACAGGTAATGACCAATACCACTTTGAATCCACAGCTGACAATGACCGGGAGGCGCAAGACTTAGCTGAGGTCCCAGAGTTCCAGCGACGCCATCAGGTCCCGAGGGAAACAGCAAGGAAAATTCCAAAATTAATCCAAGGCGGATGGCCAAGAAAAGAGTCGGCCAATAATCCAGAGCCCGATGGCCTAGAGAAAGAGCTGGGAGGAGAAAACAGCCCCTCCGACCAGCTCAAAACACCACCCAGAACTGAACCGCGCAGGTCAGAGAGAACTAGGAGACGCCCAGGTTATTTGCGTGACTACGTCGAAAAATAACATGTGAATAAATATGTAAATAAGACCAAGTGTTTTCTGGGAGGGGAGGAGTGTTATGTATTAACAGTTGTGCCTTTAAATATTTGAGCGGGAAATCAGCACGTTGCTGATTGGACGAAGCCTCCAGCAGAACTGTATAAAAGGAGAGGTTTTTGCCCCAGCCTGCTGCTGGGTTCACCCTATATTAAAGAGCTGTTGTCACTACCCTGGTCTCCAGCCTCGTTACTTCCCGAACCTAACACTATCTATCTATCTATCTTCTATAATGCTACCTTCTTCCAAGCTGCCGTCCCAGAGTGAAAATATATCCCTTTAAAGTTACCAGTAAGGAAAAGATTGTCCTGTGAAAATGATTATACACGCAGTCGTTTGACAGTTCTTGATACTATTCAGTGGTGTGTGCGCAACACCCTTTTCCAGTATTGAGCCCTCCAGATGGCTGGGGATTATGGAACCTAAAATCTAATACACAAGATTAGAGTTGGGATGCCTACAATACTGAAGTTTGGAGAGAGGATTACAAGAAAAAAAAAAGGAAACTGTCGTTCCTTTTAATGCATAATTTTTCAATTTCTCTGAAAAGCAAGTTTATTTTGCGTTTCTCTTCATTTTCTAGAAAGCGGTTCGCCGAATCAAAACTTGGTGAGAATCAAAGCTCGCAGAAAGCCGCGACGCCGGCGCTTCGGCGCAGAAAGGGCGCTCTGACGCACTCCCCGCCTTCCGCCCCGCAGGAAGAGAAGAGAGGAGGAGTTCAGTTTTGTCGCACAGGCTTTCCAATCGGTCGCATCTTCCCGCCAGGCTATCGACTCATCATGCCTTCTTCCCCCTCTTTCCCATTGGAGTCCTCTATTCGATCGGTGGAATCGGCGCTCGATTCTCCTCCGCTACGGGTTTGAGCGGGGGAGAGAAGCAAGATGGCGGACAAGACGCCAGGCGGTTCGCAGAAGGCCAGTGGGAAGGTGAGGCCGTTTGGGGGAAGGGAGGGGGGATCGAGTTAGTCGCGTTGCGATTCCGAGAAAAACGAAAAGCCCGAACGGAATATATTTAATAATCTGCAAAGGACTTGTGGGGAGATGGCTTGGAGCCGCGTGCCGCGTCGGGGAGGTGGTGCGCAGGCAGGCGAGAGAGCAAACTCGCAGATCGGCTTCTTGGCCTATTCTTGCCGCCTCTCCTCCCTAAAACCAGCCGATAATAGAACTCGTTGGATTGAATGGGAAGATAAGAGGAACTGCGTGAGTTGAAATTAGAAGGCCGAGTCACCCCTCCCTCCTCCTTATTTATTTTGTCGGAGATCTGGAAAGTGTTTCTCGCTTCTACTTCCTCTCATCTGCTCTTTTACCATTTAATCCAGCCTTACCCAAACTAATGTCCTCTGGGTGTCATGGACCACAATTCCCATCATCCTGTGCCTATGCTGGCTAGAAATGGAATGCCTTATTTTCTCTGCAGTATGCGCCTCCTGAATCAGTGGGATTTAGATGCAGTTGAACATTTGTTTCTTCTGCCTAATTTAGCAAATCAACGTCTAATTCAAAATTAAACGTTCCGGAGAAATCCAGGGTGGTTTACAAGCTCTCAAATGCAGCTATCATACAGCATCGCCAGCAGTGCTTAAAACAATATTAAAAGTGTGTATTTTAAGAAAGGAACATAGCAATAGTAATTTAATTATTGCTGTTTGACCATGATATATATTGTTATTCTACATGTGGCTGGCTGAACAGTTTGGAGTTGCCTCTAAAGGGGTGAGGGATGGACTGTCCATATTTTCCTTGGGAGAAAGTTCTATAATTGGGGAGCCTTAGAAAGCTCTGCTCTTGGCCACTGCTCTATAAACCAAACCAGCTAAGCAAAAAAGTTGCAATATCATGATATGTCATGGAACACGATTTAAATTTGACGCCCGTGAGCTAGTGGGACCATCTGATCTTAATGGATGGTAAAGATAATTAGGGGTCTGCAAGCTAAAATATATGAAAAACGTTTGGAGGAATTGAGTATGTCTAGCCTAGTGAAAAGAAGGACTGGGGTGACACGATAGCAGTGTTCCAATATTTGAGGGGCTGCCACAAAGAAGAGGGGGGTCAGCCTATTTTCCAAAGCACCAGAAGGCAAGACAAGGAAACTAATCATGGAGAAAACTAACCTAGAATTAAGAAGAAATTTCATTAACAATGAAAACAACTAACCAGCCTTGCCTTCAGAACTTGAGGGTGCTCCATCACTGTAGGCTTTTAAGAAAAGATTGGACAGCCAGTTGCAATGTAGGGTCTCCTGCTTGAGCAGGGGGTTGGACAAGAAAACCTCTAAGGCTTCTCCCAACTCTGTTATTCTTTTACAAAAGCAAACTTTTAAATACTTGGAATCTATTTAAGTAGAATATCTCTCTTATTGAGAGTTGCCCATTTGTTTGCTCCCTTCAGCTTGGAAAGCTTAGTCTCTGACTCGTTCTTTATAACAGCCAACCTGTCATATGATATTTAGTTCAAATTGAGCTCCCCAGTGTTGTTTTTATTAAAATATATCTGTGCTAGTGATCTTTGAATGCAATTGATACTACTAACTGAAATAAATATACTAAATGAAACAGCAAAGCTGTGCTATTATTAAGCCTGCTTCATGGAAAATAGTTTGGCACTGTAAGGCTTCATGTAGAACAAGAGTATTGTATATTTGGTATCTGTTCACGAAGAAAGTGCAATTTTGATTATACATGTATTGTAGGTGTGGGGGAGATACTTTCCTTAATACAGAAGGTAGTTGCTATTTCCTGTGTTTTTATATTTAGAACTGTGTAGTGTTTTTTGCCATGGAGTTTCACACGATCACATTTGCAGGCAAAAACAGTGCAGCTAAGATAACTTTTATTTCTGGGTAAGCAGTTAAGTCATTCAGAATTTCAATTTTTGGGTTCTAAAATGTAGAATCAAAAATGAGAAGTGAGAAAATACTTCTCGTGAAATGAGAAGATGTAGAATCTAAATGAGAAGCGAGAAAATACTTTTTGTGAGATGAGTGGTTATATAAAGTTGATTGATAAATAATTGGAACATTAGAAAAACATCAGGGAATGACTTTGATGTTAATCTTCTGATGTATCTAAAGTTTTTTAAAAAAGGTTTTTGCTTCCTGTTTCTTATTTATTAGATAGATTTAGAAAAATAAGATGACCTGAGGGAAAAAAAGGATTGTCTTTAATTTTTAAATACTAATGATTATATGAATAGCCAAAGAAAGGATACTCACAGAAACCTTTACTACTTAGTCGTAGCACACTTAGAAACTATATGTACAATTCACTAGCGTGGTTATCTCATGATTTTGATATTTTCTTTCACGAGTGGCAACTGTTTTATTGGGATGATGTATATTAAATTTTTAATGAATTTTTTCCTGCAAGTTCAGGGAAACAAAGCAACATGTTGTATCACTAGTACTGATGAAGACATTAAAATATTGTACTCATTTGCCATGTGTAACTGAGTCTGAATTCAACTCTTTTAAACTCAACTCAATTCTTCAAAATTAAGTATCAGTAACATTGTATTCCATGAAAATGTATCAAAATGTAATACACATGTTGCAACTTTTTGAAACGTGAATTAATAAAACAATATTGCCTTGCTTTAATTTTTTCATTTGCTCTTGGCTGTGTATTTTACGATTTTTCTGCTTATCTAATAATCTGAGAGAACAATATAAACTATAGCAGCTTTCCCTACTATTGTAGCGAATAATGTGTTTGCACAGCAATGTACCATCCTTCTCATCTTTCATTCCAGTGGCCATATTGATTTGGAATTTTGGAAAGCAGTACTAAACAACATCATTTGGGGGAAAGCTGCTATAGAGGATAGCATAAGTACTAAGAGCAATATAACATAATTATTACTGATAATTTATTAAGCAGAATTTCAAAATCTATGATCTAACTTTTTGAGGGAACAAAGGGTTAGGTGGACTGCCCATAACCATCCAGTGCAGCAGATTAAAAGCTTTTATCTATTTGGGAGCACTGTTCTGCCATTCATCATGACTTTTCCCCATTGATGTACACTCCATTGCTTTTTGTTTTTTACTTTGTACATGAGAACTGCAAATTTTTAATTGCAACTTCCATACAAATCCCAGATTTGGCTCAAAGCTGGGTTTTTATGCAAAATTTCTGAGGAGTCTCATAAATATCCCAGGTGGGGTCTCAAATGTTCTCCTTCTTGAGATTAGACAGTGCTTTTTTGAAAGTAAAGCCTGCTATCTGCAGTCAGTATTATGGCTTAGCATTTTTGTTTTGAAAGTGCAAGTGAATTACTATTGGAAGTCATGAATGAGAGGTTTACCAACAATTGGATTATTTTACCAGTTCAAAAAGTTTCCATGCTGGCCTGTTGCCAGATGATTTATTTTAAAAGGGCTGTAAGTGCTTCTTTTATCGCTAACCTTTGTTTAGTGAAATACGGAATGTTTCTTTTCAGGAATTAATAGATCAGGTTAATTCACCATGCTCATTATGAAACTTCAGTGTTACAGCCTTTACAAGGTGTCTAATGTAAATAATCTTATCCTTTATAAATACTGGATTCCTTTTACTAAAGTTAAATGTCTCACCATCATATAAGCTGAAACATAGATTTGTTTGTGGGGGATTGCACAAAGATTTTGCTTTTAAATAGTAAAAAATAGTTGATGGACCCTGTTCTAGTTTGTAATGTTTATGTAGTGCGCACCAGGATCTAATTTGTCCTACATATAAAACAATATCAAGCAGAACAAAGCCAATGCAGACTGGCAGAATGATCCATTATCTGTCTGAAACCTGGACAATTTTAAACATCCGCAGTCCGAAGCACAAATAGAACAGTGAGAAATGCAAGGTGAGTGATGGGAAGAAAAGTTGAGTAGGTGGATCCCTATGCAGATATATATGACACCTGAAAGCTCTTCAGCACCATAAAGGCAGTTTTTATGTTCCTTGTAAAACAGTATGTTTCCCCTGCTGTCATCAGATGGGTCAAGGAGGATCAGAGACCAGGATGGATTGAAAAACCACTGAAGTGAAGTTAATGCAGATTCCTCAACTGCTGATTGCGAGTGCCCTAGGCCTACTTCCCTCTACTGATGAGTTTAAGAAAGCTATCTCACAGATTAAGTCAAATTGAGCCAATTTGGTGTAGTGGTTAGAAAGCAGGAGATTGTGAATTCCAGTCCTGCCTGAGTCATGGAAGCTAGCTGAGTGACTTTATTCCAGTCACTGCCTCTCAGCCCAACCCATTTCACAGGATTGTTGTGAGGGAAAATAGGATGAAGGTGTCTTGGATATGTCCTCTACCTTATTTGTAAAAATAACAAAGATAGGATATAAATAAGTACAAAGCAACAGAGCCAAATGGCATTCCTGCTGAGATCTACAAAGCACTAGACCTAAACGCCTTATGGGCATTCTAAGACTAAGATATCGTGCCTGATGACTTCTGTGATACCCTTCTTATAGCTCTCTGTAAAAATAAGGGAATCGAAATAGACTGCGGAAACTTCAGGGGTATTTTACTGCTGTCCATTGCAGGAAATATTTTTTCCCACATTCTCCTGAACAGACTTGTCACTGACTTGGAAAAGAACTGGTGTGACTCTCTGGATCATCCTGAGATGATATCCTGAGATGCTATCCTGAGATGCCCAAGGAAATTTGTGAAGTTGATTCAATTATTCTACCAAGAAAAGACAGGACAGATCCTTTACAATGGTGATGCATTTGTTATTTGCAATGGATGAAGCAAGGCTGTATGCTAGCCCAGTCTTGTTCATTCTGTAATTTGCTTGCATTTGTCACATGCTACCTAGGTCTGAAGCTTCCATCCAGTGTCCATCAAGTGCCAATTGGATGGCTTTCTCTTTGATTTTTGCTCTTGAATACTTTCATTCAAGAGACCTTTTCTGATTACTGTAATCTCCTGCAGCACAAGAGAGTTGATCTACAGTTGATACTAAAGAAATCTCAGATACTGCCATGCTGTTTAGCCTATCAGCCTGAAAACTAAAGCAGCAGTCCCTGATGTTTTGCAGATCAGCGGTGGTGGTAGTGGTGGTGGTGGGAGAGGGGATGGTTCTGGGCCACACAAGTGGTGGGCGCGCGTGCAGTTCCATTTGCATGAAAGGTGGGCACAGCTCCATTTACACTGCTTGTGTAAGTGAAACTGCATGTGCAAGTACACTTACCTACCACTTACACAGCCCAGGTTGGGGATCCCTGGACTAAAGTACTTGACCAGCTCATGCCAAATATTAACCCTGGAGAACCAAAAATCATTGCTGACAAATGTAAGCGGCTTCAAATACTTGGGAAGATCTTGAGTGATCTTTAGACAAAGAAATTGATTCCAGGATCAACGAGGTTCTGTTGATCTGGGTGGCTGCAGACTGGAATGCTCAGTCAATACAAAGTCCATATCTCCACAAAGCTGAACATTTACAGAGCTGCGGTTATCCATTTCTACTTGGATATGATTCTAAACTGAAGATGTATTAAAGAACTAGAGACATTTCTCATACATGCTCTCCACTACATCCTTGGCAAGGTTGTCACTTCAACCTAGATGTCTTGGATTGCATGAAAAACTCAAAAGCATTGGGTTCCTGATTATCAGAGCCGAGATGAAATAGCTAGGACATATAATCAGACTGGATGTCCACAATGTGCATCACCAGTTGCTCTGTGATATACTGGAACTGGAAAAAGACCTTGAGGTTGTCCACGCAAGTGCTAAAAAAAATGCCATTATGACATCTAGCTGAAGGGACCAGATGTGACCATTACTGACAGAATCCACTGGCAAGCTTTGTGCTATGAAGTCTCCACTGGTTTTGAAGACAGGCACTACCAAAAACTAGTAGAAAACCTTGAGTGGCATCACAGAATAATTATTATAATGTTATATATATATATTATAATGTTATAACAATGGACTTCCAGTGCCCCCATTGTATTAGATCAGGGGTCTTCAAACTTGGCGACTTTAACACTTGTGGACTTTAACCTCCAGAATTCTCTAGCCAGCTATGCTGGCTGGAGAATTTTGGGAGTTGAAGTCCACAAGTCTTAAAGCCGCCAAGTTTGAAGACCTCTGTATTAGACTTTGCTTCTAGTCTGGGACTGCAACACCATCTTTGTGTCCATAGATGAACTGCACAATAGCATATCTTTTTCAGACCTGAAGAACTGTCTATATCAAGAAGATTTTATTTTAAATATTAATTCCTTGTGAGACTAATGGAGATGGAAAGGTTGCTGCCAAATTTTGGATGATGTCTATCGGATTAAAGAAGTAGCAGTATTACAAAAATAAGACATTTATTTAGGTATTTTATATTTCTGGTACATATCATTTGTTCTTTTAATGCATTGATTCAGTTTTTATATGGTAAAACACCCAGAGTCATTGGGAATCCACCATTCTTTATGTGAATGAATAAATGAGAGAGAACTCTCTTTTGCTCAGAGTGCAGGACAAAAAAATGGATTATAGGAAAGCAGATTCCAATTGGATGTTAGAAAAACATTCCTAGGAATATTTTGACAGTAAAAGTTATTAGTGATAGTCAGCTTCCTTTATTGAGACTAGACAGCTACTTATTAGGATGCTTTAATTTGCATCCCTGCAATAACAGGGAGTTGAACTCAGTGGCCTCTGAGTCCTTCCAGTTCTGAGATTCTACAACTGTAGTCTGAACTGTCATTTGGATTTAGCCAACAATTGAAGACAAACTGTAATGCAACCTAATGTGTTCTGTCAGATAGGTTTATAGTAACTGCAGCAAGATTATTATACCAAAAGTTGGAAAAGCAATAAAATGCCTACAATGGAAGATTGGATTATAAAATCAACTGGACTTGCAGAAATGGCAAACCATTTTTGGTCAGAGGAAAAAAAAAGGCAAAGACTTCAAAAGTCAGGAAACTTTATATGGACTTTTTGTTCAGAGAAGAAAATATTAATTGATGTTTTCGGAAATTTGGGAATAGAGGTGAAGCATTTAAGATGATAGAAAGAGTAGCAGAAGGCACGATTGTATGGTGTTTTTTTTAAAAAAAATCTTTTATCTTTTTTAATCCTGCCCATTTTTTGTATTTTACTATTGTGAAAAATTCCAGTAAAATATATATAAAAGAAAAATGTATTTTAATCCTACAATTCACACAATATTAAGCTGAGTTCTCTGACTGATTTTCCAATTATTTAGAAAATTATCTTTAAAATTTGAAAGAAAAGCTAAGTTATTCAAATTTTACCATGAATATAGTATTATGAATTGAATTAAGTGAAGCACTCCTTTCAGATTTTTTTCTTTGCATCTTGCCCATTCATACTTGTTTTCAAAAGTGATTTCTATTATATTCTGAGCAAACATAAGACTTTCAGTTCATAGGACAGTTATTAGGATCATCTTCCTTTTTGGAAAAAAACCCAGTACTTAAACAATTCATAATTCCACATGCTGATAACAAATTAATCATCCTTGAGCTGCTGCTTCATATTCTTAGAAGACTAAAATCCTTTACTTAATGGTAAAGTACAAGCTTTATATCAATTAGAGAATTGTAGAAATGTGAGTTGAAATTTCAAAATAATTATAATTGTATAATAATTATATACTAATATAATAAATAACAACAACATTGTAAAACCTTGTAAATTTTGATTAATATTGGATTAATATTAACCAATAATATTGGTTAAAATGAAGACTTTATGCCTATATAAAAATAGTAAATGCTTCCTGGTGGTGATTGTCATGTTTCTGCCATTTTTAGGCCAGAATTACAGAGACAGCACGATCCCCTGGATCTCCAGAGCCTCCGGTAAGTTTATAGTCTAAATGGAAATTCTGCTTCTGCAGTGGATTTACACTGACATATAAGCTATTAACTTTTTTGTGTGATTTTATTTTAGAAGCAGTTAAACTAATCAGTTTATGTAGAAAGATAGTTCTATACCATTTCTGTTTAATAATAATGGAACTTTGATTACAATAGTGTTTTTTATTAAAACCTATACATTTAATTTTTTCAATCATACTATCCATAAAAAGCATCAATCATTAAAAACTATAGAGGTTCAAGTAAAATTGTTGCACCATGTTATGATAATTCATAAAATATAAAAATATAAAGCAACCTATAAAAGTAATTATCTAAAACTAATCATAAAAATTTAAAGAAAAAATTATTACAATCAATGGTCAACTAAGTAAAATAGTCAAATATACTAAGAAATAGTGTGAAAAGAGTGGCTTTCTTGTTGAAGGAAACACCTATATAATCTGGCTAGGCATTTTCAATTTCATGTCATTCCAAGATACACAAGAGAATTTTTTTTTTAAAAAAAGTGTGCCACTTCACACTATTTGGTATGGAATAAAATATAGTCCAAATGAAAGACTACTTTTAAGTGTACATGATGTAAGGAAGCTGTCCTAGAATAATGATTTGCTATCGTTATAGCCGCCTCAAGTCAAAAAAGGCACACTTGGGCCTACTCTGCACCCACTCTGCCTACTCTATGCTAAATTCAAAGTTACTTCTAAATTATATAGCCAAACCAGGTCAAAGAACACTCAGCTAGTTATGTAAACAAACCACTAACTGTAGCTATCTTTTATGTTTGAACACATAAAATGAAGTGGGTAAGGTATTATTAATCTGTTAGACCAGGACTGGAAGTTCCAGGTTTTAGTCCATATTCAGCCATAGAAGCTCATTGCTTGACTTGGATCACTTACTTTCTGTCTGCTAAATCTAATACCCACAGTTATTGTGAAAATGTGCATGTGATAGATTGTGCATTTAAGATGTTTTGAAGAAATGTTGAATCTTACGTAAACCAGAAAAAGACATTATTAAGATAAAAGCAAAATAATTTGAATTTCCATTTATCTTTGAAGCAAGGCAGCTTTGCTTAGTGGCGCGCAAAGACATTCTGTGGAAGGAAGTGTAGAGGTAGTCCTCATTTAGCAACTGCCTCAGCTTGAGGCAGAACTACCACACTTGCACTTATAGTGATGATAAAAAAAAATAACTTTGTTTTCATGCTAGACTACAAAAAAGCTGATTTTCATGTTAGTTATAACATTGACAACATCCTGTTTGAGTAACAGAAGAATTTTGCTTCAGGTGGTAAAATTGTATTGTTATGAACCTGTTAATATTTTTCTCTCTTTCAGCCACTCTTAGAAAGCAAACTTAAGGCATTCAGCATTGGTAAAATGAGTACTGCCAAGAGAACATTAAGCAAAAAGGAACAGGAGGAATTGAAAAAGAAGGTAATTATGACAAGAAATTTGACAAGTCATCTCTTGGGATTTTTTTTTATCAATGCAGCAATGTAAGATTGTGTTTTAAATAATGTTTCATTACAGCACATTAGCCTTTCCACCTTTCTTACTAATCAACAGCTAAGAAAGGACAATAAATCTATGAAGCAAAATTCAATCAGTGGAGATTTCATTGGAATATCATTACCAAGCATTCCTAGGCAAAACTACTTGTGTCCTGAAATAGCGTCATTGACAGAAACTATATTGGTCTGCTAGTTGTAACACTTCATCTTTCTTTCCCATTCTTCCCAGAATACTTTTTTAAAATTTCCAGCTGTCTTCTTCTTTTGCCAGCTTAGCAACAGCCTCATTTTCCTATGAGAAAGTTAGGAAAAACTACAATGTGTTTTGTAATCTCAGAGTTTGACAGTTAGAAAGAAATCTTATCTGGCTGAGTATATGTGTGGCAGGATAGTAGAGAGCAATAGAAAAAAAATACTTACTGTTTTTCTTCCTAGACTATTATCAATAAAAACACTTCGTCATGTAGCCCTTCCCCCCCAAAGAAAGGAAAAGGAAGATTTAATAGGAGCACGGATTGTCTTTGGGAAAACATATTCTCTTCTTTGCTTTTAAATTTTCTCTCTCAGACAAGCATTACAAATAAAATCATTAACAATTACAACAATAATAAAGTAAAATTTAAAAACAGACAAAATAATATATTACAATTAGTGATAGATTATCAGTGGGCAGTTACAGTCTGCCTTATTTTGCATACAGTATAACAAAATTTGGCCACATTCATAGAAAGTACTTTGTACTGTTATGATAACAGCAGTTGTACATAAATCAGATCAGCATTTCCTGCACATTTTATTAGGTGAGGTATTATAAAGTGAGTCCATGAGTCCTAATAGAAGATACAGTATAGCAGGATATGAGTTTATATCCTTTAGGATATGCAGTTTCAATGGACCTTCTCCACAGACACAATTTATTTTATTTATTTATAAAATTTATTGGCCTCCCATCTTACCATAGGATAACTGGGTAGCTTACAGTCGTAAAAATATGTCTGTACAATTAAAACATAAATAATTAAAATCAGACATTAAAACCTAAGGACACATGGGGAGAGCGGAGATGAAGTTGGAGGAGGTAGAATCTGTTATTATTTGATCAACCACCTGCATTATGGTGTTACCCCACTGAGGCTCGAAGCCAATTGGCAAAGCCATGTCTTTAAGCCCTTACAAAAGGATAGGAGGGTTGGGGGTAACCTCTTATCAGGGGGCAAGATGTTCCAGAGGGCAGGAGCAACTTCGTCCTGGACCTCACCAGCTGGGCTGACAGGACCTGCAGCATGCCATCTCTGCTGGCACAAGTGGGACGGACCAATCCTAGTGGAGTGAGACAGTGGCTCATATGGTATTTTTTTTGTATTGGCCCTCCAAAATTGCTATGGGAAGTGCATTGAAGCACACTAAAGTTAATGCCCTTTTGATTTTTGAGACAGTTATACAATATAAGTATTTTGCTGCTTTAAAAGGGGGAGTTGAGAGGAAACAATTGCTATACTTGTTTCTGATTTTGGTTAAAATGAATGTAAAGTTTTTTTTAAAAAAAACGAGTTAAAATTGTCAAAATTATTGAATCTGACTGGTTGGAGATAAAATATGTACTGTATCAATATATATATTATTAATTAACTTAATGGTTTGTGGTATACTTACCCTAAAGTGGACCAATTCAAGTTTTATCTTCAGATTGCAATATGCTTGAATGGGAAGATTACATGCTCTAATTCATTATCATATTATTTGTTCTCAGTGGTGAAATCGTTATGAAAAACCTTGAATTGGAACAAATTTCCTGGGAATCAAGTTCATTTCGATTTAAATTTAGCAAATGATATATGCCATGTTCATATTTGTAGGTAGTTGAAATAAAGTATTTGATTAGGAGAAATAAGCATATTGACTATATTAAGCACATTGAATATTGTTTAAATGTTAAACTCAAATAAGTTCAAGCCTTAGTGGCACATTATTTTCATTAGACTCTTTTACAAGTCACAAAGGCTTCTTTTATTTAAATTCAAAGGAAAAATGTTCAAGGCAAGCACCCTCCTTAGGGGCATCATTTGAAAATTAATTGAAGCCTTAGAAATATCATATTTGATAAAAGTGCTCTTTTTCATGCAGCTTCTTGTATTATTTGAAAACGTTGTGTTGTTAGTAGGTTCCTGCAGATGTTCTGGAATAGGTTATGGGTAGGAAGCTGGATGTTGCTGACGTCTTCATTAATGCTGATAATTTGTGTAACATTTCGGTGACTATAGGAGGATGAAAAGGCAGCTGCAGAAATATATGAAGAATTCCTTGCTGCATTTGAAGGAAGTGATGGCAACAAAGTGAAAACATTTGTCAGAGGAGGTATTGTTAATGCCTCTAAAGGTAAGGCTTATTACAATATTATCCAGGAAAGAAATTAGATCCCAAGAATTATTTTGAATAAAATATTAAATTTTACTTAATTTGTGCTGCCTTCAAATTTATATTTCAGATAGATTACAGTAATGGGCATTTATTAAGATGCTGTTATATTGTTAATGTTAATGGTTATTATATGAGTAACTAGATGGTTATAATGGTATATTTCATTATAAGCATCCTTATAATTTTTAAATAGTTGAACCCATCAGCTCAATTTTTCCTGGCAGCAGTCTTTATATTAAACATTAATTTTAAAAGTTTGACTAAGATATGAGCAGAGGTCTTTTTTTAAAGGGCAGCTTTGAATATGGTCAAACCTGTATGTCCACTTAAAGTGGCTCTTTCGAAACTTGTTACTGTTTAATTATTTTTGTGATGTTTGTTTCATCAGAACATGACACAGATGAAAAACGAGGAAAAATCTACAAACCTTCATCACGATTTGCAGATCAAAAAAACCAGCAGACTCAGTCATCTTCTAATGAGAGACCACCATCCCTTCTGGTGATAGAAACAAAAAAACCAGTAAGTTTAGATTTTTAAGAAATATTTTTTACTTTCATGTTCAAGTATATCGGTTATTTATATAGTTACATATTGCTTTTCAGATAAATTTTACAAAGCAAATTCAGAGAGCCTTTGAATTTGTGTTGGCTCTTGTCGATGACTTGGATTACTCCCTGCAGTTTTCTTGGCAAAATGTGACTCACCATTGCATTATTTCTAGGGCTAAGAGTGTGACTGGCCCAAGATCTCATAGCTGACTTCATGCCCAAGGTGGGACTAGCATTCAAGGTCTCCCAGTTTCTATAGCCTGCTACTTTAACTATCACACCAAACTGGGTTTCTATATGAAATTCTTATAGTGCCAACCAGTGACTTGACATTAACAATGAAATGGTCCATAATCTATTAAATCTAATTACCTGTTGCTTTTAATTTTTTAAAATATTGTTAGTAAGATATTAGAAAGTCTATACAATCATTCTAGTTGTTATAAGGATAAACGGTATTTTCCAGAAAAAAGGCTTCTGTAGTAATCAGCTGATTTTGCCCTTTTATCAAAAATAAACGGATATTTCTGGTTCTGGATAGTTCTGGCTGGTAGCCAAAACAAAATTTAGGGGCTGCATTCCTTTTATTCAGCTAATTTTCAGTCCTATTTAAATAAATAGCCAGTATATTTTAATTCCAAGGGAGTTGTGGGTTCCGGATCATGGATGCATTCTATAAGTTAGTCCACTTGAGGTACCTGGGTTCAAAAATTGTTGCCCTATTTATGATGCATCATTTCACCCAATTAAAGGTTACAGATCTGAAAGTTTTGAACAATGTCAGAACTTTTAATGTACTGGAAAAGTTTTTTTTAAAATTCAGTGAAATACTCAGAAATGTGTTTGCCTTGAAAGTAGCCATGTTGAAGTACATCAGATATCCGGAAATGTTTTATGACATTTTGTATTATGTCATAACATGATACTTTTGATAACTTTTGGTCATAAAATATTTTATAAAAATTGCCAAGTTGCAATTATATGGGAGTCATAGATTCCAGATTTTGGAGGAATTCTAAAGTTAGCTTGTTTGAAGAACCTGAATTGAAAATATTTTGCCCTATGATGTGCATTTTTTTGCCTAGTTAAAGATTACAGACTTGAGAGTTTTAGTCGTATACTAGACAATCTGTGCTTCCTTTCAGAGAGTCATCCTTTCAAGGACATTTCTTTACCATATTCCTCTATGTTTTCAACAGTGGCAGAACTTTTAATGTACTGCCTTCACTGGAAAAGTTGTGATATATGCAGACATATCTGCATTGAAAATAGTATTATGTTGAACTGTACAGCAGAGTCCAATATCAACACAGGAAATCTTTTAGGACATTTTGTATTATGTCATATGTATTATGTCATAAACAGTTTTATGATAATGTTTATGTTATAAAATGTTTTATAAAATTCACCAAATTTCAATTCTATGGGGATCATGGGTCTTGGATTTTGGATGCATTCTGTAAGTTAGGTCATTTGATGTACCTTGGTTCAAAATGGTTTGCTGATGGTATACTGTTTTGTCCAGTTAAAGGTTACAGAAATCAGAGTTCTATGTAGATTGATAGTGCATGCGTGGTGGAAGGAAAGGACTTTTGATGATTTAATGTTGGTTTTTGATATTTCCTTTACTTGTATATTTGCAATAAGCTTAATAATACAATTTTAACAGTATTACTTTTATATGTAATATAAAAGGTATGCCATTACCCCTTCCTATTTTTAGAATGGATTTTCAAAGTATCCATTTAAATATTTATATTGATAGAATTTTTAAAATAATAATTGTGTGCATAATTAAATAGTCTTCAAATTGTTTCAGCCTTTGAAGAAGGGGGAAAAAGAAAAGAAAAAGAGCAATTTGGAGCTTTTTAAAGAAGAACTAAAACAGTGAGTATTTTATTTATTGATTAAAATAAATGGGACGTAATCAAAATAGTTGCAAAAGTAGATTTTTTTGGTTTATGTAAAGGATTTCTTTTGTAATATGTTCCTCCATTTTGGGAGTAAAAAACAACTCAGTTTCTTTGTCTTTCATGTCTTAAATAAGAAGCTGGAGGTTTTTTTAGTTCTTTTTTGCTTCAGTAATGTGCAATGGAATTAATGGGCAAATGCATAGAAAACCAAAACCAAAAAACTAAATATCATGTTTTTCAGAGTATAAGACACACTTTTTCCCCTCCTAAAAGAGGCTGAAAGTTTGAGTGCATCTTACATTCCAAATGTAGCCCTGCCCACCCTTCAGCCCTGACCCTTCTTCCTGGCTGCAGAAATTGCTCCAGACAATGGATTGCGTTTTTGGGCTCCATGCGTCATGTTTTCAGCCTCCAAATGCTCCGTTCAAGGCTGCTGGGATTGTCAAACCACATCGCCCCCTGAAAACATACACACGCTCACAACCAGTGAACTAATGTGCTGAAGCTGACCAGGCTAAGAACGCTAACCAGATGAATACCTGGTAGGCAGAATTTTTTCCTCCCCCAAAACTAAGGTGTGTCTTATACTCTGGAGTGTCTTATACTCCAAAAAATACGGTAATTAGGCAGCAATATGATAAAAGGTTGCTCAAACCACCTCTACTTGATTATTAAGAAATCAGTGCAACAATCTTTCTAGCCCTGATAGAAGTTTCTGTGATCTCCAAAGAAGTTTTGACATTTTACTAATTTCCCAAATCTCCACAAGAGAAGGGCCTCTGGTGGCTCAGACTGGTAAGACAGTCTGTTATTAACAGCAGCTGCTTGCAATTACTGCAGATTCAAGTCCCACCAGGCCCAAGGTTGACTCAGCCTTCCATCCTTTATAAGGTAGGTAAAATGAGGACCCAGATTGTTGGGGGGCAATAAGTTGACTTTGTATATAATATACAAATGGATGAAGACTATTGCTTGACATAGTGTAAGCCGCCTTGAGTCTTCGGAGAAGGGCGGGATATAAATGCAAATAAAAATGTACATGGCAGAGCAGGAGCTTGAGCAGCTCCTACAAATTCCAACCGTAGATGCCCCGCTGGCCACCTTAGCTTCAGCTGCCATTCTCCCTTCTGACACCGCAAAAGGCCCGAGGGCAGAGGACAGGAAAGCAGAGCTGTCGCCCCATAAAATGCACCAGGCAGCCGCTTGGCCGATTAGATCGGCCATAGCCACTTCCTTCTTTTCTAGAACATCAATCCTATGACTGCGGCAAATGCAGGCCTGGGCCTCCCCAGAGAATACAAGGCTTCAGCAGGATATTGATAAATTAATAGCAGCTGCAGAGTGCTCCGCTGATGCGACTCTTAATGCGGCCAAGTTTGCCTCAAGAGCATTGGTGTCTAAGGTTACCTCTTGATGCCTGTTATGGCTACGCCAGTGGCACACAAATATGAAGTCCAAATGGAGATTAGCATCAGCTCCATTTAAGGGAGGCCAGCTTTTTAGGGAAGTGCTAGATCCCATCCTAGTCGAGGGGAAGGACAAAAGGAAGTCTCTCCCTCAGCATTACAAGTGAGTAGAGAGGAGGGCTAACCCCTTTTATAGGTGGCAGCCCTTTCATGGCTCTGAGGCGGGGCTTCCCGCCCCACAATACCAGAGGCCATATTCCTATGGTTTTGACAAGATGCAGGACAGGTCATCTTTCCGGGACAGGGTTCGGCAATCACAATCCAGGAGTTCCTTTAGGGGTGCCAGCAACTGTTCTTACCGCCGCACGAAGTGACTCAATCCCTCATCCCCATTGGTGGCATTTTGAAAACGTTTGCCAGCCAGTGGCAGGATACCACCACAGATGCTTGGATGTTGTAAACAGTGAGGCTTGGGCTCACTCTAGAATTTTGTTCCATTCCACCAAGATGGTTCATCCAGTGCCCTGTGCCCAAGGATGCCATCAAGAGGGATCTAATGGAAGCCGAGATCCAGCACCTGCTGGACATCCAGGCCATAGAGCCAATACCATGGGAGCAGTGGGGTCTCGGCTTTTACTCAATCCTTTTTCTGGTTCCAAAAAATTCAGGGGGCAAAGAGCAATTTTGAATTTGAAAGAACTCAATGTACACATAAAGTACAAGAGGTTCAAAATGCAATCCCTACATGCCATCCTTGGTTGCATCAGACAGGGAGATTTTTTAACATCCATAGATCTCAAGGAGGCGTACCTCCATGTACCAATCAGACTGTCTCACAGAAGGTTCCTCAGATTCACTTATGCAGACCATTGGCAATACAGCGATCTCCTATTCGGATTTTCCTCTGCTCCGAGGACCTTCACCAAATTACCAGATGTCATAGCAGCACATCTGCGGGGGAAACCCATATGACTACAATGTTATTTGGACTATGTCTTAATTCAGTTGTTGTCCATAAGACAGGCAGAACAAGACCTGCAAATCATGATTCAAACCCTCCAGGATCACGAGTTTTCCATGAACTGGGAGAAAAGCCAATTAACACCATCCACCAGCCTCATCCATCTAGGGGCGGTGAGCAACACTATGACCCCTCAGGTGTTCCTATCTCACGAGTGCTGAGACAATATAAGAGACATGGAACAGCAAATCAAAACCTTGGATCTAGTTCCATTGGTCCTTCTCTCCAAATTGTTAGGGAAAATGATTTCCTGCCTGGCCATAGTCCCTTGGGCTCAATTGCACACAAGGGCCTTGCAATGGCTACTATTTCTCAGCCAGAGGTCAGGCCGCAGCAATTCTCTTGCCAAAGTCAAGGTTCCCAGACAGTTTCTTGGATTGGTGGACTTTTTTAAAAAAAAATATTACACAATACTGTATTTTTAGTGGGTATTTAGTGACATTTTCAATTTTTACTATCTTAGGGTTATTCTCAAAAATGTATTTTATATTTTTACAACTGTCTAACCATGCAAATTATTTTTCTGCCTCAAGCTGAGCTGTCAGATTGGATAAAACAGCAATACTTTCATCTAAGTTACAATGTAATTCAGCTTGCCAAGCAGTAAAGGGATACATAATTCATAATGGGTATCTCAAATTGAAGGGAAGTTTTTATAGCGAGTAGTAATTCTTTCTTTCTTTCAGTCCTAAGTAGATGGAACATGGGGCATGGTCCCCTTCAGAAAGGTCAGACATTTCCTCAGTCAGCATAACTGAGGATTACAGCTTTGAAATCTAACACATTTAGAGCATGGCAGTTTAAATATCTCCAACAGGAGGGGGCGGGGCTGCTGCTGCTGCCGGAACGTGTTTGCAGCAGCTCCTCTTGGTTTTATTTTATTTTATCAATTTTTAGTATACCCATTGGAGCCTTTTTAAATAAATAATATGTTTTGGAGAGGTAACAGAGTAGATCACAACACAAACAAAGTTTTGGCTGCTGAGGACTAATAAAGCATGGGGAAAAGAAAGAAACGCCATGGCACCAGCCCAGGATCTCTCCCACCAATGAAGAATGCAAAACAACCAAAAATCGATGAGCACTTTGCTGACAAGAGATTTGTAAGTAAAAATATCCCCCCCCCCTCCATTTCCAACAAACTGGAGAGGTTAGAACAGGACCTGCAAAGCAATTCAACAAAACAGCAGATACTAGATTTTCCTGATCTGGGGGAGTGGACCAGAATGACAGCCATCTGTTTCTACAAACAATGAGTCCAGCTACAGCCTGTATGGAGACCGAGATAAAGTCTAAAAAGTTTAATAACAATCTAATTCAGAGTGTGGAGAGTGTACCGTGGGAGAATACAACAGGGTTTATGGCAAAGCAATGCCTTCTTACAGCACAAACAGTTCTTTCAATATTTGAGCAACTAATAACCATCCAACATGATGTAGAGACATTGAAAAAAAAATAGCTGTTTTTCTACAAGCACAACATCGGGCTACAGGCATCCCCACTAAAGTCTGTACACCAGTAGATGGTAAATCCCATACTCAGAATAAGGAAGAGGAAAAAGAGCAAAATACCCAGGGAAACAAAGAGTGTTCCAAAAAGTGGCAGCCTACTTGGAAAAACAGTTGTTTTTCAGACAAGGCATCAAGAGGAGGAGGTATTGATAGAGAAGTTTCATTGGAAGACAGTAAAACAACTCCCCTACAATTACAGCAATCACATTGCTCACTACAAACATATCAGGTTGTGCTTAGAATCCATTTGAACAGAATTAATCATGTACGTTGGATTACCAAGAGTATTATACTAAATTCCCTAAACCAACTTCTTCACTGTCACTGGGGGCAAGCTTGATCTCCGTGCTGTGGAGTGGCTTCCTGACGCCCCAAATTGGAAGCGAATACTTCTGTGTTTCAAACAGCCGACCATCCCACTGATGCTCTTTAAGATGAAGGCACATCTAGCCTCCTTTCAAATCTTTCCGGTCAGAGTTTTCTGTGAGGAAAAGGTTAAATCCTTCATTGTTAACATGCAAGCTCCCAAAGTTGCTGTGTCTTCCGCATTCTCAACCTTGGGAACGAGAGTGGAAGAAAGTGGGAGTAAGGCAGCTTTGTCTGGCAAAGATGTACTTAACAGCACAGAAATGGGTCTCATTAATAGTTTTGGTGGTCTCCCAAAGAAAGAACAAGATAACATACTATTCAAGTTAGAAAATTTAAAGAAGTCCTTATTGGACATAATCGACACAGCTGAACCAATTATTGATCTGGTTTCCCCTATAATTGAGCCTCTTCCCCCCTAGGGGGCAAGGGTTTTCATGAATATGAGATCATGGAAAATAGAAGCCAAGGCATACACGGCCCATTAGAGGCTCCAGTAGAGAAGGAGATGCTAGCATCCCTATGTGATTATCCTATGATACCTTTAGCACCACATCAAGAAATTGAGAGAGAACTCATGTCAGTGTCATCATCTCAAAGCCGAATGGAGCACGACCGAGTAACCCCCTGCTCTACACCTGGAGAAGGCATCAGAATGGCAAGCCTTGTTAGCTGGTGCTAAATCCTCTTACCCTGAACAATTTTACCAGGAGTCAACACAGAATTTAAATGGGGCTCCCCTTCTTTTAGAGAAGGCCAATCTTGTGCGTAGCGACATCTCAAGCCATTGCAAAAACTATACAACTTCCCTTTGTATAAATCAAATTACATGACAAGCTGCAAAAGAGCATCCCATCTCCATCATAACCTGTAATATAACGGGTTGGACTGTTCCATCAAAAGACCAACTTTTTTTTTTACTATATATCACAATTTGACATTCTCTTCTGTTTGATTGTACTGTGAGTTATACAGTCAATATATATTCTCCCCTTACTAGAGAGATTGCCAGGAAGGACAGACGACTTTTATGTAGACTTTCTCCTCCAAGACTCAAACCTGGCTACCACGTGTGCAATGGCAAAATTCTGTGTCGCTGCAATGTTCACAAGAAAAAAATTACTAGTTTTTTATTACTAATTACTACTAAATTACTCCTTGCTAGTTTTATAAAATATCTCTTACAGAATTCAAGAAGAGCGTGATGAAAGACATAAAACTAAAGGTAGATTAAGTCGTTTTGAGCCACCTCAGTCAGATTCAGATGGACAACGCCGGTCCAGTAAGTAATCATTATTGTATTACAGTACTGTAATTCTACAAAAACTTGAAACTAAATAGACATCTGATCTTTCTTTTAGTGGATGCACCTTCAAGAAGAAATAGATCTTCAGGTGGTAATATAGTTTTACAACTTAATTATATGCTTAATTAATTTAAAATGAATGCATTGAATTACATCTTCTTTTCTTTGTTTTAGTACTGGATGATTATGCTCCAGGTTCACATGATGTTGGAGATCCAAGTACAACAAATTTGTATCTTGGAAACATTAATCCCCAGGTAATAGAGTACTTAAAAAAATCATTCATTGCTGTGAACTCCGTACATAATTTTTCGTAACATAAGTATGCAAATATTGTGCATGTTTACCCATAATGCTTTATAAAAATATTTTGGTAAGGAAGACAATCTTGATAATGATTTATATAAAAATCATCACTTGGATTAGTGGTTGAATAAAGATTTTAGTCCAGATCTTCTCATTTCAGCTACATCTACTAAAGTATATATGTTGTGGATGCAGTTTTTTAATTGAATTAGATAGATAAATAAGTGACTATTCCTATAGACTACCTATAATCTACTTTCTATGGGTTAGACATTAATTTTCTTTACATTCATCAATTCAAAGATATGATGCAACTTGACTTTACATTCTCACAAGACTCCTCTTACTCTTTCTGCTGTAATACGACTTTATATAAAAAGCATTTAGTTGTCTCCTAAGAAAAACTGCAGAGTGGAGAAAGAAGTTTTGTTCCCTACTCTCTCCCTTAACTTGAACAGTTAACTTTTAACTGCATGCTTTTTTGTTTTGCCTCTATCATTCCATCTGTGGGTCCATTCGGTACTCATATTCTTACATCCACTTCAGCACCAACTCTGCTTTAAGTTAACTAGTTACTAGCTACAGTATTGAAGAAATATATAAAGTATGCCTTACATCTCTCCAGAACCTAGAGGCGCATTTATCTTGTCAGAAATTAAACAGAAATCTTGTATGCTACAAAACAACAGCTTCTAATAACTTGTTGATTTGCAGCAAAATCTTCAGCCTGATAAACGTCTTTCTATAAGCATCTGGTTTTGCAATTTCCCCATTTGATCAATAGATATTTTTGATGGAAGCTATGTTATGAGGTTACTTACTTAAGTTATGCTCTCAAAATGTTAAATATGTCTGGGTGTCAGGCACAAAAGATCAGGTTCACACAAGAAGGTCCAAATAAACTGATTTATTGCTAAAAGTGTATGCTCCACAATCTTCTCAACATTATCAGGACCTGCTTGGAGTTAGATAAAAATCAAAGAAATCCCAGGGGGTTTGGACTTAGTCTGCTTGTGGCTACGTAGGGATTCCGGGCTGATCCCTCTTTTAACCACATCCTCAAGTTCTGCCACTTCTTCACTATACTGGGCCCTGAAAAGGTTATCTACCACAACTGTATAGAATTAACAATTTTCCATGTTATAAAGCAGGGGTGTCAAACTTATGTCATCACATCACGTGACGTATCGTGATTTCCCCCCCTTCATTAAACCAGGGATGGGCGTGGCCAGTGTGATGCATCTAGCCCTTAGGCCGCAAATTTGATATTCCTGTACTAAAGCAAAGCAGTACTCTGTAGCTTGGGTTCATTTGTAGAAATTCATTTGGGCATAATAGAGATCCCAACAGAATGATAGAAAATAGTTGCATTGATCGGGCTTATTCATTGTACAGGTGTGTGTGTGTGGGTGACCAGGCCTGTCCATTATAGCAGCCATTTTCTAAGTATGCAGCTTTTCCAATTGCTTCTAAGAATTGAAACTCCAACCCCAAAGTTATTGAGCACTATTGGATTAACCATGTTTTATTGCTGTGAGAAAAAATCATTAGGGTATTTCTGGATCTTGTGATGTTTTTATCACATCATTCTATTAACATTTTTTCCTGTTGTACCCACACAATATAGGAGATGCACTTCCTTTTGAGAAATACCTTCATTCTCTTTTCTCTTTCTAGATGAATGAAGAGATGTTGTGTCAGGAATTTGGACGTTTTGGGCCTTTGGCAAGTGTGAAAATTATGTGGCCAAGGACTGATGAAGAAAGAGCAAGAGAAAGGAATTGTGGATTTGTTGCCTTCATGAATAGGAGAGATGCTGAACGTGCACTAAAGAATTTAAATGGTACTAAAGGATTGAAAATTAATTGCCTATATAAGATATCAGGAGGAACATTGAGCAAAGCAAGGTGTTCCAGTGAAAATCATTGTGTGGGGAAGGTTTACTTACTTATTTCTGCTTTGTTATGAAAATCTTAACTAAAGATTTTCCTTACCTTTTAAGAATTTTGAAGTTATGAAATTAGTAGGTACCAGATGAATTAATTTATCAGATTGCCTTCTATGTTTATATAACTGGGCTTTTCCCTTAGAGGAATTTATTTCATTTTTAGTTTCTTACTCTTATTTCTACTTATGTGAAAAAAAGAAAATGCCTACTCTAGATTTAGCTCTAATAATAGTATTTGGATGATTTGAAATCCAGTTATTGCAATCATGTAATTGTGTGCATGTCAACAAAGTCCTCTGTCCATTTTTACATTCGATAAAATATCTTGATGTGAAAACTGATCTTTGGAAGTTTCATTGTTTAGTTACTACAAGTAGTCCTTGACTTACAACAGTTCATTTAGTGATCGTTCAAAGTTACAGTGGCACTGAAAAGAGTGACTTAACCATTTTTCATACTTATGACCATTGCAGCATCCCCGTGGTCACATTATCAAAATTTAGATGCTTGGCAATAGATCCATATTTATGATGGTTTCAGTATCCCAGGGTCATGCGATCAGCTTTTGCAGCCTTCTGACAAGCAAAGTCAATGGGCAATCCAGATATAGTTAATTGTGTTACTAACTTAACAAATGCAATGATTCACTTAAAAACTGTGGCAAGAAAATTCATAAAATGGGGCCAACTCATTTAACAAATGTTTCACTTAGCAACATAAATTTGGGGTTCAATTTTAGTTGTAACTTGGGCACTACCTGTACTGTATCTTTAGTCAGACATCTTTAAAAACTAAGACTGAATTTAATGCCTTTTATTTCTGTTGCATGATATATATGTTAGACAACTGTGAGCTTCTATATGAGGACCTATTTTCATTGAAACACTGATAAAGCAGTTTCTAAATCAATACAATTCTTCCTTCCCCAGGCAAGATGATCATGTCTTTTGAAATGAAATTAGGCTGGGGCAAAGCTGTTCCTATTCCTCCTCATCCTATATATATTCCTCCTTCAATGATGGAACACACCCTTCCACCACCTCCTTCGGGTCTGCCATTTAATGCTCAGCCCAGAGAGAGACTGAAGAATCCTAATGCTCCAATGTTGCCACCACCTAAAAACAAAGAGGATTTTGAGAAGGTAAAACGTTACTCAGGGCCGTACATCTTCTGTATGATAGTATTTGTAACTCTGTGATAGAATTTTGCTTAATTGTTCCCTGCCTTAGTTTAAGGAGCCTCATTCCCTTGTCATGTTTGGGCTACATAATTGGGCTTTGTTTTTAATTGCACTTTTAAATCTGGCCACCATGTGTTTTCCCCCTCCACACTCCCTGGTTTTTTTCTCCTCTGTCCCCCTTTTGTTAGCTGCCAGATTTGCAGTCTCTAAATTAATCTTTTTAAAGGCTACATTTAAATTCAGCCAGATTGATTAACTAGGATGAGATCACATGTTTCTATGTAAAAAGCTATTTCAGACATTAAATCAGTAGTCGAAAATAACTCTCAGGATAGTTAAAGGATTTTTTTAAAAACAAATGGTAAGTAACTCTTAAACACAAGTGATATCACATTGTTTTAATACTTTCATGAAGTTTCTTAGGTTTGAAAGGGTTAAGAAATAATGGCCAGTACAAATACAACAAATAAGCTACAGATTGCTTCCTTTTTTAAATCTTGTTGCCTTTCTCAGGCAAGATTTTGGTTTTGGACTGCAAAATTTTAGTGCTGGCTTTAACATAGTTAAGCGTTACTTGGGCAGTGACAATAATTGTGGTGAGAACCTCTCAGGCTGTTTCTGGTCACATTCTCTAAATCCTGGCTTCCTAGCAGAATTCAAAATCTGGTAAGCCACAGCCTTGGTTAGCTTAAACTATTGCCACTCTCAGTGTGATTCTTAACTGTGATTAAAAACAATAGGGCTATCAGATCCACTGAAAAAGCTCCTTTGGAACACATGGGAGCTATATGAAGCCCCTCTTTCCAAATCATCAAAGTGCTACACCTTTTTTCAATTTCATGCAACTGTGTTGTAAGCAGTTCCCAGTTGTTTTTCTGGCTGTGCATGCACTTCTTTGATGATTCAAAAAGATGTGATTTGTATGGGCTCCCACATATTCCAAATCACTGCTTTCAAAAGATTTAAACAGCTGTAAAAATCAACAATAAAAGCTGGGAGAAGTCAGTCTCCAGAAAGGAGGGGATGGAAGGTTAGAATATTTAATACCATACCTTGATCACATAAACATGGTGGAAACACCACAAATGTTAGCTTGCGTAGGACTAACTTAGTAAATAGAAAATATGATTCCATTTTCTGTATTTGCCATCATCTGGCAAGCCCCTTCATATGCATGTGGTGGGTTTGTCTATGTACATTGAGCTTTTATTTTTTTAAAATAGCTTTTCTATGCTGCATGTGTAACTTGTTTCACAATCTGAAGATGTTAAAAATAGCAATTGATGCAGTAAAAGAAAAACTGCTATTGAGAAAAGTAAAAGCCCTACTCTACACATGGATATCTGTGCCTAATCCTTTGAGCTGTTATCAGTATAGTATCTATTCAGTGCATTGCTGTACATTCTATTTGGAATGTCCTTTGCAATTTGTGAACTTTTTGTGGTTCACCACACACAATAATTTGCTATGTAATTGCATAGTCTATAAGTGCAGCAGTGATTGCCTGCAAACATGTGATAGATGTGTAGTATTTTCAATGCATATGTATTTTTTGCTTGTTACTTGTTAACAATACTCACATATTCTATGTTTATTATCTGATGTGACTTCATATACAGACTCTGTCGCAAGCCATAGTCAAAGTGGTTATCCCAACAGAAAGGTACATGTTTTTCTTTATTATTACTGATCTAAATATAGCGACTATCCCATTTGGAATTTTATATAAATTGTGATGTTGAGGAAAAGTTTAGTCTTGACTGAGCAATGGTTGCTTTGTAGGTGTGAGAATATTAGGATTTACTGTCTATATTAAACTGAATGAACTTGGAATTATTTTAATAGATGGCTACAAAGAGAGCACAGTTTTTCTCAACTTTAGACCTCAAAAATGTTTTAGATTGCATCTTTCATTGTGTCTGGATAGCATACAGGACCATATTACTGTGGGCAGTCACTATAAAGCAGATCTAAAGTTGTCATGTTGTGAAAAAGTAGTCTCGGATGTCAGTAAAAATCAATGGTTTTAGGCTTTCCTGTTAGTTTAATGATCAAAAGGATACATTTATTGCATCAGCATGGGGATATTGAGTAGATTTTAATTATATCCAGAATTACAGTAATACCATCTTTATTATGGGTTATCATGATTTTGATCTTGGCTCATTGGTTGACTTATATGATTGAGGTTTGGATAACAGATCTTTTCTGTAATCTTCTGAAAGCTTTAGCATAGTAATTCATAATTGCTTTATCTTTCTCTAAATTAAGTGGTGAGAGTATTAGGCGTATCAAAGTATGGCAGTTACAATTTTTATAATCAGGATATAATTTAGTCTAATGTAATTGAGGGCCAAAGGAGTACAGCATATATCAGGCAAATCCTTGCTCAGCCAAGCATAAAGCTCTTCTGAAACATAGCAACACAAACACTTGTTTAAAATAAATGAGCACCAAAGATTTCCAAATTCTCTTTGACATTGGCCTTGGTGAACAACACCAGCTGAACTGTCTGCGGCAGCGGGGGACCAGGAAAACATCATGGGATGGATTGGGAAAGTATACAGTTTTTGACCAGACATTGGTACGATCAGCTCCAATTAATGTGGTTTTATTATAACTGAAAGACTTCTTTTTGTTGGCCAAATTAATGTTTTACAAACTATTATCCTTTTGTTTTATGTTGTTTTTTTATCATAAACATTTATAATGTAACCAGGGTATACATTTTGAAGACAGAAATGCAAGCATCTTTTCCATGATGCTTTTTTTTTAAAGAGGAAAGCAATTTTCAGTGCTGAAGTTATGTGATATGACTTATGAGAGCCAGGGGAATTTGTTTGCAAATGTTTCCTTATTTCTGTTGTTGTTTAGGATTGAAAACAAAATCTGTTTCAGAAAAAGAATGTTCTAGTTTTGCTCACTGCAGCATTTTAAGAGTCCAACGATGGAAAATATTTCTCTATATATCAATAAATATATTTGTGAAACACCTATTTAGAAACCTGTTGCTGTGGATGAGAATTCCTGTTGTATTAAATCATTTTATGTCATTTGTGCAATAGTGTCATTACACCAATGAAATAAAATGGTTTCTGTAATCACATCATGTGAATGATGTACATTCTAATTAACAGACAATTGTAAATAACAACTGATTCCCCCCCATTCAGTCTGTTAAATTGACGTTTCACTTTATTGTTGAATTAAAATGGTTTTGATGTTTCAACATACTGACAATATGTTTTGGAAGTCGTGAAAAGAGAGATAAGCCCACTGAGTTGTCCTGTGTCACTATTTAGGATTGTAAATTTAGTGGGCTTAAAAGGAGAGGAGGGAAATTTACCTTTGGAATTCATGAATTTGTTCATGCTGCTTATTTATATCGTGCTTCTTTGCATTATTTATAGACTGCGTTCTGTCAAGATGTTCTGGAGTAAAAATAGGAAAAGAAAAAAAAAAGTAAAAATACCTTAAGATAAAATGCAGAAATAAAATACCTTCGGTTAAGACAATCAGGTTTAAAAAGAAATAAAATAACACATTTTGAGAGTTAGGATCAAACTAAAATAATTCTGCACCTATTTTCTTTTGATGGAGAAGACATTCTTCAAAAAGAATGTTACCACTAAAATGTTTTTTTCTTTTACTTATACAATTGTCATGTCTCATTGGCAGGAAAGGAGAGCTTTAGGTGATTTCATATGTAAGATAAGTAGTCCTTGACGTACAAAGAACTATAATCTTAAAATTCAGAATTGAAAATTAAGTTTGCAGAACCATTTTAAAATACAGTTTCCATGTGATCAAATAATTCCTCTTAGACTTCTGCAGTGACTAAAATGATAATTATTTGTATATTATGAGCATTAATTTGAAGGGTGGTGATAGGAAATTAAGAAATAAGTAGAAGATAACACATTAAAGACTACTTTTAGTAATTAATGTTAGTTTTTAATTGTATAAGGTTAGTCATAGTAATAATTAAAACAGGATTTGTTTTCCATTCAGTGTTTGTATTATACACTAAAAACAAATGTGCATTTTCTCTGGTTCTTGATGTCAAATTTTATGCACACTTGAAGTTCCCGAAACCTTAAGCTTATAAATTTGGGGTTTATACTTGGTTTAGTAGTTACAAAATCCTTTTGAATGTGCTAGAGAACCAGTATTCCTTCAATTTGGTGCATGTAATACAAGAATGAAAGTGGGGTGGGTAAATGGGAATGAGGAGCTTTTATTGTTCTAGTACCTCTTATATGCTATGAAACTTACCTTTGTATACAACTAAGCACTCCAACAAAATGAGCTCTTTTTTTATGTGTGAGGACATATGTGGCATAGATTTTTCATACTTTTTATATAGTACCTTTCCTTTATAAGATCAGGAACTTATTTTTAACTCTGAAAAGCATAAGCTACAGTCTACCTAAGTAGTCTACAATACTACTTTTTAGAAAAAATGCTAAAATAATACTAAGTAGCTAACTATATATGGATCTCCTACTTGCAGTTCTCCGGATTGGGGTTAATGGAACTGCTTCCTAAAATAAATTAACTTAAAGAAGTTCACAGGAGAAAAATACCTTCCTCATTTATGTCTCTCATAAAAGAGGAGTATGTATGTATATATGTGGGAAAGAGTTGCTGGTGGAAAGAGAAATTAACCAACCTGGTTTTAGCTGATCTACTTATCCAGGAATTTTTTCCACCTTACCATCTTTGGTTGAAGAAAGCTCCTTGATCTTCCAGAGCTAGTTTTGGAAGTTTAGTGGTAATGAAAATCTTTTCCTTCTGTGACCTTCTTAATGTTAACTTATCTTTGGATTCAATCAACTTGCTGAAAATCTGATAAATCCCCAACTAATAATCTCTAAATTGAAATGTAGTTTTTATTTTTTTTCTAATGTATAGTTTCAGATATATTAGTGCATTTTGAAATGCTCAATAATGAACACTTTGAATTTCTTAAGTTGTACTCAATAAAGAACAATAAGTATATAGCGTATTCAGAGTTTTGTGAGTCAGGTTAACACTAACGACAGCTTTCTTTTCATCTGTTCTTAATGTTTCCAGAGAAAACTTACTCCCTAATATTGTATTTGTTAAAAAATACATTTATATCATAGTATTATAGGGAGTTCCAGGTGATTCAAGAAGCTGTCAATATAGTTGTCAAAATATTGCAGAAACCAGAATTCGTACCCCACTCTATTTTTGTTGCTCACATTTATACATAATCAAACAACAGGATTTTTAACCAATATTTTAATTTTTAATTTTTTACTGGACTCAAACACAAAGTCTTATCAAATGTTACGAATGTAATTTTGATCATACTGATTTCTATAAAGAAGCAGTTAATATGCTATCTTTTATTGCATGTCATGAGTTGTATTCATATTTATTTATAAGAATTATGAATTACTTCACTCCAGAGGCTCTAAGCATACAAAATAATACAGTTGTCTTGGGTAAAAATAAAGAACCAGTGAGATCTTGTACTGAACAAATAATCTAGGAGTTGTAGGACTACTTTATATTCATGTTAATATTGAAGGCCATTGTCCAAATTTATTTTTGATTATGTAAGGTTAAAATAATTGTATAATTTAAGAATTTGGAGCAATGTTCTTAACTATACAGCAAAAATAATCTTTTTTCATTTATAAATGCCTTAGGTGGTGCATAGCTTGCATAGTGTTAGGTATGAATCAATTTTCCTTTAACTGTGTTGTTGTTGCAGGAACTTGCTTGCATTAATACATCGAATGATAGAATTTGTGGTACGTGAAGGACCTATGTTTGAAGCCATGATCATGAATAGAGAAATCAATAATCCAATGTTCAGGTATTTAATATTTTCATTAGTTCTGTTTGGTATTATATATTATATAATTGTTGAATTGAATTTGTTACGTAGAAAATATTGTAATAAGAGTTACTTCTTATTTTGATTTTGAAATTTTACAATACTTTTTGCCTTACTTTTAGAATGTCTCATTTTTCTATGCAGTTATTTATTTTGATTCTGCTCTGTTTTTTGTTTAGATTTTTATTTGAGAATCAGACTCCAGCTCATGTGTACTACAGGTGGAAGCTTTATTCAATTCTACAGGTAGGAAATGTTTTTACAACTATTTTAGTATTATTAGATTAACTCTGCTTGCTGGACACTGGGGGCTTAAAAAGAAGAGCGGTATCTTAGAAAATTGGAAATACTTTTTTGCAGGTCCAGCACTTGTTTTACCTTATTTAAAATGTTTGTTCTTATTTGTTAGGGTGATGCTCCAACCAAATGGAGGACTGAAGACTTTCGCATGTTTAAAAATGGTTCCTTTTGGAGGCCACCCCCTTTAAATCCATATCTCCATGGGATGTCTGAAGAACAGGAACCTGAAGCATTTGTGGAAGAGCCAAGCAAGAAGGGTGCACTTAAGGAGGAGTAAGCATCTTTAAAGAGCCTAATGTACCTAATTTTTCTCTAGACCTAAAACAGACCATCTACAGTATTCCCCCATATTTAGTAATACCCAATATTCAAATTCCATTATAAGAAGATCTAATTGTATGTTTTCTTTTTGGAGCAGCATTTCATAATCCCTTAACCAACTTTTTTGGTTGCTGACTAAAGATGAAAGAATATGTTCTTAGTTTCAGTAAAATCCATCTAATACCAGATTGTTTTTAATTACTTCGATTCTGAAATATAATATACACAACTCATTTATAAATATAAAGGAAAAGATGTTGCTAAGTGTTCTAAAAATTTGAAACTGAAATTTTAGACAGAGGGACAAATTAGAGGAAATCCTGCGTGGGTTAACACCGCGTAAGAATGATATTGGAGATGCAATGGTTTTCTGTCTTAATAATGCTGAGGCTGCTGAAGAAATAGTGGACTGTATTGCAGAGTCATTATCCATCTTGAAAACGCCACTCCCTAAAAAGGTATGTTTGATCTCTACATCATTTTAATTCTCACTGACATTGAATTAGTATTTATTTAACAACCGCGAAAGGACAATTAACTTATTTTACTAAATCAATATTTTCTTGATTCAACGCTAAAATCTGTTAATGGCCATAACCATACTATTCTAATACAAATTTCAGCCCATTTCATTTTCAGGAAATAACATCACTAATCATTTTTAAAGTTTTAACATTATTTAATTTTTCCAGAGTAGAAAAAATTCTGACAGTTTGGTATATTTGAACTGCACTCGGTACTACATTTTTAGAAAATGATTTTTTTTCTAAGATATCTACTGTATTTATATTGTTTTATACTCCGGTTAATGGGGTAAAATGTTTCTCTTTTAATACAAATGAAATTAGCTGTAGTTAACTTAATTCTATATTTTTTATAGATTGCAAGATTATATTTGGTTTCTGATGTGTTGTACAATTCTTCTGCAAAAGTTGCCAATGCTTCATATTACAGAAAATTGTAAGTATAAAGTTTTAAACTCTTTTGAAAAAAAATACTACCTGTGGGCTTTAAAATTTGCATATACTATTTGGTTGCTCTATAGTGACACTTAACATAAACTGCAGGAATTTATTTTCCTGCTGTAACTTGCAGTTAGAGATATCTAAAGAGTATTATTTTACTATTCTGTTTTCTACATGTATGTGCACATAGAATATGTTTTGATGGATTGAATACAGTTATAAAGCAACTATTGTCAGGGTTCCAAATAATAGATTCATCGCATCTGACTACTATATTCTAGACTCTTAAAACTTATTCATTACTTGACACCATTTTCCAACTCAGGTGTTCAGAGTTTCTTTGCATGGAAACTTGAGGAAATATTTATGTAATTCTCCATTAGCTTGGCTGACTTTCACAGTGCAGTTCTTTATAGTATAAAATGTCTAACATATGAAAACTGTCTTTTCAGTTTTGAGACAAAACTATGTCAGATATATTCTGATCTGAATGCTACCTACCGAACAATACAAGGCCATTTACAGTCTGAAAACTTTAAGGTATGTGCATGGTTATTGTTGACGTGACATGAGCAGAATGTCTCAGTATTTATATAGTTAACAAATTTTCAAGGAGGACATAAAATATATTCAATGTGGCCTACACATACAATAAAATACCAAATACATAATATAAATGGCAAAATAAATATAGGCATCATTTAAAATATTATGTGAAAATTATCTTCACCAGTAACCAAAACATTAATATTGTTGATGCCAGGGCAAACTCTTTGGAGAGAAATTTGGAAGGAGACTGCTACAAATGTGAATTCCCTCATTAGAAAGTTAGATTATAACCTGCTTGAGAAATAATTATAAGAGATAAATACTAAATAAAGAATAAGAATTTTAACATATTTGAAAAGACAGTGGCTTTCTCCAGAAAAATGTTCTAATTTGTTCTAATTCAGTTCTAATTCTGAGGATCTATTTTATACCAAATATTGGTAGCCGTGATGGCGTAGTAGTTAGAATACAGTATTGTAGATAACTCGTTCCACTACCAGGAGTTTGGTCCTCACCGGCTCAAGGTTGACTCAGCCTTCCATCCTTACAAAGTTGGTAAAATGAGGACCCAGATTGTTGGGAGATTGTTGCTGATTTTGTAAACCACTTAGAGTGTACTACAAAGCAAAGCACTATGAAGCGGTATGTAAGTCTAAATGCTATTGCTATTTTCAATTTTCCTAAATTAGTTTTGTTTTGCCCTCAAACTGATTATTAAAGAAGCAATTTATATACACAAAATTACAGTACTTCAGTGGTCTGACTTGATGCTTTCATATTAGGTGAGGAGAAAGATATAAAGTATTCTCTAGACCAAGCTGTATTTAACCATCTTTTTTTAAAATGTTCTCTATTGAAAAAGACATTGAAACTACAAATAGTACAATTAGCATCTCATGGTTTATAATTGTTTTCCAGTCAAAATTAACGAATCCATCAAAGCGGGAGTGATTATGCTGTAAAGGCACATGCTAAATAGATGTATAGCCTTGTATTTATTGTTAAAGTTCTTCTCAATACAAATGACTAGCATTGTTTACTACTTTTAGCAACGGGTAATGACATGCTTCAGAGCATGGGAAGACTGGGCGATTTATCCAGAACCATTTTTGATCAAACTACAGAATATTTTCTTGGGGCTTGTAAATATTATTGAAGAAAAAGAAACAGAGGTAAGTATGAGATAAGACCATTATTGATACTATTGATCTGGAAGCAAACGAGAACCTTAAAGGTAAAGGTAAGGAAGAGGTTTTGGCAGAGGTTTGTACTAGGACTCTAGAATATGAAGGCTTCTATCGGTTCCCAGTTGAAACTCCCCGTTGATTTGAGGTTGCATAAACACATATTTTTCTGTTTATGAATGTTAACATTGTCCATACCTTTGCCTTTGAACTAGCTCATTTACCTGTTACGTATTGGAAATTGCTTGGAACCTGAAGCACGTGCATTGCCTCTTTATCAGTTTTCAGGTGTGTGTTTGGATGTGAGAGGGAGAGAGAATTCTAAAATATCTGAATGTTTGAAATCAGCCTCTCACCTCTTCCATATTACGGGTGCAGTTGGAAAATTAGGATCTTTAAGAGACAGTGTTATGTAGGCATTTGTCTTAGCATTATCCTAAATATATAGAACTTGCTTTGTTAGAGCCAAGATCTTTTTTGGTCTTATAGTCCTCCTGTTTCTTATGGGTACAAAGAGGAACAGTTTGAAGATTGAATTAAAAGTTTTCATTTTGTAATTAAAGTGGAAAATACAAAATACTGTGTGATGCTTAAAATGATTGAATTTCTCTTACCATGAATATATTAGTTGCTGTTTATAGTGTAAATACATGTGTAAAATGTGAAATACAGGAGATGGTCTAATACATTTTTCTGATGTAAATCACAGATACTTAAAAGTATCAGCTATTTAATCTTGTGTGTCTAAGAAAAATTGTAATCAGAATAATTTCTGGGAATTTAAAACTGCATGGATATGAACTAGCTTTGCACAGTGAGGATTAGATTACTCTGTATTAGGTTGGACTCACTTGCACTGCATGTATAGCATCACAGTAATGTATATATTCATGTGTATCTATTTGTAAAATTCAGTCATTTCTTTCATGAGTTTCTTGAGTTGATTTGGGGTTTATAGTGCAGATGTTTTGAAAGGTAGGCACAGAAATTGGTTTTTTTTCCTGTTTGGTATATGAGAAATTGCTTTACACGTGAACTGGCACAAATTAACAGACCTATGTAAGGGTTTTGAACTAAAGCCACAAGCTGAAAAAATTGTATGTGATGAAATGAAGAAGTAAAGACTTGACAAAATACTTTGATTATATTTATCTCAATGTATGTTTTATCCTCAGGAAGTACCTGATGATCTTGATGGAGCTCCCATTGAAGAAGAACTTGATGGTGCTCCACTAGAAGATATGGATGGAATTCCTATTGATGTTGCTCCAATCGATGATCTAGATGGAATCCCTATTAAATCAATTGATGATGATCTTGATGGAGTACCTTGTAAGGAATGTTCTAATTTAGCACAAAGTTAGAAGCATACATCTTATTATAAAATTATATTATATGCAAATGAAATACATAATATTTTCTAATTACAATATTTATTAGATTCAATTTTAATGCAGATAATTGTTGTTAGTTGCGAAGTTGTGCCTGACCTATTGCAACCCCATGGACAATATTCTTCCAGGCCTTCCTGTCCTCTACCATCCTCTGGAGACCATTTAAGCTTTGCTTCAGTGACTCCATCTCTGTCATCCCCTTCTTCTTTTTCCCTCAATCTTTCCCAGCATTAGGCTCTTCTCCAGTGAGTCCTTCCTTCTCATTAGGTGGCCAAAATATTTGAGTTTCATCTTCAGGATCTGGCCTTCTAAAGAGCAGTCAGGGTTGATGTACTCTAGGACTGACCGGTTTGATCCCTTGCAGTCCAAGGGACTTTCAGGAGTCTTCTCCAGCACCAGAGTTCAAAGGCCTCAATTCTTTGGTGCTCAGCCTTCATTATGGTCCAAATTTCACAGCCATACATTGCAACTGGGAAAACGATAGCCTTGACTATACACACTTTTGTTGGCAGGGTGATGTCTCTGCTTTTTAGTATGCTGTCTAGATTTGCCATAGCTTCCCCCTCCCCGGAGCAAGCGTCGTATAGCAAATCAATATAGTAAATAACATAGTTGCTCTGGAGAAAGATTTTTCATGTGGAATTACATTTTAAAAGCATATGAAAATTTATCTAATGCAAAATAATATATATGTTTTAAGAGCTGCCTAGATTTATTAACATTTCAGTTCGTGCAAATACCTGGATTTAAATTTGGAATGGATTTGGATATTAAAATTGGACATGCAGGTCTTTCTAGGTATTGTAATATTTATCTGTGCAAAGAGAGCTAATGGACTTTTTAGTTGACATATTTTTATATGAAGTTTCTATACTTCAGATGAATTCTGCCTGAATTTTCAGAATTTTGAATATGCATGGTGAGATGAAGTTTATCCAGGCAGAAAACCGCCTTGGTAATATTAGATTGGGGTCCCCAACCCCCAGGCTGGGGCCCGAGTACCGGGCAGTGGCTTGTTTGGAACAGGGCCGCAGAAACTGGGCGAGTGCGCACAGCTCCACTTGCACAAACAGTGGGTGAGCAGATGCACGAAGCTTCATATATGTGAACAGTGGGTGCACATGCGCCTCACTTATGCAAATAGAGCTGCATGCACACACACACTCCCCCCCGTTTGTGCAAAACCATTTCCCCCCTCCCCCCCGGCATCCCCCAAAGCCAAAAAGGTTGGAGACTATAGTATTACATCACCTATCTGAATTCCTTCCATCATACCCCAGATTTTCTCTGGATGATTGAGAGTTCCTCCAGAACTGTTTTTGGCAGCATTCTGAATGACCAGGAGAAGGCAAACTAAGAGTGTTTCTGTTGTGGGAGTAAAAGTTTGCTTGTAGAGCATTTAGTGCAACTTATCAGGGGATCAATTCTATTGAAAATGTTGGGCCATGCTTTTCACTAAATATGCTTATACTGTAGATTTCTTCTGCCTTTCAGGGTAATTTGGGGAACATTAAACTTTTTAAATTTGGATTTTCTTATTGAAGTGCTCTAAAATAGAGCATGCTTAGGGTTGTATTACATCATGTTTTGTGTAATTCTTTTATTCAATAGTGGATGGATCTGAAGAATCTAAAAAGAATGAGCCAATATTTAAAGTTGCCCCTTCAAAATGGGAAGCAGTTGACGAATCTGCGCTTGAAGCTCAAGGTTAGTTTCTTTTGTTTGCTGGTATTAAATATTTTCAGCATTTCAGGGCCGGTTTAGCTCACGCTGGTAAAAGCCTGTTATTAAGAACACAGTAGCCTGCAATTACTGCAGGTTCGAGCCCGGCCCAAGGTTGACTCAGCCTTCCATCCTTTATAAGGTAGGTAAAATGAGGACCCAGATTGTTGGGGGGGCAATAAGTTGACTTTGTAAAAATATACAAATAGAATGAGACTATTGCCTTATACACTGTAAGCCGCCCTGAGTCTTCGGAGAAGGGCGGGGTATAAATGTAAACAAAAAAAAAATATATTAATAAAATAGTACGTAGATACCACATATTCTGAGTTAGTGCCATTAAAGTTTAGGAAGTTACAAGAATTTAGAATATCTAGAAATTTCTCTTAAAATGCTTATATATTGACGTTTTAATATAATAATTAATTGTCATCCTAGCGGTAACAACATCTAAATGGGAACTGTTTGACCAGCATGAGGAATCGGAGGAAGAAGAAAATCAGAAGTAAGACCATTTTTCCCTAGTTACTCTATCTTAAGCATAATAAATGGAATAAAAATGTTTTGTGATTTTCATAAAACAATAAGAGTTGCTTGGTTACTTCTGGAGCCCATATAAGGGATAATAGTAGAATCTACATATTTCCTCCAATGTAAAAATACTGAGGTAGGAAGGAGGAAACAAAGAATATCTTATACAATATCTATTGCAACTTTCACATCTTCTAATTGAAACAAAATTAGCAAAACTGTTTCAATTCACGAACACCTGTCAGAATTCATGCAAACATAAATACGTTTTTTTTTAAAAGAAATTTTGATGGCATTAACAAAGTAAAGGTTGAATGAACCTTTGGGTGCCAAAATGGCCATTCTGAAAGGGCAGTAATGGATCAATAAATATAAGGAGTGCATGCACCATGTTGTCCTTGAAGCAAGTTTCATCTTCTATGATGAAGGGATCTTTTCACTGTACATTTGGAAAGAATGTCTCGCTCTAGAAAAGGGAGAAACACTGGATCTTCAGAGTATGCATTCTGGATATATTTCTTAGGTTTCAGCATTGTACATTTGTTCACCAAGCTCACAACATGCCTTTCTGAGCAGGTTTTGAATATGAAAAGTCAATAGGCATAAGATTTTAACACCTTTCTTTATCAGAATTATAGTAGATGCTCTTGGATTTTAGGAAATTTAGACAGGATTTCATATCACTATAGTCCACGATGTCACTAATAGCTCCTAAAAAGTTGTCTAATAGGCTGATAAATTGAAAACATATCCAGGTTAAATTTAAAATAGAGCCTTGAATTATTAAAAGTGTAACGTGCATAATAGTAACTTTAGAATATGATTCTTTTCATTAAATTGTGCTTATCATTAATAGCTGAATATTAAAAATCTTGGATAGAAGAGGGACTCCATTTCTAAGAAACATAAGTTGGATCCAAAAATGCCTTATCCTTTTCATTATCTTTACTCTCCCTTTTTTTGTATGTAGCATGAATTATACATATGGAATTATTTTGAGGTTTACAGCACAGAATCCCCTCTGAATTATCTGAATAATTTTAGGCTGTATAAAATTCTTCTCAAGATGCTCTAGCCTCTCTTTCTCAAAATTTTCAACCTTCTGTGACTGTTTGTGGTATAGGTATTTGTATCCATTCCCACCACTATCACATAACTATAATGAGATTAGGCTAAGAGAGAGATTCAACAGGCTTCATGGTTAAATGGGGATTACAGCCCTTAGTTCAGTTCTCCAATCTTAGTCCAGGTTTCTGCCATTGTACAACATCTTCAGTTCCTCTTATATTTTAAGTAGTTGACATAAGTATGTTCTGATTAAGTCCTATCTCCCGTTCCTTAAATACTGTGACTTATTCTAGGTCTCCGACAGCAAAATGTTGATATTATGTTATTACACTGTATTGCATTTAAAATGTTTGGATTTATAATCTTAACAGATTTTATATGTAATAAGATTTACCTTTTATGCTGTCTAGGTATGAAGAAGAAACATAAAAATACATTCTTTTCCTTGTCCTTTCCTTCTATATATATATTTTTTTAGTTTTTAAAATTGCATATAGATTGTATAATTGAAATACAAAGGGATAGGAAGTACATATTCTTGGAGTCCCATCAATGTGCTCTTATTTTATGATAAATACTTTCTTAGGAAGTGCTGTCTGTTGCAAACCTTTATATTATGAATAAATTAAGAGAATCATTGGTTATTTCTCTTATTTTAAAGCCAAGAAGAAGAAAGTGAAGATGAGGAGGATACTCAAAGTTCTAAATCTGAGGAGCACCATCTTTATTCCAATCCTATTAGAGAAGAAATACCTGATTCAAAGTCGTCAAGCAAATTCTCAGAAATGAGTGAAGAAAAGCGTGCCAAACTCAGAGAGATAGAGGTATGTTTGTGAAAACAGTAATACAAACAGTTTTTGTAAATGGTGATAAATGAAATCAAGAGATCAGCAAAATGATTTAACAATGAAAATAGTGCTTCCTCTTTCTGGCAGTTGATTTGAAGTCTTTACTACTTTAGAAAGGTTATTTAGAGATACGTTCATTTAAATTTTTTGAAAAGATTTATAATTAAACTTTTTGAAAGGCCCAATAGGTGTTATTCACTTATTTGGATATTATCCCCTTAAAGCTAAAATATGTACAATTTTTTAATAGAATTAACATTTAAAATTTTGATCTCCATGTACACCCACTCAAATCTAAAGTGAACAGGATTTTTTTTTACTTGATAGCAAATAGGAAAAAACATTGAATAAATCATAATCATAATCTTTAAAATATTATAGATTAAATTAAAGTACCTTTTCAGATTATTTTAAATATTCCTTCAAATGTATGCTTAAATATGCTTTCTAAGTAAAAATGTCCATTGAATAATGTAATTCTATTGTGTATTATATAATAGAATTTTGACCCTTGTTTTGTTATGGGTCTTTATTTAAACATTTAAAAGTGCATCCAAAAGTAGTTGAGAATTGGGTAGTTATAAATGATTATTTTCTTCTCTTTAAAACACTAGGTATAAGTTAGGTATAAATTAATCCTAACTTTATATAAATGAGTCTTAGGTGGTGTACATTGTGCTCCTTATCTGATATGAACACAGGGAGAGAAGTACGTTGAGAAACACTCATACAGTTCAACCTTGCACCTGATGTCCAAACTATAGTTACTGAAGCAAAATAACTTGAAAGTACATGAAGTTGGCTTGTTTCATATTTGTCTCTATTTAGATGTTATTCTAAATTATGTTAAGCTTAGATAAATGAGCTTCTGGTCTCATAACAATGATGGAACAAAGTAATACTATTTTACACAGTTTTAGAGATAAATCCATAGTTTTAACAAGATTGTTAAAATCTTGAATCTTGCTATGGGTATTTAATTGCAGAACTGCTTAGAATAAGTGTTTAATTCATATATGTCACAATTAAGACTAAATTAAAACAATATTCTGCTTTTCTGACTTTTACAAACTTGCAAATAAGTGTTTTGTTTTGTTTTAATGTTTTGTCTCAGTTGAAAGTAATGAAGTTTCAAGATGAATTGGAATCTGGAAAAAGACCGAAGAAGCAAGGCCAAAGTCTTCAGGAACAAGTTGAACACTACCGTGACAAATTGCTCCAGAGAGTAAGCAGTGTTTACAATTTAGAATTTTACATTAGTTTTCAGTGGCTTGGATGAAGTATTTTAATAATAAAACTGCTACCACTATTATTATTATTATTATTTTTATTATTATTATTTATTCAATTTTTATACCGCCCTTCTCCCGAAGGACTCAGGGCGGTGTACAGCCAAGATAAAAAACAAACAGTATAAAATATAAAATTTAAAATACTAATTAAAAAAACTTATTATAAAAATGGCCATATAAAACTAAAATCCCCATTAAAATTAATAATAAATTTAAAACCAATAAAATTTAGGCCAGCCCCACGCGAATAAATAGATGTGTTTTCAATTCGCGGCGGAAGGTCCGAAGGTCAGGTATTTGGCGTAAACCCGGGGGAAGTTCATTCCAGAGGATGGGAGCCCCCACAGAGAAAGATCTTCCCCTGGGGGCCGCCAGCCGACATTGCTTGGCAGACGGCACCCTGAGAAGTCCCCCTCTGTGAGAGCGCACGGGTCGGTGGGAGGGATAAGGTAACAGCAGGCGGTCCCGTAAGTAACCAGGCCCTAAGCCATGGAGCGCTTTAAAGGTTGTAACCAAAACCTTAAAGTGCACCCGAAAGGCCACAGGTAGCCAGTGCAGTCTGTGCAGGAGCGCTGTTACACGGGAGCTACACGGAGCTCCCTCTATCCCCCGCGCAGCTGCATTCTGGACCAACTGCAGCCTCCGGGTGCACCTCAAGGGGAGCCCCATGTAGAGAGCATTACAATAATCCAAGCGAGAGGTAACGAGCACATGAGTGACTGTGCACAAGGCATCCCGATCAAGGAAGGGGCGCAACTGCCGAACCAGGCGAACCTGGTGGAAGGCCCTCCTGGAGACGGCCGTCAAATGATCTTCAAACGACAGCCGTTCATCCAGGAGAACACCTAAGTTGCGCACCCTATCCTTTGGGGCCAGTAACTCGCCTCCAACAGTCAGCTGCGACTGCAGCTGACTGAATCGGGGTGCCGGTATCCACAGCCACTCCGTCTTGGAGGGATTAAGCTTGAGCCTGTTTCTCCCCATCCAGACTCGTACGGCTTCCAAACACCGGGACAGCACTTCAACAACTTCGTTGGGGTGGCCCGGGTGGAAAAGTACAGCTGAGTATCATCAGCGTACAGCTGGTATCTCACCCCAAAGCCACTGATGATCTCACCCAACGGCTTCATGTAGATGTTGAACAGAAGGGGCGAGAGAATCGACCCCTGTGGCACCCCACAGGTGAGGCACCTCGCGGCCTACCTCTGCCCCCCCGTCAACACCGTCTGCGACCGATCGGAGAGATAGGAGGAGAACCACCGATACATGGTGCCTCCCACTCCCAATCCCCCCAACCGGCGCAGCAAGATACCATGGTCGATGGTATCAAAAGCCGCTGAGAGATCTAGTAAGACCAGGGCAGAGGAATAACCCCTGTCCCTGGCCCTCCAGAGATCATCCACCAACGCGACCAAAGCTGTCTCCGTGCTGTATCCGGGTCGGAAGCCGGACTGGAACGGGTCTAGATAGACGGATTCATCCAGGTATTGGGGTAGCTGCCGCGCCACAGCACTCTCTACAACCTTCGCAACAAAGCGAAGGTTGGAGACCGGACGATAATTACCCAAAATAGCTGGATCCAGGGAGGGCTTCTTGAGGAGGGGTCTCACCACCGCCTCTTTCAAGGCGGCAGGGAAAACCCCTTCCAACAAAGAAGCGTTGATAATCCCCTGGAGCCAGCCTCGTGTCACCTCCTGAGTGGCCAGCACCAGCCAGGAAGGACACGGGTCCAGTAAACATGTGGTGGCGTGGAGCCTCCCCAACAACCTGTCCACGTCCTCGGGAGCCACAGGGTCAAACTCATCCCAAACAGACTCAACAAGACGTGCCTCCTCTCTCTCGCTTGGATCATCCCAATTTCGGTCCAGACCATCCCGGAGCTGAGCGATTTTATCGTATAGATAACCACTAAACTCCTCGGCACGTCCCTGCAAAGGGTCATCCCGCACCTCCTGATGAAGGAGGGAGCGGGTCACCCGAAACAGGGCGGCCGGGCGGTTATCTGCCGACGCAATGAGGGTGGAGGCGTAAGAACGCCTCGCCTCCCTCATTGCCACTAGGTAGGTCCTAGAATAGGACCTAACTAGTGTCCGATCAGCTTCGGAACGGCTGGACCTCCAAGTACTCTCTAGGCGTCTTCTCCGGTGTTTCATCTCCCTCAGCCCCTCGGAGAACCAAGGGGCTGGATGAGATCTGCGCCAGGTCAGAGGCCGCAAAGGCACGACACGGTCCAGGGCCCCAGCCGCGGCCTGTTTCCAGGCCACAACTAGTTCCTCAGCCAAGCCGCGGGCCAGATCCTCAGGGAATGGCCCAAGCTCCGTCAGGAACCTCTCAGGGTCCATCAGGCGCCTGGGACGGAACTAACGTACAGGTTCCGTCTCCCTGCGATGGTGGGCGGCGGTTCGGAAGTCCAGGCGAAGGAGAAAATGATCTGACCATGACATCGGTTCTGTTACTACGTCATCTAAATCCAGATCATTTAGCCACTGTCCAGAGATATAAATTAGATCTAGCGTGCCTCCTCCCATGTGCGTAGGGCCATCATTTACACTACCCTTTAACTATGGTGTATTGTGACTTGTATGAGTTGTGAACTCAAGTAAGTTCTTCTGCAAACCCCACTCTGACTTCAGAAAAGGACATAAAATGCAAAGTAAGGAACTTCAGTTTCTTGACATATAGCATATGTCCAATTCGTAAATAGTCTTATAGTTTAAAAAAAAGGCATAGCATACATTTTTTATTACTCATTTGAAGAAACTGAAGAAAAAATATTCTGGTTGGAATGGAATAAAATTTTAAGCCGCCCAAGAATCATCCGGTGGGCAAACAAATCAAATCAGTCAGTCAGTCAGTCAATCAATCAATCAAAATAAATATTAAATTCCTTTCTCACTAAACGGTGTGAGATCTCTTATGGTTTCTTTGCAACCATGCCAGAATAGGGGTCAAAAATCTATAGTTACGCTTTTTTTCCCCATTAAAACATGGTTACAGAAAAAAAAAATCCTGCTTTATGTAACACCTGTCAATAGATCAATGCAGTTCATTGATACTCCTCTCAGATTGTAGGTCAGTACAGCTTAATGTTGTGCACAAATTTTGTAATAGCTGTTCAGGATTTCAAAAAGTTAATCTTCCTATGTGGATGTACTGAATCTTTAAACAGTGGTATATCAATGTGAATAAATAAATAAATAAATAAATAAATAAATAAATATGTTCTCTTCTGTGTACAAAGCTGTGTTATGTGATGTATGTTTAAAGCAGTGTTTGTACTAAGCTGTGTTTGTTAATTTAGAGTATAGTATAAAGATTCTAAGTGTTTACAGTTAATAACCAATAAATATTTATTTCCACATAATACTTTTACTAAATTTCTTTAGTAATACGTAATTTGTCTTATGTAAAGATACTTCGCTCAGTCTCTCCTAGCACATAAAGTGACGGTTTCATATCAGTGCCTTAAAAATGTTTGAAAAAATGATTGTTTCACTTAATTTTAATAAATCATTTACTACAGGGAAACAACCAGTGTGGGCAAATAATTCTCTATTCAGGCAACATGTTGTATTGAAAACATTGGAGATAGAACATCATAGGCAGTAGTGTTAGTACCTACTAGAAGAATTAAAGATCTGGTTCTCCCTGTTTTACAGCCTTGTTTTTTTTTTTTGTTTTAACACCAGTTTCCATTTAGAAAATTAACTTAGCTAAGATTGAAATTGTGAATTCTTCACAGAAAGTCTTTGAACTTTCCAACAGATTCTGTACTTAGGAAGGCTTGGACTCAATGATCTCTAAAGTTACTTTTATGATCTGTTATATTTTACATGTAGGAAAAAGAAAAGGAACTGGAAAGGGAAAGGGAAAGAGATAAGAAAGATAAAGAGAAATCTGATTCAAGATCCAAAGAGAAGAAGGAAAAGGAAGAATGTACACCAACAAGGAAAGAAAGGTATAATGTTTAAACAAATTAATGTGCCTTATTGCAGTTATATTTACAGACCTAAGCATTTCATAATATGCACTTTTTTTAAATTTCTGTCTCTATTTCTCCCTTCCTTTTACTCTTCTATTCCTATCAAATCAAATTTTAGACTGTAATCTCTTTTTAAGTTTTACCAAAATATGTGCATTATGTGCATTATCCTAGCCCATTACAGTTAATGTTTACAAATAGAGGTATGAAAGTATTTAATATTATTAAGATTTTCCAAAGAACAGTTTGATATTCCCAACAAAACAGTTTCACTATTTGCAATATAAAACAACAACAACATTATTTTTGTTTGTGCTTTGCTTTCTCAAGCTATGCATGGCCAAAAAAGCCAGACATACCTGTTAACCCCAATGATATTATACTTTATATGGATCACCCCAGCTTGGTAAAAATACGTTTGGGTGACTCAAAATCTTTTATGCCAGACCTACTGGCTTCTTTGGACATTTTAATTGGCAAATAAAAACTACTTTTTAAACTACACTACTTTCATTGGACCATGCTTCAGATGTGATAATTTCCACTGTTTTTGCAAAAGGAAAAGACGACATAGTACGTCACCAAGCCCATCGCGTAGCAGTGGAAGCAGGCGAGCAAAATCTCCATCACCAAAATCTGAACGATCTGAACGATCTGAAAGATCTCATAAAGAAAGCTCACGTTCTAGATCTTCCCATAAAGATTCTCCCAGAGATGCCAGTAAAAAAGCCAAGAGGTAAACCACAGGTTGTTTTACAGTTCAAGTTGTCACTTATTTTGTTATTTAGTGCCATTTAAATTTTTATTTAATAGTAAGATTATATAATGTAATAAGAGGCAGGATAGAACCAGCTTACTATGGTTCAGGAGAGAAGATTTAAAGAAATGTTGGGGTTGATTATAAAGGAATTAAAGGTATGAAGATCTGGGGATTAATTGGAAAGTTTGAAGATGGGTAAACTAAAAAAAGCCTGATTAAACAATATGTAATTTATACTGGCTTGAGTCTTGATTTTATTTAGGATGGCAAAAGTACAGAGGCAGCACAGACAATTTAACATTCCCTTTGAAGGCTTATTTCAATCAACTGTATGTGCATGTTTGTTATTGGGACCCTAAAACAGTTAATTACCCCAGACAACCAGCATCTGAAAGTTAAATTTAATTTAAAAGTGACCCAATTTTGCCAAGGTTAAAGTTAGTTTATCCAAGATAGCCATTTCTTGGGAATATTGACATGCATATTGGATATTTTTGTGCTAGGAAAAGTAGCAAGAAAAAAAGAACGTTTGAAAAGCTCAGCTTCCCTGTTACAGTACTTATTGCCCAACTGTTATAATTGTATTCCTGCCTGCAAGGGGCTAGAGATGACATGAAACCTTGCTAGTAGTTTACTGATGAAAGCATTCATGATACATGACCTGGAATCCCCGAATGGTAATTTTATCCATCTGGTGTGATTTGTGGGTATCTTAACCACCAGTAAGAAGATTAGACTAAGATAGTTGAATGAATGAAGCATTTTGTGGGATCATAGAAACTATGAATCTCTGCAGCAGGTATGTTGTTTAATTTTATACACATACTTGATGTTCATTGAAATAGGAAGAATTCTGTATAACAACATCATAATATTAATTTTTGATGTGATTTGCCATTGTATTAAAACCAGTTAAAGTAGGCCCTACTTGTATGAAAGTTGGAAAATAAAAGGCAAAGAAGGATCAGGATAATATTGCAAACTTGAATAAAGTATATTAAAGAGGAATTTGAATATAAAATTAAGAGGGAAAGCAGTATGTTATGTTTAGAGGTAGCTGAGAGAGTAAGGCGATAAATGAAGATTCTATAATTAAAACAATTCTATGATTCAACTCTTAACAAGTGAGCTTGAATATTTGAGAGGGGCATTTCAATAGCTATCCTGGTTCATGTGATGCACCTTTAACATGAGATTGTTATGCATATTTATTTAAATCAGTCACTGCTAAGTTAAGTGATAACTTACCAATAGATATTTCTGATAGGATTGCAACCTAAATGAATTTCTGTTGATACGTGTAATATACACGTTATTTTTAAATTCTTAGTTTCATGTATTTGCGTGTTTTGGAAGACAAATTTGCTTGAAACCCAATTTAGTATAGCATTAGCAATTGTCTGTTTTTGCAAAGCATTAAAAGCATAGATAGAAATTGAATGAGAAAATTACTAACATCAGTTTATTTTTTTAGGTCACCATCTGGTTCAAGGACACCAAAAAGATCAAGAAGATCACGATCCAGATCACCTAAAAAGTCAGGGAAAAAATCCAGATCTCAATCTCGTTCTCCACACAGATCTCACAAGAAGTCAAAGAAGAGTAAACACTGACAAACTGTTAATTTTTATGATGCTGTCACTTACTGGAAATGCGGTTTTGTTTTTGTGCCTGAACAGTCTGTTAAACAAATGAAAAAAGCATTCCTTTTTTTTTTTGTGTGAATGCACGTGTATATTCATGAGTAACTGCATTGGTAGACCTGTCAATGTTTTATATTGTACAAAACCTTCATTGTGGCTATTTCCCAGAATGAGATTTTGTGTTTAGAAAACTTCATCTGAAATGTGTGTAACAGATCTGCTGGCAGTAGTTGTTTTAGAATATTGTGAGTTAGGAGAAATCCCCATAATTGTTTCCCTCATCCCGCCCCCCTTTTTTTTGTAGCTTTGACATTTTGAATTAGATTTGAAATAAAACCTGAAAAGGAAATATAAAAAAAAATGTGTTTCCTTGTCCCACTCCATTGATTCCTCTTCCCTTTAACTTCCTAACACACAGGGCTACCAATGCAAACCTCTTAAAACAAATGTTTCCCATCTGTTCATTAAGCTAGATTGCTCTTAAATTATGTTGGGATCTGCCATAGAAACATTGTTACGCAGCAGTGAATCTGAAGAGATGAAGACTGTATAACTTTTCAGTACAGATTATCTGGTGAAATGCTTATTCTGGGCTGTACCTGGAATTTCCAATCAGAGTTTACTCTCTAAGCTTAGATTTTTGGCAACTATAGTGAAGGTTGTTTTTTGCTTCGTCCATACTTCCAAAACCAAATGATGATTGTTTGGAGAAGAGGGATTATCACTGTTGCAACTCCTTCCTATTTGTGTGGTGCTATAGATGTTTGAGCAACAAAACACACAATAAAAAGGGAAAGTAGGTTGTGGCCTCTGAGGATCTATTTCCAAACTTTCTTTCTTTTCATTGATTCTTTAAACTGTTGAGCCATTTATCACATCACATCCATGATTAAAATAGATTTTAAATCTCAATTTTTAAATTTAAATTGGGGAAATTTTAATAAACACTTCTGGCTTTTCTGTTGTACAAATTCTTCATGCATGCATTTCTCCCCCTGCATATAAGATGTAAAGAAGTTTTTATTTGAACAGTTGTGTCTTTTTTCATAGGGATATTGCCGGATATATTGTTCTTCATAGTACATGAAGAGCTCCGTTGACATCTAGATGAAATAGTGTTAAGACCTCAGTATTAAGTGTATGGGTTTCTTTTCATGAAAGCTATGAAAAGAAAACAGAATATTCCCAACAAATGTCTCAAAATCAACATAAGAGAAACACATAATGAATTGTCTTTATAAAATCAGTTTTATTTTGGAGGATGACCTTGTAAATGCATTTTTGTACTGAATTCATTCTTTGGATGTGCAGATTGTTGAAAGAGTAGCAGAATTCAGATTTTTTAACTTGTGTCTTTTTCTAATATAATTGTACTACTTCTCCCTATTGTGGTCTTTTAGTTTTGGATGTTCTTTTGTTTTAATCTGTTTTAAAATTTTGGCATACCATATCCTTTAAGTCATTTAATTTTTTCCATAAATAAAAACTACAAAGGTTCATTGTTTATTTACTAAAGGAAAGGACAATTGTAATAAACGAGCAGAGTTTAAAGGGAACTGGACTCCAGTGAAGCATTATTTATAATTATGTTAATATATCAATTCATTTATATAAAAGTATTTAGCTATCTTGTAAAAGGGGTCTGGCTATTCTCTTCTGCTGTATATAAGATTTTAACATTTATAGTAGTTCAGCTTTCAATATGGATCTTTGATTAATGGAAATATCTAAAGTTTACACCTTCATCTCCTTTCTAAGTATCAAAAGGGCTTCCAACAAGCTTCTAGAAATTCTTTTGATTTTTAAAAGTGCAGAATTTATCTAATTAATATAGTCAATTCAAGCAACAAATCAACTAAAAATTATATATCAACGCACAATACATGCTTTATTCGAGAAATTCAAAATAATATAAAACTTTAAAGTTTTATTTATTTATTTATTTATTATTCACACTTTTATACCGCCCTATCTCCCTAGGGACTCAGGGCGGTTTACAGCCATATAAAAACATATATATATACAAAGTAAAACATTAATTTAAAAAACTTATTACATAAGGCTGAATATTTAAAATAGAGATATAAATAATAAAACCCCATTAAAACCAGATTTAAAATTTAAACATTTAAAAATTTAAAAATTCTAGTCCAGTCCTGCGCAAATAAATAGATGTGTCTTAAGCTCACGGCGGAAGGTTCGAAGGTCAGGAAGTTGGCGAAGTCCTGAGGGAAGCTCGTTCCAGAGGGTGGGAGCCCCCACAGAAAAGGCCCTTCCCCTGGGTGTCGCCAGTCGGCACTGCCTGGCCGATGGCACCCTAAGGAGTCCCTCCCTGTGAGAGCGCACGGGTCGGTGAGAGGCATTCGGTGGCAGCAGATGGTCCCGTAAGTAGCCCGGCCCTATGCCATGGAGCGCCATAAGTGTGGAAATAGTGGAATTACTTTTTTCAGAAGTTGAATGACATGTCATGCTTGGCCTATATTTTTATTCTGTCTTCTCTCAGGTTAATTTAGATTGATGTCCTCTGAAATGAGGGACGGATCTCTCAGCTGAATTTCTGAGGAAATATTCAAGACATTAATCAAGTGAAGACAAGATGGCTGTTTTTCTTTAACTAATTTCTACAGCTTTAGTACTGCTTGTTATTTAAAAATGCTGGAAAACCACAAAATACATACTCTGAACTTCAAAGGTCAATAAAAATTACTCATTCCATGTTATAAATGTAAGGTATTGTAAGAGCAAATGAAATTGATTTTTTTGCACTGGTTCTTGGCAGCTTATAGTTAAGTTTTTTTAAAAAGTCTATATGCAAAGAAGAGTTAATTATTTCTGGCCTATTGTATACTTCAATTGTGGAAAGGTGGTAGTGGTGGGGATAACCAAAGAAAAAGTTACAAAGAGAAAATATCCCAAGATTCCTACTGAAAAAAATGACATGTTTAAAGAAAGCCTTTAGAAGACTGGAAGATAAAGTAGGGAAAGTGTTTCAAGTATGATGGCTGTAGAGTTTGTTATCATGAAGCACACAAACCATAAGATCCCCAGAGGCCTACTATATTTTCTCTTTAATTTGTTCCTAGCTTAGTGACCACAACAGTGACCTGTGAGTTGTCTTCTGAAAATGTGATTTGTGTTTAGGTCCTAATTGGTGCATGTTGGCTTGTCACAAATGTCAGAAACAAGGGACATTGTGACAACTTCTGGCAGTAGCAAATGGTTGCATGGTATTTTTATTCTGCTTCATTGATACCTTGCTTGCCTTCCTATCTTGAGGTTAAAATAATACTTAGCAAATCTTCTATTCAAGCAGTAGGAGACTGGGTTAACTGCAATCAATTTCTGTTCACCATATTGTGCTTTTAAACCAGAGTCCTGATCTTCCATGTAAGTATGGCAGTTCTGCCTTTTAAAGCTAACACGTCTTATAGCTGCTTTAAAATTCTCTTCATTTATTAATGTAAGCATATGTCTGTGAAACATTAAAGATCAAGAACAGGCTTAAAACATGATTGCTGAATAAGTGGGACACCATGAAAGTGGCAAATCCACTTTTTGATACAATAAACCAGATGTGAAGATTGGATGAATCTCTTTAAATATTCAGGGAATTCTATACACAGCATATTAATTATGCATACTTCTAGGTTGTTGGAGTGTGTGTGTGTACATGTTCTTGAAGCAAGGCATGAAGAAACTTGAAATCTGGAGTTGATGTAAAGGTTAGTAATATTTGATTGATAAGGAACATGCCTGCTGCACACTTCGGGGGTGCAGGTGAATTACTGATATCATAAATTACAGTTATCACTACAATTAGTTAAATACATCATTTCTACTTTGTTATTTGCTTCTAATAAAACAACACCACCATTTTGCTAAGCCACAGGGGCTTCCTAAAGATGTACACATTTTTGAGAGTTTTTCTTTCTAACACTAAACTCTTACAATATTCTATTATAACTAATAGTATAATAACAGTAACTAATATTCCTGTTTTTTATTGACCTCCAGACTATTTTATAGTGATCTACTTTAAAACAACAAAAAACCTCCAGGTTTAAACTGATATTGTCCCAACTTCTGCCTTTTAAAATTAATAATAATTGTTTTGATCTTAATGAATTCGTTTTTGAATAATGGTACCATACCAAATAATGGTGTGGTAGCATTCAATTTTAACATTCTGAAATGGCTGTTCGAGTTAAGATTATTCCTTTGAACAATTTCCCTGTTCCAGCCTTCAGAAATAAAAGCTAGAGTGACATTTATTGAAACATGATTCACAGAAGAGTGTTTAAGAATTTGAGGCAAACTTACCAGTTGAATGAGACTTCAGATCTTTCTCAAATTATTAATTTAAAATATCTTTGAACATTAATTGCAAGTTCAGCCAATTCTTAGAATGCATTTCTAAGAATCACACAGATCGAATAAAACTATTGTAGGAAATATTTCATTTTTACCAGTTTAAGCAAAATTTATTTGCTATTTTGATGAGATTATTTTGGTCAATGCCCTTTTTTGAATTCCTTATAAACTTAATTTTTAAAGTTGCCTCAAGATGTCATCATAGTCACACACATCATGTCATTGCATTCATAATGGCAAATTTATATCTAAGAGAATAAAAAAATGCTCTTAAGTGATTGGGGCATAATTTTTCACATTCCCAACATTAGTGGTAAGATAATTAAAAAATGTAGGCAGCTATGCTGATCTATAGCATATTGCCCAATAGATTTAAGATCAGTTATGAAAAGCATCAGAATTCTGTTCACAATTCCACAATATGTCTTAGATTGGTGTCATGAGCTTCCCCAGGGAGATTTTTACTGTAAAAAGGGTATTAGTTCTTAGGATCCTCCCATCAACCTGGCCAACTTCAGAATACAGATGGAAAATGTCAAAATAGGATTTGAAGAAGACCTTTGAAGGTGATAAAATTGAAGGAAACGTAGGTTATTATCCATCCGTTACTCATAGCACCTCTCATTTAGGTGAATCATCATAACATTACCTTAAATATGATTCATTTCAGATGTGTATCAAAACAGAGAACTTTAGTGGGCAGATTTATTAGAACTGGAATTTGGGAATACAAACATTCACCAACATCAAATGTATCAATATTCTATTTAGAGAGCACAAACAACTCAAGTCATCAAGTAATTGTCTCAGCAGAGTCTCAGATACTCAAATCAGTCATCTGGCAGCCATGGAGGACCATTTTCCCACTGCCACTAAGGAGATTAGAAGGCTGTCATTGTCCATCTATCTGCCATTTGTTGTTTGTGATGGTTGCCATTTTATGGAACAGCTTGCCCCTGAATTGAGTATGTTCCCATTCTAATGACTTTCCAGAAATTGGTAAAAATTGGCTTTTCTTGAAGAGCTTGGGGAATTGATTGTGAAGTAATAGCTGCCAATTGGCTTCATTGTATTATTTTATTATTAATACAATCAAATTGTACTATTAATAAAATAATATAGTAGGTCTATACTGCCTCAAAAAAGATCCTAGAATAGCAAAAGACTTTTGTTCTGCTGCAAAGAAAACTACATGGGTACATCCGTGAAATCACCAGGAGTAGAGATGGGATGAGATTTCTGTTCTTGAATATTTTATGATTTACTGTGTTCTATGGCAATTGTGACTTTCTCCAACTGTGCCACCAGCCATCCATGTATGAAAAGCTGTGAAAGGCTGTAGTTTCTAAAAGAACAAAAAGCACAGTTCAATCAAATGTTTTTCATTTCAAATCATATTCATTTCCCTGGAAAATATTGAGTTTTTCTCATTGATTTCATAAGCTAAAGAAATATATAGCTTAAACATTTTCTGTTTTGGGTAATAAGACATTGTGGCTTAATTTACATTATATCATGACCATAAACTATATCTATCTATCTATCTATCTATCTATCTATCTATCTATCTATCTATCTATCTATCTATCTATCTATCTATCTATCTATCTATCATCTATCTATCTCTATCTCCCTCAAATTGGCAGCTAAATTCTGTTAGCTTTTCCCTCCTTGTGTTGATTAGAATGTCCTTGATTGCTACTGATAACATGGTAATGCCTCTGACTGCCAAAATATATTAATGTCCGTCTTGTTTCTGCCTGGAGAGATCTGTGGCATGTCTCAGAGGAGGAAACAATGTCTTGTTTATTGTTTCAGTGAACAATATTGCTTGGTGTTAGCTGACATCTATAACTGATGCCTCTCGTTTGCTCGCTCTCCCCCCACACACACTTCCCTCCCTCTCCTAAGGCAAGAATATTAATCATTGTTGAAAATCAAGTAACCCAAAACACAATATCAGAAAAAAATCTAAATTTTGTTTGAAAAACAAAGGGGGCCAATAGCCTTTTCAATGAGTTTCAGTGCAAAAAAAGATACATAGATAAAATAGAGGTAGTTAGTCTTTTCCATCTTTTGGGATGGATCGGAATCCTAAAATACTTTCAAATAGACAAAAATCCTCAAGAATCTTGAGGATTCATCTTTTAAACCAAGTAACACTGCACAAAATACAGCTACTGTGTGTAGACTGCAAAAAACTAATCAACTAGCAGATGGAAGCAAAGAAAGAAAAGTTTTGTCCAAATGGTCAAACGATTGGCAACTCCAAAACTCAACAAACAAATGCTCTGTCTTACACATTGGCAAAAAGAACCAGAACATAAAATACAAGCTGAGTGGACATGACCTTGTAGATGACCCTCACTCTGTCAAGGACCTTTGAGTACTCATTTCTAAGGATCTAAGTGCCAAAATCCACTGTAACAACATTGCCAAAAAGGCATTAAGAGTTGTAAACCTAATCTTGCGTAGCTTCTTTGCTGGCAATACCACACTACTAACCAGAGCATACAAAACATTTGCTAGACCAATTCTCGAATACAGCTCATCTGTCAGAAACCCACATTGCATATCGGACATTAATACAATTGAATGTGTCCAGAAATATTTCACAAGGAGAGTCCTCCACACCTTTGTTTGCAAAAAAATACCTTATACCAACATTTAATCAAAGCTTCATAACTCAATTATTTTAATTTGCATTGGGGTGACATTTTGACTGTTAAGTCAACAGAATGCACATCAATTCCCTGAGAGAAACTTCAAATTTTCAGTTACGAGCTATAGTTACGCTTCTTGTAATCAAAAATTGATTTAATAATGATGATCTTGCAAGCAGCATTACATGAACTTTTATATACGAGATGCCAAAGGTCTGAAACCAGGGACCCTATTTTATTAACTCTTGGAGAAGGTATAAGAAAATTTATCTATTTTAATATTTTAAGGTAGTGTCCAAAACTATAGGCTGACTTGCCTCTCAATATAAATTTGGATGAAACAGGAGGAAAGAAGGGGCAATTACTTGCTAGTCTACTCTGCCAGCAGAATAAAAGAATCCAGAGCAATCTTTTCTTGTTAAAAACAAGAAAAAAGTCAAGGAAACAATTGGCCCATTGCTGAGAGGAAGTGGCAAGAAGGTGACAAGCAACAGAGAAAAAGCAGATCTACTTAACTCATTTTTTGCATCTGTCTTTACATAAAAGGAAAAAACAATCCAACCTATCAAAAACAGCACCACAAAAAACAGATTAGGAACACAAGTTAAAATAGGGGAAAAAATGGTAAGTGAACACTGTCTACCCTAGACAAGTTCAAAAAAATTAACTGTAAAATACTAATAGAATATCAATCATGCCAGGCAGAAATCCCAACAAAAATTCAAAACGATCACGATCAATAGATGCTTCACTAAACATAGACACATATATAAAATCACAGCAAAATATCATCGAAACTATCAAATCACAACAAAATATCATAGAATCTATCCAAGCTAACCTAGAAAAAACTATCACTAACTCTATTATGTCAAACATTGAAAAAACCGTCATTAACAACATTGCCAAAAGGCATTAAGAGTTGTAAACCTAATCTTGCGTAGCTTCTTTGCTGGCAATACCACACTACTAACCAGAGCATACAAAACATTTGCTAGACCAATTCTCGAATACAGCTCATCTGTCAGAAACCCACATTGCATATCGGACATTAATACAATTGAATGTGTCCAGAAATATTTCACAAGGAGAGTCCTCCACACCTTTGTTCGCAAAAAAATACCTTATACCAACATTTAATCAAAGCTTCATAACTCAATTATTTTAATTTGCATTGGGGTGACATTTTGACTGTTAAGTCAACAGAATGCACATCAATTCCCTGAGAGAAACTTCAAATTTTCAGTTACGAGCTATAGTTACGCTTCTTGTAATCAAAAATTGATTTAATAATGATGATCTTGCAAGCAGCATTACATGAACTTTTATATACGAGATGCCAAAGGTCTGAAACCAGGGACCCTATTTTATTAACTCTTGGAGAAGGTATAAGAAAATTTATCTATTTTAATATTTTAAGGTAGTGTCCAAAACTATAGGCTGACTTGCCTCTCAATATAAATTTGGATGAAACAGGAGGAAAGAAGGGGCAATTACTTGCTAGTCTACTCTGCCAGCAGAATAAAAGAATCCAGAGCAATCTTTTCTTGTTAAAAACAAGAAAAAAGTCAAGGAAACAATTGGCCCATTGCTGAGAGGAAGTGGCAAGAAGGTGACAAGCAACAGAGAAAAAGCAGATCTACTTAACTCATTTTTTGCATCTGTCTTTACATAAAAGGAAAAAACAATCCAACCTATCAAAAACAGCACCACAAAAAACAGATTAGGAACATAAGTTAAAATAGGGGAAAAAATGGTAAGTGAACACTGTCTACCCTAGACAAGTTCAAAAAAATTAACTGTAAAATACTAATAGAATATCAATCATGCCAGGCAGAAATCCCAACAAAAATTCAAAACGATCACGATCAATAGATGCAACTGCAAATAATGACCAATACGAAACACAATCATGTCATAACTGTAATCATCCCATATCTGATAATTCACTAAACATAGACACATATATAAAATCACAGCAAAATATCATCGAAACTATCAAATCACAACAAAATATCATAGAATCTATCCAAGCTAACCTAGAAAAAACTATCACTAACTCTATTATGTCAAACATTGAAAAAACCGTCATTAACAACATTGAACAAATTGTCATTAACAACATTCAAACAAACTTAGAAAAAAAATTACTAGCACACCGAGATGCACAACTTGATGCACAACTTTTCACAAACCTTGAAAATAAACTTATAGCAAACCTTGAAAATAAAATTATAGCAAAAATAAATGGAAACACAACTGATCAAAAACATCTCCCAATTCAACAAACACTGCCTTGTACTCAAACTAAACCTCAAACATCTACCAATCAACCAAACAACTATACTAGTAAGAGATTCACGTGAGAGAGAGAAAAAACGTCAGAATGCTATATTATTTGGCCTAGATATTACAAATGAACCAGATATTGATAAAATACGAAACATCATTTCAAATTACAAATTATCATCCTTCGACCCTAGTGAAATAACCGAAGTCTCCAGAAATGGACCTGAATTCAAATACAGTGATGGTTCAGTAACACCTAAATTCTGTAGAATCATTTGCAAAAATGAAACCAGCAAAAGAAATTTCATTTATACTATAAACAAAATTGCCAGAAACAATCTCAGCTGCAACAAGCTTAGAGCTAGACCAGATTTATCATTCCTACAACGTATTAGATCTCGTGAACTTCGTTCAGAGCTCAAACAACGACAAGAAAGAGAAACTAACCTTTACATTGACTACCGTGCTGACTGCATAAAAAGTAAATCCTTCAATCAAACCCCCAATCACCCAACCACACTTCAATCAAAACATTCAACAATCCATCAAACAAGGCATCCATCCATCCATAAATCGAAACATCAATCCTCAACCACCCATTCAAAACCTCCAATCATCCAACGATCAACCACTCACTGCTCAACCAACCTTCCTTCCTCCACCTGTTACAAATAACCCTCAATCAACTACCAATCAAAACTAGGTATGCACACCCCTTACCTCTCCTACACCAAATACTACAGGTCTCAAATGTAAACTAATAAATGCAAGAAGTATTGTAAACAAATTACCTGAATTCATCCTCTTATTAAACAATGGTACATTTGACATCATATTTGTTTGTGAAACATGGCTAAAACCATCCCTCACTGACTCTGTTATTTCAAACAAAGAATACCAAGTCCTTCGATCAGATCGTGAACACCGCAAAGGTGGTGGAGTAGCTATCTTTTACAAAAAAAGTCACTGAACTTTAAAAATATTCAAGTTGCACATAAATACTCTCTTCCTGAAACTATTGTATGTGACCTGTCCACCAACACCACACTTAGATTCATACTATGCTACAGAGCCCCTGACTACGACATCGTTCATGCAAATATATTAACCTCACTACTAACATGGGCTACCTCTTGCCCATATCCTCTCATCTTCCTGGGTGACCTAAATCTACCTTCTATAAACTGGATAACAAATGAATGTACAACCGAACCAATCCATATTACACTATACAAAGCAGTTACAAACCTAGGTCTTGAACAATTAGTAACTAAAAATACTAGACTCATGAACTGCCTCGACCTCATCTTTTGTAATAACAAAAACTCAATTTATAGTCTACAAGTAAAAGAACCCTTTTCCAACAGCGACCACTGCATGATAGACTTTTGCCTAAACATACGCCCTCAATAAATCGTCACAACAATAGTACTTCAAACTACAATTTCAAAAAAGCTAACTATGACCTTATAAATGATGATCTCTCATTCCTTGACTGGCAAAATCTATTCTCAACCTGTATCACTACAGAAGACCACTATAAAGTATTCCTACTTGAAATCAATAAAATCATCAAACTATATGTACCACAAATCAACACCAAAACCAAAAGAAAAAACAAATTACCCATATCAATAAAAAAGCTTCAATCAAAAAAAAAAATCCCTCTGGAAAAAAAAACAAAAAGGGTTATGCAGCAAACTTCAAAAACCGATACAGAAATATTTGCAACCAAATAAAAACAGAATGTAACAATTATCATACCAAACAAGAAGAAGACCTTCTACGCACTAATTCCAATCGTGCTTTCTATAATTTTGTGAACAATAAACTTAAAGAAACAAGATCCATTCCACCACTAAAAGAACCTAACGGCAAAGAATGTACTGACGAAACAGTTAAAGCAAACCTGTTCAAGACATTCTTCGGCTCAGTCTTTGTAAACAGTGATGGCTCTTATCCGATATTCCTCAATCGTACCAAAAATGTTAACAATGACTTAACATTTAGACTTAACATATAGACTTCACAGAAGATAATGTAGAAAAAGCCCTACGAAACCTGAAACCATCATTATCTATTGGACCAGATGGAATATGTGCATACTTTTTTAAAAAAACTTTCAATTAATATAGCTGAACCCCTAAGCATAATCTTTAATAAAGCTTTCACAACTAGTTCCCTTCCAAAACTCTGGTCTCTAGCCACAGTCATCCCTATCTTCAAAAAAGGTGATCCCAGCCTAGTTGAAAATTACAGACCTATCTCTTTATGTTGTGTCTCATGCAAAGTAATGGAATCTATCATAAACCAATCCATTACATTCCACCTTGAAACAAACAACCTTCTCTCTAATAAACAATTTGGTTTCAGAAAAAAATTGTCTTGTAACTTACAACTTCTCCACTGCAAAAACATATGGACTACAAACCTTGATCAAGGAAAAGCAATAGATGCAATCTACATAGACTTCTGCAAAGCTTTTGACTCAGTAGTACATGATAAAATTCTCCTCAAACTAAAATCCTACGGCATTTCGGGACCTCTTCACAATTGGATAAATGCCTTTCTGTCAAACAGACAACAAGTGGTCAAAATTGGCAACACTGTATCAAATCCTGTTCCTGTCAAAAATGGTGTTCCCCAAGGTAGTGCTCTTGGACCAACGCTCTTCATACTATACATAAATGATCTCTGTGACCTTATTTCAAGTTATTGTGTTCTCTTTGCTGAAGATGTCAAACTATTTAATACCACTAACAATACTTCTACCCTTCAAGAAGACCTCGACTTTGTTTCCGATTGGTCTAAAACTTGGCAACTCCAAATCTCAACCAGCAAATGCTCTGTCTTACACATTGGAAAAAAGAATCTAAACACTAAATACAAACTTGATGGACATTACCTTACAGATGACCCCCACCCTGTTAAAGACCTTGGAGTTCTCTATCAAATGACCTAAATGCCAAAGCCCACTGCAACTACATAGCAAAAAAGGTTCTAAGAGTTGTAAACCTAATTTTACGCAGCTTCTTTTCAAAAAACTCTACACTACTAACTAGAGCATACAAAACATTTGCCAGACCTATTCTTGAATACAGCTCATCTGTCTGGAACCCATACCACATCTCTGACATTAATACAATCGAACGTGTCCAGAAATATTTTACTAGAAGAGTTCTTCACTCCTCTGAAAACAACAAAATACCTTATTCCAACAGGCTAGAAATCCTGGGACTAGAAAACTTAGAACTCCGCGGACTCCGACATGACCTGTGTTTAACACACAAAATCATCTACTGCAATATCCTTCCTGTTAAAGACTACTTCAGCTTCAATCGCAATAATACAAGAGCAAACAATAGATTTAAACTTAATGTCAACCGCTTCAAACTTGATTGCAGAAAATATGACTTCAGTAACAGAGTTGTTAACGCTTGGAACTCATTACCTGACTCCATAGTCTCTATTCAAAATCCCAAAATCTTCAACCAAAAACTGTCTACTATTGACCTCACCCCATTCCTAAGAGGACTATAAGGGGCGTGCATAAGAGCACAAAGTGCCTACCGTTCCTATCCTATTGTTCCCTTCATTATATCAAATTAACATAGTTGTTGCACGTTTTTACTTATATATACATATATTTCTTTCATGATATCTTGTTTTTTTTATTTATGACGATGTTTGTGTATACTGTTGTAACAAAAAAATAAATAAATCACCAGGACCGGATGGATTACACCCTGAGGTTCTGAAGGAACTGGCAGACGAGATCTCAGAACCACTGGACTATATCTTTCAAAGATCCTGGACCACAGGGAACTGCCAGAGGACTGGAAAAGAGCTGATATAGTTCCCATCTTCAAAAAAGGAAAAAAAACAAATCCAGGAAACTACAGACCTATCAGCCTGACCTCAATACCGGAAAAGATAATCAAGCAACGAATCACTCAACACCTAGAAGCAAACAAAGTAATAACCAAAAGCCAACATGGGTGTGTCAAAAACAGATCATGCCAGACTAATCTTATTGCATTCTTTGACAAAGTGACAAAATTAGTGGACCAGAGGAATTCTGTCGATATGACTTCAGTAAAGCATTTGATAAAGTAGACCATAACCTACTACTAGATAAAGTAGAAAAATGTGGGTTAGACAGCACCACCACCAGATGGGATTTGTAACTGGCTGACCAACCGCACTCAACGTGTAGTCCTCAATGGAACTACATCTAATGGAGGGAAGTATGCAGTGGAGTACCCCAAGGCTCTGTTTTAGGCCCAGTACTCTTCAACATCTTCATCAATGACTTGGGCAAGGGGATAGATGGGGAACTCATCAAATTTGCAGATGACACCAAGCTGGCAGGAATAGCCAACACTCCAGAAGATAGGCTCAAGATACAGAAGGATCTTGACAGACTTGGCGCTATCTAACAAAATGAAATTCAACAGTGAAAAAAAGTAAGGTTCTACATTTAGGCAAAAAACCCCAAAATGCATGGGTACCGTATATGTGGTACCTTGCTTAATAGTAGCAACTGTGAGAGGGATCTTGGAGTCCTAGTGGACAACCATTTAGATATGAGCCAGCAATGTGCATCAGCTGCCAAAAAAGCCAACACAGTTCTGGGCTGCATAAACAGAGGGATAGAATCAAGATCACGTGAAGTGTTAATACCACTTTATAATGCCTTTGTAAGGCCACACTTGGAATACTGCATTCAGTTTTGGTCACCACGATGTAAAAAAGATGATGAGACTCTAGAAAGAGTATAGAGAAGAGCAACAAAGAAGATTAGGGAACTGGGGGCTAAAACATGAAGAACGGTTCAGGAACTGAGTATGTCTAGTTTAACAAAAAGAAGGACTAGGGGAGACATGATAGCAGTGTTCCAATATCTCAGGGGTTGCTACAAAGAAGAGGGAGACAAGCTATTCTCCAAAGCACCTGAGGGCAGGATAAGAAGCAATGGGTGAAAACTAATTAAGGAGAGAAGCAACTTAGAACTAAGGAGAAATTTCCTGACAGTTGGAACAATTAATCAGTGGAACAACTTGCCTGCAGAAGTTGTAAATGCTCCAACACTGGATATTTTTAAGAAAATGTTGATAACTGTTTGTCTGAAATGGTGTAGGGTTTCCTGCCTGGGCAGGGGGTTGGACTAGAAGGCCTCCAAGGTCCCTTCCAACTCTGTTATTATTATATTATCTTAAGATTTAGAGTAGCATCAAGGTAAAGTAGGCAGAATAGCATTTTATTTGGGTTTTTTTGTAAAAAAAATTTCTTTTATAAACAAAGAAACATTAATACATCAATCATTCCTTCCATGGGACATCTCAGTATTTTCTTCATGGCTGCATCTTTTTGTTGTTTCTTCTTTCTTCATTTCAATTTAATCTATTACAATTTTTTCACAAATACAATATTCTAATTATACCATTTTCTTACATAACTATCAATTTGCTTATTATATCTTTTTTCTAGCCAATTATAAAATTGATCCCATATCTTAAAATATTCTGAATCCTCTCTTTCTTTAATCATCAAAGTTAATCTTTTCATTTCTGCACAATCTAAGATTTTTTTGATAACTTGTCCTTCCAGGGGTATTTTCTCTGTTTTCCAGTTTTGTGCAAAAACAATTCTTGCTGCTGTTATTACATGTATAATCAAGTAAATATTTTCTTTACTGATTTTCTCTGGGAGAATACCCAATAGGAACAGCTCCGGTTTTAAATCAATATGTTGTTGGGTCATTTCTTCTGACCATGTCTTTATTTTATTCCAATAATTTTTAGCTTCTGGGCATGTCCACCACATATGATAATAAGATCCTGGTAACTGGTGACATTTCCAATATTTAGCTGAGTTATCTTTAAACATTTTTGCCAGTTTTTCAGGAGGCATATGCCATCTATAAAACATTTCATATTGATTTTCTTTATATGCTTTACTTTACTTTATTGTTAATTTGTAGTTCCTCTCCCATAACTGTTGCCATTTGTCTAAATCTATTGAATATCCTTTTTTTTTTGCCATAATAGCATTTTATTCCATCCACCCACCTTTTTAAAAAAATAAACTAATCTTTATTACATTAATCAACTCAATCACTTGGAAAAGTGTGAAATAATCCGTATACTGCATTAACTACTGAGGTTTTATTTTAACTTATTCCTTTTTGGGCCTTGAATGAAAATAGTTGTTTTATCTGATCATTTCAGATATTGAAACTTTGAAAAATTTTGCACAATGGCCAGGGCCCTATAGTTCTTCTTAAAAAAGGCCTTGATTAGAACCCACTTGTTGACTTAGAACAATTTAAAATATAATGCAGTAAAACGAGCAATGTTTAACTCCAGTAAGTTCTTTTTTCAGACTGACCATTTCAAAGTGTTAAGCAAGTTATACAGCGATGGATACATGGACCTATGTACCATTCTCTATTCTGTCGTGGTTCACACAGTCCACTAAAATAGAAAGTTATTGGCATAGCTTTGGCTTTATGCCTTGTGGGATTTTATTCAATTACCATTTAATTCAATAAACTAATGTTAAAAATGATAGTTTTGCATGTTTATGAAGACAGTCACTGGTAGCAACCAGGAATGTTGCTGCAAAGGATAAAGATGAGTTTGTTGGCATCCTGTTGGTGGGATTTCCTGGCCAGAAAAGTCCAAATAAGTTTCCTACTGATTTGAATGCTGACTGATGAAATATTTAATTTCATCAACCAAGCCATTGAATAGTTCCAGTTGCTAATACATTTATAATGTTTTTAAGCCCCTAAGTTGCTTGAGTGTCTGATTTTCATTATATGGTTTTATTGTCTTAATTATTATTTCATAAATGGTTTTGTTTGAATTAATATGTCTCCTTCCGAGATTAAAAACTTGAATGTGAAATTTAAAACTAATGACTCCTGAAAGAAGATTAGATAGGTTAATTTTCTAATTTGCAACCACAAAACCTCTTCATTATTGAAATATGAGAATGGGCTGAAAATAAATGAAAAGTGTGTGTGTGTGTGTGTGTGTGTGTGTGTGTGTGAGAGAGAGAGAGAGAGAGAGAGAGAGAGAGAGAGAGACTAAGCGTGAATCATATGATGATGCTGTATTTTTCCCATTATAATGGTAATATGAGAGACAGAATTTAATCAGGTGGGCACATTTATAGAAATCACTTAGAACTTGAAAAACAGCTTCTTCAAAATTGAATTTTCTCAGCAGGACCAAAATGAGGAGAATCATTGAAATTATCTTTATTTAAATTTGGAATGCTTAGACATCTGATAATGTTTCTTCTGATTTGTAAACGAAACCATCAGTACTGGTTGTTTCAAATTATCTTGAGCTGGTTGCCACAATACTGACCTATTAAAAGAATTTGAGGAAAAAATGGTTGAAAAAGTTGTGGTTGCGTACCTGTTTTTGTACTGTAACATACTGTATGTCCTGAACTCAGCAAACACCCAAAATTCCTGTTAAAAGGAGGGTGATTTCTAACTACAAACTAGGTCCATTTAAATTTTTAATGTGTATATTTTATTCAGTACTGAATGTCCTAAAATAATAGACTTATATCAAATATAGGCAAATTAAAAGAAAAATAGAAAAAGAAAAAGAAAAAATAGATTGTTCAGAAAGAAAAATAGAAAAGAAAGAACAGAAAGAATGTCATAAGGAAAAACAAAACATAATTTTATTTTATTTATTGATCAAATTTATATACCGCCCTATCTCCCGAAGGACTCAGGGCGGTGTACAGGCATTTAAAAAACATATAAATACAATATAAAAACAATTAAAAAACTTATTCTAAAAAAGCCCGTTAATTTAGAATTAAAAAGATAAAATAAAACCCAATTTAAAACCTGTAATTTAAAATCTAGCTCAGTCCTGCACAGTTAAATAAATATGTTTTAAGCCCGCGGCGGAAGGTCCGGAGGTCCGAAAGCTGACGAAGTCCGGGGGGTAGTTCATTCCAGAGGGTGGGAGCCCCCACAGAGAAGGCCCTTCCCCTGGGTGTCGCCAGACGACATTGCCGCGCTGACGGCACCCTGAGGAGACCCTCTCTGTGAGAGCGCACGGGTCGGTGGGAGATATTCGGTAGCAGTAGGTGGTCCCGTAAGTAACCCGGCCCAATGCCATGGAGCGCTTTAAAGGTGTTCACCAACACCTTGAAGCGCACCCGGAAAGCCACAGGTAGCCAGTGCAGTCTGCGCAGGATGGGTGTTATACGGGAGCCACGAGGGGCTCCAGCTATCACCCGCGCAGCCGCATTCTGAACTAACTGCAGCCTCCGGATGCCCTTCAAGGGGAGCCCCATGTAGAGAGCATTGCAGTAATCCAGGCGAGACGTCACGAGTGCGTGAGTGACCGTGCATAGGGCATCCCGGTCCAGAAAGGCGAACTGGCGACCAGGCGAACCTGGTAGAACGCTTCCTGGAGACGGCCGTCAAATGATCTTCTAAAGACAGCCGCTCATCCAGGAGGACGCCTGTTGCGGACCCTTTCCATCTGGGCCAATGACTCGCCACCGATGGTCAGCCGCGATTTAGCTGACTGTACCGGGATGCCGCATCCACAGCCACTCTGTCTTGGAGGGATTGAGCTTGAGCCTATTTCTCCCCATCCAGACCCGCACGGCCTCCAGGCACCGGGACAGCACTCGAGAGTTTGCTGGGGTGTTCCGTGTAGAAAAGTACAGCTGGGTGTCATCCGCATACAGCTGGTACTTCACACCGAAACCACTGATGATCTCACCCAGCGGCTTCATGTAGATAAAGAACAGAAGGGCGAGAACCGACCCCCGCGCCACCCCACAAGTGAGGCGCCTCGGGGCCGACCTCTGCCCCCCCCGTCAACACCGACTGCGACCGGTCGGAGAGATAGGAGGAGAACCACCGATAAACGGTGCCTCCCACTCCCAATCCCTCCAACCTCCAACCTCCAACCTCCAAAATAATGAAGGGGCTTCTCACTTTCATCACAAAATTTTAATAACTTTATCACCTTCTCTTAAAATACAATAAAAGAGAACTTTTTCACATGTCCTATCTCCTTATCTATAAACAAATCCTTAAAACCTTGTTATTCTGTTCTGATCAGTAAAGGTCCATTAAGGATTATCAGAGATAACAACATATCTATTTTAATTTTGTTTAGAGAAACCAAGTTTATTCCTTTTACTTCTAACAATCTTAATTTTTAGTCCATTCAAATAATGTTGTAGAATTTGATAGAGAACTTTTCATTTTTCTTTGTTTCTTGAGATTCTTTAAAATTTTAACAAGATTTTCTTGTAAATCCAATATAGGAAAATGATCCCTTTTAATTATTAAAACATCAGCCCATTTCTATTGCATATCTGGCGTAAGATCTTTTTTCATGTCATTCTTGTAGCCTGTTGTTTGTAAATCCACTTTCAACCCAGTCTTGATCTTGTCAGATAAAACCTGTTCAATTACATCCTTTAAACTGTCTCTATAGAGACAGCTGTTTCTGTTGACACTATTTACTTCTGCATTCAATTTTCAAAAATATTCTTCAAAATATCTGACGTTAGAATATTTTGCTTTATTCTGCAACTTTAAGTGAAATTTATATATTTTTCTCCTTTAATTGTAATCTTTTAAAATATTCCAATATAGGTCCTCAAAAGAGGTAGGGCATCGGGAAAGACTTTATTGACCCGGATTTCCCTGTTCTAGTTCTAATTTGATATGAGTGGCAACACCCTTTATTTTCCATTGTTATGAATATATGAACGTTCTACAATTATATTTACTGTGGATTATATTGTGATGTTTGAATAACATCACATGCTTGTAAAACCAAAATAAACATCAAGACCTTTGGTTTGGTTTTGTTTTTTTAGCAAAGTCTTTCCTGAGAATGCTTTAAAAGACTGAATCTCTGTTTCTGCTGTCTGAAGATACTGCACTTCCCCCATTGTCTCTTTCCCGCCCTCTCTGCAAATGAAACATATTGAACTATAAACCTTAACTATAAACCTTAACAACCTTAACATATTGCTAAAGATCTGTTTAACAATAGTAAGGATTGTCAATCAACATATTTACCACCTTTCTCATATCAACATTTTTGCAATCCACTCCCAATGGGCTGGATCGATGCACCCATTTGGATTGAACAAAGTGTAGACAAATGTCTATACAAAAATTAAAATACATAGCAGCAGTCAAAACCAACCATCATTCATATAGCGAAGATGCAGGTCCCTTCGCAAGCCAGTTATAGAAAAAGTGCTTAAATCAATAATATGTATGTTAAAATCCTGCATCATAGAAACTGACTTAATGGAGATATCAATTAAATTTGTATTAAAAATCATTCTAGAGAAATGTATATCAGCAGTTACATAAATCAAGGACAATCTGTGAATGTAAATAGATTTATTTAAAAAAAACGCCAATGGTCCAGAATACTGTATTACTAGCAGATTTTTGCTAAATTTCAAGCTCATCTGTATTTTTCTTGCTATTTAATGGGAATATGGCTATTATGCATAAGCTAGTGTGAACAAAGCCTATGATTTGAACTTCATCTGAATAAAAGTGATAATCCGGTTTATCAGCATAATGGATAGGACTAAAGCAAAGAATAAATGCCAGTTCTTGCCAAATGGATGAAATTATAAAATATATTTGTTACTTTGCTCCTTAACTTTAGGAACCTGTAAAAAGGAAGGTTATGCTAAGGAAAGAACATACCTCTTTTATCCCTTTATTCTTCCCTTTGCTTTAAAGTGCCAAATCTTTTTTATTCCTAGTGGAAAGGGATGTGTTATCTCACCCAGGATGTGGCAATCATCACTAGGATAGCCTTTGCACAAACTTATGTTGTGTGCTGGTTGTATCCTTTTTTGAATCAGGAGTCCATGCACTCACTTAAGCCTGGTCATCTCATGTCTGGACTATTGTAATAGTCACCATGTAGGGATACTCTTGAAGAATATTCAGAATGCAGCTCCTTGAACAGTTCTTAGGCACCCTAGAATGGCCCAAGTTGCACATTGTTGTGTGAACTGCAATGGTTACTAGTTTGCTTCCAGGTCCAATTCAAAGTGTTAGTACTTACCTTTGAAGCAGTGGTGAAATCTGAATCAGTTTACTACCGGTTCGCTGGATGCACATGCGCAGCGTGCACGGGGCGGGGGGGATTAGCTGTGGCATGCAATCTTTTTTTTCTTTTAAAAGCATTTTTTTACAACCTATTCAGCCAAATAGGTTCTAAAAAAAATCTTTTTAAAAGTAAAAAAAAAGGCTCTGCCAATCAGGCAGCTCATCTGTGATTGCCAGAGCCTTTTTTTAACTTTTAAAAGCATTTTTAACAACCTATTTGGCCGAATAGGTTGTAAAAAAATGCTTTTAAAAGTAAAAAAAAAAGGCTCTGATAATCACAGCTGAGTTGCCTGATTGGCAGGCAACTTTTTTTAACCTTTTAAAAGCATTTTTTAAAAGAAGCGGCAAGCGGGTAATTGGGTGGGCATGGGACATTATTAGATAATATAGGGAAAGGAATGAACCTCAGAATGAACAAAATATATTTCATTCATACAGTAATTTTACGTTGTTTAGCCTTAAGCCTAAAGCTTCTTTAAAATGGCTGCCAACATTATGATTATGATTGTTTAGGAAATGAAAGAAAAGCTCTTGAGTTCCTAGCTGGCCAATGAAGTATTTCTGTCTATTGATTTAAAATAAAGATATTTTCAGTTAAAAACCACTGAAATCAAAACCACTACAAGCCTGAAATTGTTGGAAAAGAAAGCTAATAACTAGAATTCCATGACTTGAAGAAAAGCTGCTTGGAGCATCAATATGTTGCTTAAAAAGAAACAAGCAACTGTGTAATCCCCTCCTTCCCCTTCTCTCCCCTCCCTTCCTTTGCAAACTTTCCTTCCCTGGTACCCTCTGAATATATTAAACTGTACCTCCTAGAATTTCTACATGCCATCAAACCAGAAAAGGAATAAGTTTCATTTAGCTAATGTGATATACATTGTTATTGAAAACACATACTAAAACTGCATTGTCAGTAGAGGACAAAGATTATGATTGGATGTTGATGAGATTTTAATATAGCACAGTTGTTTCCTGAAGAACTGTAGCCCATGGTCAATATGAAGGATGAAGATGCCGTTTTGAATTAATCACACATTCATAAAATACATGGCATAGTTATATTTTGAAGAAACACTAGAAATTTTTTTTTGTATTTTTAAAATAAATTATTAAGTATGAATTTTTAATTGGACAAAATATTAAGGATTAAGAATGAGAGGATGCATGGATCAGAAGTGCTTAAGCCAGAATGTGATTATTCAAAACATAAAAGAAAACAATGAGGATGGGGTGACCAAAAATAAAAACCATAAGAGGCAGGTCTTTTTAGCTGATTTAGATGGAAAATATTCCCTGGAGCTGTTAAACACTGAAACTTGTAAAAAACATATGTGTAAAAGGTTCTTGGAACATTGTACTATGTAAAAGATACGTGGCATACTGTTACTATAAACCAAGTGGGGATGTATCTGTAGTTAAACAAAAGAGCTTACTGAAAGCAATATTCTACAAGGTGTTGGCTTCTGCAGCCCACTAGGAGTTGCTACTTGAAATGGTGACAGCCAAGTGAAAAATGGAACTTAGCTTATTTTTCAGAGCAGTGGCCTCTTGGCCGAATTGAGTGACCAGTTCAATTCTATTGTAAAATAGGTTATATCTGTTTTTTTAAAAGAAACTGCAAATCGCAACAAAATACCTTATGCTGCCAGACTTGAAATTCTGGGTTTAGAAAATTTAGAACTACGCTGCCTTTGGTGACCTGAGCATAGCTCATAAAATCATCTGCTATAATGTCCTTCCTGTCAATGACTACTTCAGCTTCAACCACAACAATATACAAGCACCCAATAGATTCAAACTTAAAGTGAACCGCTCCAATCTCGATTGCAGAAAATATGACTTCAGTAACAGAGTTGTTAATGCCTGGAATAGACTACCAGACTCTGTGGTCTCATTCCATTCCTAAGAGGTGTGCATAAGAGCACTAGCGTGCCTACCGTCCCTGTCCTAATGTTCCCTTTAATTGTATTCATTTTATGTATTCAATTCATGCTTATAGTTATATATATTATTTAATATGTATTTGACAAAATAAATAAATAAAATAAAATAAATAAATAAATAAATAAAAATAAATAAGCAGAACATCCACTGATGTTCCTTCAGAATAGATATGGATGGTACCATGCAGTCAATTGATTCACAGATTTAGAAACATTATAGGCAATGAAAGTGTCTTAATACTGGACAAATTTTATTTTACAAACAATTTTTGATTAGAGTGCCAGGTTAAGACACACAATTCTCATAGTATTACCAAGCAGATGGCAAGGGCCAAAACAATACAAATATATATCTAAAGGATCCAGATGACTTCAAATCTGAATTTTTTTTCTTTAATTGTGCTGGTTATATTATTGTGCTGGTTATATTATTTCTCCAAGGGTGGCTCCAAGGTGGCTCAGGGGCTAGGATGTTGAGCTTGCTGATCGAAAGGTCGGCAGCTCAGCGGTTCGAATCCCTAGTGCTGCTGTGAAATGGGGTGAGCTCCCGTTACTTGTCCCAGCTTCTGCCAAGTTTCGAAAGCACGTAAAAATGCAATTAGAAAAAATAGGGACCACCTTTGGTGGAAGGTAACAGCGTTCTGTGCGCCTTTGGTGTTGAGTCATGCTGGCTACATGACCATGGAGATGTCTTCGGACAGTGCTGGCTCTTAGGCTTTGAAACAGAGATGAGCACTGCCCCCTAGAGTTGGCAACGACTAGCACGTATGTGCGAGGGAAACCTTTACCTTTACCTTATATTATTTCTACAACATAGTATCCTAAAGAAGGGCTAATCTGCCACATAAAGCATACTGTAATTTCTGGGCAGCAAATTTTTCTGTCAACAAGGAAACAGCTAAAAAGGGAACCTACAAAATGCAATAGCATACTATTTTATGGATAATTCTTAAGGCAGTTGAAATTGACCTTCAGATAATTCTACAGCTGAGAAAAATTCATTTATGCAAGGAAAATAAGCCTGCTTCTGAACATTAATGATCTTGTTAAATCTGAGCCAGAATTGCATACAGAGCCAGAGCCAAAGCCAAAGCCAAAGCCAAAGCCAAAGCCAAAGCCAAAGCCAAAGCCAAAGCCAAAGCCAAAGCCAAAGCCAAAGCCAAAGAATAGAGATTAGACAAGAACTTTGAAAAAGACAAAAGAAGAACAGTAGCAAGAGGAAGGAAAAACATAGGAAGTCTGTTAATTAAAACAATACTATCAAAGCAATAGTTTAAGCCTGGCATATTAACAGGTTAGGATTGTGATATTATAATTTAGTTTACATACACAGTTTTTAATTAATAACCTGCCTCATTCTATGGATTATTAATACTGTGATTCTTCAACCATTCTTGCTATTTTTAGCTTGTTACTGTGGGTATTCTTAGCCTGTTGTGGTTTTGTGGGGGTTTTGTAAGCTATCCCAAAAAACTTCATTCTGAAGGTTGGCATAGGAGGTTTTAAAATAAATAACAGTAAATATAGTAGCTCTAAAGCAATTACTTTAAAATTGCTAAATTACTAAAGCTTTCAAATTGGCCAGAGGGCAATTCGGTTGTTTTGGTCCCCAGCTTTAATGCATACAAGTGCTGTATATGTCACCACTGATAAAACACGTCACCAAATTTGTACAGGTAGTCCTCAACTTACAACCACAAATGAGCCCAAAATTTATGTTGTTAAGTGAGAAATTTATTAAGTGAGTTTTGCCCCATTTTACAACTTTTCCTGCCACATTTGTTAAGTGAATCACTGCAGTTGTTAAGCTAGTGACACGGTTATTAAGTGTTGTGACCCAGGCCCAAGTAGATAGTAAGAAACTCAGTCCATGAAAAAACAAACTTTATTCGAACAGCTGAGAATTACTTCATTCCCAGCGTTGTTCAACTCAAATTAAAACAAATGCCTCCCAACACAAATTCCTCAGTTCTATCGCAAACCCTGGTCCAATTAGGCAAACTGCCAAAGGCCTTTCTTGGCAAACGTTCACAAGTCAGAAAAATAAAAGCAAGACATAGATGAAGCAGAAGATGAAGTTACCAATGTTGTTTTCCGGCAAAGCTCAAATGCCAGTACTGTTTTACTCTATTTTAAGCCTTATGGGAGGGGCCAATCATCTCTTGGCCCTACTCCCGAGTTGTCCTTTTTGCTTTCTGGCAGCTCTTCTCATGCATGCATTAGGAACAGGCTCCTCCTGTTCATCTGCCTCACTACTATCAGTCTCTGGAGGCTCTGAAGTCCACACCTCACTTCCCGATGGCCCTGGCCTCAACTCAGCCTCATTGCTGTCCGACTCCGTTGCCAGCTCCTTAGGCTGCTGATGGACCACAACATTAAGTGAATTTGGCTTCTCCATTGACTTTGCTTGTTAGAAGGTCACAAAAGGCAATTATTTAACTCCTGGACCCTGCAACTATCATAAATGTGAGTCAGTTGTCAAGGATCCAATTTAAAGCAAGTGACTAGGGGTTGCAACAACAGTTGTGTGAAAAATGGTCATAAGTCACTTTTTTCAGTAATGTTTGAAGTGTCACTAAATGAACTGTTATAAGTCAAGGACTACCTCTAGATGACTACATTCTTACTAGAGGTGTTTACTACCATTTAAGAACATACGAGTTCCTAAATTATCATCATCATTATAATCATCCTTGTTATATAAGATCAAATCAAGTTTCTTTCAGACATTCTTATGAAAGTTCTTAGTTATGGATTAAGGTATTTAGTGCTGAAGTATAGCGGTTTGCAGAAACCCAGGTTCAATTCCACCCTCTGAAATGGAAGGCATGGGTAGCTTTGTTATTTTCAAATTCATATGGAGGAGGAATTTGAGGAAGAGAAATTGGCAACCTGCTAGGTTGCAGTTGACCTACAGAACTAATGACCTTAGCTATTTGGCCATGAGGGCTTTGGTTCACTAATCTCAAAAACAGAAGGAAAGTATATTAATAGAGATGTGAGGAAGGGCCTTATATCTGTACTCCGATATAGAGGTACAAAAAATCCAAATAACTTAATGATTCTGAGAGTTTTGAGGATATATTCAGAGTTAGCCAGGATAGAAGAATCTTCAGCTTGATTCTGTATGAACCAGAGAAGCATATGCTTTCATGGTCCTAGGATCAATCATTTAAGTTCACCAAATAGCACTGAAAAAGTCTCCTGACTGAAGCTGTGGATGTTTACCACCAGCAGGTATACTGAACCAAATGTCCCAGCTGTACAATTTTGTAAAATGCAGCTTCTTATACTTTATAGTAATTAATTTGAAGTCACAACAGGTGGCATCCAGATCAGAAAAAGTAAGCCGAGTGGAGCTTGATCAGGAATTTTTATTTTTTACTGAAATAAGATTTATGGAGAAACTTTGCTCCTTGGGATCAAAATTCATTGGGGATTTTCATATAATAATTTTTTATTGATAAAGACTAACTTGGAACATGTGTCTTCCTTTGCCCTTCTCTTATTCTTCTGACAGGTAAAGTAAAGATATATTGCAAGGACCTCAAAGAAAAGCTTACCTTTCAATATACACACATCTGAGAATAATTCTATGAATTTAATGGAATGCTGACTGTACAGTATTTTGGCAGGTTAGTCCTATGAGATGGACTTTGCCTTCAGTGTTGCTTTAGAGCAGGGCTGTCAAACTCTGTTGTGGTCTGTCAGCAGCCTACAGAGCTGGCAACAGAGTTGGACAGCGATGAGGCTGAGTTGAGGCCAGGGCCATCGGGAAGTGAGGTAAGGACTCCAGAGCCTCCAGAGACTGATAGTAGTGAGGCAAAGGAACAGGATGAGCCTGTTCCTAATGCACACATGAGAAGAGCTGCCAGAAAGAAAGAGCAGCTCAAGCAGAGAGAGCAACTCGGGAGTAGGGCCAAGGGATGATTGGCCCCTCCCATAAGGCTTAAAACAGGCCAGCATCAGTATTTGAGCTTTGCCGGAAAACAACGTTGTAGCTGCATCTTCTGCTTCGTCTTCTGCTTCACCTACGTCTTTGTTTTTGTGGCTTCTGGACGTTTGCCAGGAAGGGCCTTTGGCAGTTTGCCTAATTGGACCTTCCATTGAGGACCTGTATACTGCACGAATCAAGAAGAGAGCCGTGAAAATATTTGCAGATCCCTCGCATCCTGGACATAAACTGTTTCAACTCCTACCCTCAAAACGACGCTATAGAGCACTGCACACCAGAACATCTAGACACAAGAACAGTTTTTTCCTGAAGGCCATCACTCTGCTAAACAAATAATTCCCTCAACACTGTCAGACTATTTACTGAATCTGCACTACTATTAATCGTTTCATAGTTCCCATCACCAATCTCTTTCCACTTATGACTGTATGACTATAACTTGTTGCTGGCAATCCTTATGATTTATATTGATATATTGATCATCAATTGTGTTGTAAATGTTGTACCTTGATGAACGTATCTTTTCTTTTATATACACTGAGAGCATATGCACCAAGACAAATTCCTTGTGTGTCCAATCACACTTGGCCAATAAAATTCTATTCTATTCTATTCTATTCTATTCTATAACTGAGGAATTTGTGTTGGGAGGCATTTGTTTTACTTTGAGTTGAACGACGCTGGGAATGAAATAATTCCCAGCTGTTCGAATAAAGTTTGTTTGTTTTTTCACGGACTGAGTTTCTTACTGCCTACTTGTGCCTGGGTCATAACAAACTCACAGCCCCGGGGTTGATGTGTCATGTGCTGGCCATGCCCGTGCCCATGCCCAGTTTAGCGAAGGAAGAAAAAGTTGTGATACATCATGTGACACTGCTGTGACAATGTAAATTTGACACCCCTGCTTTATAGAAATGTTCCTTTTTCCTTTTAATGCCTTTCCCCCACTTACTTGATTGTGAAATTTCAAAAATAAATTTTAAAGGAAAAGGAGAAATATCACAATGAAAACTCAAAAATCATATGTTAAGGACCACTCTTTGTCTTTAAGTGATAGGCTAAATGTTGTATTCCAAAGGGAAATCAGAGTTAAAATAACAACAACAACAACAAAAAACCTAGGGGCCAGAACAAAAATATTCAATTAATATAAACTCAATTAAAATCTAATTCAGTGATTTTTACCCAATTGCAGCTCAGCTTTAATATTTTGAGAAGGTCTGGAGGCTGAAACCTGTGGTCCTGTGATCCCAGGTTCTTGTTAAGGTGGGCTACATACACCTATTTAGCCCAAGGTTATACATAACTTTGGTCAAGAAAATATTCCCCTGTGAAAGGAAATGTCTTGTCAGCTATATTAAGGAAACTGCTTTCTCAGCCTGATGTATGACCACGGCCCAGCCAAGAGACACCCATAAATATGCTGAGCTTAGATAACCATATTTCCCTCTCACGCTCTAACTGAAGTTTGGTATCAGAACAAACATATGGTGTTGCCTTCCCCAATGTCTGGTATCGGTTCCCCAATATTCATTTCTTGGAAGTATACCCATATATGGAAGGTAACATGCTAAGCAATGTATACGCTGCCTATACTTATTTATTTATTTATTTATTTATTTATTTATTTATTTATTTGTCGTAACAATATATACAAGCGTTGCATAAAGGGTTATATAATATAAGAACGTATATATGAGGAGAAACGAGGTACTATAAACATATATATACATAGGGGAAGAAACAATAGGACAGGAATGGTAGGCACATTTGTGCTCTTATGCACGCCCCTTAGAGTCCTCTAAGGAAAGTGGTGAGGTCAACCATGGACAGTTTTTGAGTAAAGCCTTTGGGGTTATGAGAAGAAACAACAGAGTCAGGTAATGCATTCCAAGCATATACAATTCTGTTACAGAAATCGTGTTTTCTGCAATCTAAACTGGAGCGGTTGACATTGAGTTTAAATCTGTTGGTAGCTCTTGTGATATTGTTATTGAAATTGAAAAAGTCATTGACAGGAAGGACATTACAACGGATGATTTTATATGCTAAACCCAGATCCTGTCGAAGGCAATGAAGTTCCAAGTTTTCTAGACCCAGGATATCAAGTCTGGTTTCGGAGGAGTGGAGAATTCTTCTCGTAAAATACCTTTGGACACGCTCAACTGTGTTGATGTCAGATATATGGTATGGGTTCCAGACAGGAGAGCAGTAATCAAGAATTGGCCTAACAAATGTTTTATATGCTCTGGTCAGTAGCGTGGTGTTTTTTGAAAAGAAGCTACGTAAAATTAAGTTAACAACTCTTAGAGCCTTCTTAGCTATATAGTTGCAGTGGGCTTTGGCACTTAAATCTTTAGATGTAAAAACTCCAAGGTCTTTGACAGGGTGGGGGTCATCTGTGAGACAATGTCCATCAAGCATGTACTTTGTGATTGGGTTCTTTCTTCCAATATGCAAGACTGAGCATTTACTGGTTGAGATTTGTAGTTGCCAAATTTTAGACCAAGCAGTTAGATGATCAAGGTCCTTTTGAATTGTGGATGTATTGTCAGTGGTGTTGAAAAGTTTGACATCATCAGCAAAGAGAACACAGTTACTTGAGATATGATTACAAAGATCATTTATGTATATTATAAAGAGAGTAGGTCCAAGAACGCTACCTTGAGGAACACCACTCGTGACAGGAACAGGATTTGATAGAGCATTACCAATTTTAACTATTTGTTGTCTGTTTGACAGAAAAGCAGATATCCAGTTGTGTAAGGGTCCTGAAATGCCATAGGATTTTAATTTTAGGAGAAGTTTATCATGTACTACTGAGTCAAAAGCTTTACAGAAGTCTATGTATATTGCATCTATTGATTTACCTAGATCAAGATTTGTAGTCCATAGGTTTTTACAGTGAAGAAGTTGTAAATTGCATGATAATTTTTTCCTGAAGCCAAATTGTTTATTTGAGAGAAGGTTGTGTATTTCTAAGTGCAAGGTAATGGATTGGTTGATGATGGATTTCATAACCTTGCAGGCGACGCAACATAGGGAGATTGGTCTATAATTATCAACTAAACTGGGGTCGCCTTTTTTGAAAACTGGAATGACTGTGGCTAGTGACCAGAGATTGGGAAGGGAACTGGTAGTAAAAGTTATATTAAAGATTATACTTAGGGGTTCTGCTAGATTACTAGAGAGTTTTTTTAAAAAGTAAGCACAAAGTCCATCAGGTCCAATGGATAGAGATGGTTTCAATTTACAGAGAGCTTTACCAACATTATCTTCAGTAAAATCAATATTTGTTAAGTTGACATGCTCATTGCTTGTATAATTTGGGAATGTGGGATATCTGCCATCACTGTTGACAAAAACTGATGCAAAGAATTTGTTAAAGAGGTTTGCTTTAGTTACTTTGTTATTGTATTCATTGCCATTAGAATCTTTTAGTGGTGGCATGGATCTAGAGTTTTTAAGCTTGTTGTTGACAAAATTATAGAAGGCACGACTTGAATTAGTGTGCAGAAGATCCTCTTCTTGCTTGGTGTGGTAATTTGTGCATTCAGTTTTTATTTGGTTGCATATAGTTCTGTAGAGATTTTTAAAATTAGCTACATAGCCCTTTTTGTTTCTTTTCCAGAGGGATCTTTTTTTAGATTGAAGCTTTTTTATTGATATGGGTAGTTTGCTTTTCCTGATCTTGGTGATAGTTTGTGGTACGTATAGTTTGATGACTGTTGATTTCGAGTAGGAAAACTCTATAGTGGTCTTCAGCAGTTATACAGGATGAGAACAGATTTTGCCAGTCCAGAAATGAGAGATCATTATTTATAAGGTCATAATTGGCTTTTTTGAAGTTGTAGATGGGAATGCTATTAATATGATGATTTAAGTGACAACGTATATTAAGATGGAAGTTAATCATGCAATGATCACTGTTGGAAAAGGGTATACGTAACCGAAAAGTATATATATCCGTGTTGGAAATCCCCTGACTTTGTTCAGACTTTCAGCTTTGTTCTGTATCTTGAACCTGCGCATATAATAAACATTTCCTTCCCAGAAGAGCTGGCTTGTGTCTCCTCATTCTACAACATTGTGGATCAACTAACTAAAAGAAGATATTATATTGAAAGTCCACCATAGAAAGAGAAGCGCAGTGTTTAAAAACTGTTTCTGCAAAGAACAAATAGTGTGTTACTAAAGCCATGTCTTAGGATGATAAAAGAAACTCAACCAATGTTTTTAAAAAAGTATTTCAAAACAAATATGCCAGTTTCCTATCATATATATATATTAATTATAATATTGATTACATAACTTGTAAATTGCCTGTATAAAACCAAAGAAATGCAGTAAAGGTAGCCCTTAATTTATGACCACAATTGACCCCAAACTTTCTTTTGCTAAGCAAGATACTTTTGTTTTGCCCCATTTTACCATCTTTCTTTCCACAGTTTTTAAGTGAATCATAGCAGTTGTTAAGTTAGTAACAGGGCTGTTAATTGAATGTGGCTTCCCTATTGATTTTCTTGTCAGAAGATTGCATATGACCCCGGGAGGCCGCAATCATCATAAATATGAGCCAGTTGCCAAGCAGCCAAATTTTGATCATATGACCATGGGGATGCTGCAACAGTCATATGTGTGAAAAACAATCATAAATCATGGTTTTTAGTGCCACTCTAACTTCGAATGGTCATTAAATAAATGGTTGTAAGTGAAACTTTTTTTTTTTGCTTTTTTATTACTTTCATTGCTTGACATGGAATATTTTTTATTTTTTTTAAATGAACTTATTAACTTTTGAATATTGTTGTAGGAAATATTCCCCTACACTAATAGAACCATCCCACAGTTTTCGGATGCCAAGGGCTTTATTTAGTCCGTGAAAATAAATGCCATGACAAACTGGCTTGTCTTGAAATTGCTAAAAACTCTTTGATGGTTCTGTGGCCACAGACATGCAAATCAACCTAAAGCACTTTATATTCAGAAGTAAATCTTATTAAGTCAATGAAGCATATTCCCTAATAAGTTTTAGATCCTATTATAGTAGGATTTAATGATATATAATATGGCCTATCTGTCAATAGAATCTTCTACATACTTCAAAAATCAGTATTGTTTAACTGATTCATTCACCAAGTGATTCTACAATTGTAAAAAGGCCTCAATAATATGCAAGTATAATAAAGAACACAAACTGATACAAATATACACATTTTAATATGAATGAAAGAAAATATAAAAGAAATTTCTATACCACTTTTCTAAGGCTCAGCTTCATGTCCCTCTAATTATGGCATACAGATACCTTAATATAACCTCATTAAATTGCCTCTGTCTCATCTCAAGTCCACAGTAGAGGCTACAGTATTTAAATTTCTGTTTAGAAATTCCAGTGTTAAAATAGTGTGTTCCTTCTTCTCCCAATGCAATTTTGGCTATAGACCAAAACTGAACTTGTTGAAAGTTGCCAATTTGGCTGAGATGGCAAAAATCTCAGCCTTTTTGAAAGACAATACGCAAGAAAGATATTTAAATGAATGGAAAAAATGTATTGACTGTATTCAAAACAGATATCAGACTAAGAGTTATCAGACTGCCTTTGAATGATTAGGATGTATTATTTCTGATTGTTTTGGGGGAGGTTAGGAATTGATGAGAATTGTAGGAGTATAATTGAGTTAGGGGGGAAATTTTTTTAACATATGTTTGTTTTATTTTTAACTATACCTTGTGTTTGTTCCGGGAAATCGGGGGGGGAGGGAGGGAGGGGGGTTTGTGAAGGGAGAGGGGAGGGGGGCTAGGTGGGAGGGGGGAAAGGGGGGGAGAAAAGTTTTGTAAAACTTTTTCAATAATAAAAAAAAAGAGTTGGATATGCTTAGCTCCTCGGTGTGTGTGTGTTTTTCCTTTTGAAAAAAGAATGGACCTGTATTTTACAAAAAGAACAAGAGTTATCTTGAGCAATCACCATTATCTGCACTGCATAGCAGGTCACTTAAATGGGAAAAAGAACTAGGTTCCACCAGTTACGTTGCTAGAATATTCTTTTTGCAGAATACCTTCCTGCCTGCAACTTGTTGGATGGGCAACTTGAAAAGCCTGCCATTCTAAGCGCACAGCATAACTCACTTTAATAGTGGTACAGGGGCTCCAAATTTGTTTGATAAAAAGAGGCCTTTTTTTTCCTTATCTTTTTCTATGCATTTATCAGTTACCTATATCAAAGTACTGCAAGGTTGTGATAACTTCAGATTGTTCACAGAGTCATAGATGGGGAGAGGGATATGGGTGAAGGAAAAGCTAAATATATTCCTTCCATGTTGATTTTGCAGTACAATTCCATACAATCTATATGCAAGATAACTTCTCCTGCACTAATGAGCCCTGATTTTGTACAAGAGAATTTAGAATCATACAGGAACACAGCCTTATAGAAGAAAAAGTGAAACATTCAAACATTCGCATAAGGGAATAAGCTTCTGTTCCTTGGGCAACGTATAAAACATAGAAGAGCTTTTTTAAGATTGAAAAGAAACGTCTGACCTCAAGTGATAAAATCCATCACTGGACTCTCCCTCTGGATGGCTATTTTGAGGTCATGGAATCTCAAAAAAGATGGAGCTGGGGAATATGCTGCACCCAACCTCTCCCCCCCACCTTTCTTTGCCGTCTCATATATAACAAAAACTTTTTTAGTTAACTTTTGCAATGATAGGGTTTTCTTTTTCTTTCTTCTTCTTTGCTCTTTTTTTCAGACAAAAAGAACAAGGAAGAGAAATATTTGCCTTTATTGGTCTGTTTCCATTACTGGTCAGAGACTTGTTAGAATAAAGGCCCCTTGCAAGAGGTAAGAAGTGAAGTCTTCTCTGTCAAGCTGAAATCCTGGTGAATTCATGGCTGTGCAATTTTCTCAGCAACAATATAATTGTGGTTTGCTGTTGCTTTCTTCTCTGATGTTTCTATGCCCAGGATAGCCTATAACCCTGGGAATACCTAGTTGTCTCCTATCGAAACTAGCACGATGAAGTGATTAAGGACTAGATGGAATGTGGGTTCTAATCCACCCTCAATTATGGAAGATTTTGTATCAGTTTCTTTCTCCCTCTCCCTCCCTCCTTCTCTCTCTCTCTCTCTCTTTTTCACACATATACACCTGTACTGCAGTGTGGTTGTTGTGGAGATAACATGAGAGATCATCAAGCTGACTTGATGGGGGGAAAAAGGGCTCCTAAACCTCATTAATTGAGCATAATAAACAGCAGGGGGAAGGACAAGGGCAAGAATTGCCCTGAGCATCACTAGCAGAAATGCCAAAGGTTCAGCATTTGAACCAGATCAGTAGCTTTATTCAGGATATTAGAATAAGACAACATATTACAGTATTTTTTATCTCTCACACTTTCATTTCCTGGGCCTATTTATTAAGAGGATATGAATAGAATAGAATAGAATAGAATAGAATAGAATAGAATAGAATAGGAACAGAATAGAATAGGTTTATTGGCCAAATGAAAAAGTATTTCTTTCAATTACATTCTATGTTTTTTGCACTCTGCCTTAGTGTCACGAAGGCTTTTAAATGCTCGGCTGGAATCTCCTATGAACAATGTAGACAAGGATGTCACGATCCTGGCTGCTTTGTATTGCTTTTACTTATGTTATACAAGAAATCACAGACAAGCTTGCCATCACACTGAGTTGAAATAAGAATACACCCTACAGGCTTCCCATTTCTTCCCAGCCTCCTTTAAACAGTGAACTCCCTCCCCCCTCCATCGCAAATAATTCGCAGTCATAAGCATCCAGGGATGCTCCGAGCAGGGCCGCTTGATGTTTTGAGCTCCCTTTCCGCTGAAGGGCACAATAGCTTTTGCTCGTATCACGATTATTCCACGGCTGTCGTGTGGTGGCGAAGTTAACGTTTCTGCGGGGGTGGCAGCAGCGGCAGCGAATGGCCAAGAAGAACTAACTTTTCAAGACGGCGTTTATCTGGGGCCTCGGTTTCTATTGGGACAGCCTGAAAATCCGGGCCTGTAATGTGGGGGAAACCATCCATCAGGCAGAAGAATCAAGGTTTCTTTCTGGCGACCACGGAGGGCTTCCCTCGAAACCTCGGCTGGCAAGAATGGGCTGCCCAACTGCAGATGGGAAAACTTTCCGCACCTCTCAACGGAAGTGGAGGCGGTGGACCGCCGGGAGAGGAGCGAAGCCGCCCCAGAGAGGCTTCGCGGGGGAAGAGGACCCCCGAAGCGAGGCGAGGCGAGGCGAGGCAGGGCAGGGCGGGCGGGCAGCAGCTGAGTCAGGCTGCTCTTGCTAGCCAGCAGACCATCCAGCCGGCCTTCCGCCGCAGTAGCTCGGCGTGAAGACCAGCGCAGCGCTGAGGGGTATTTTTTTTGGAGGGAGAGGTGGAGGGAGCGGAGAGTCGCGGAGTGGCAGGGACGCCGTCCAATGGGAAGGCACCGGGACGACCACGGGGGCCGAACGAGGACCGGTGGCGTGGAAGCTGCAGCTCCCCAGCCATTCAATAGAGGGGGACGCGAGCCTGCCGGGAGGGCGCCGCCGCCGCCGCTGCTGTTACTACTTAAAGGTTACCGCTGCCGTTGCCGCCGCCGCTTTTTGGCTCCGACCGCTTCCCTGCAGCTTTGGGATTTCGAGGGCCGGCCGAGAAGTGGCTCCCTTCCAAAGTCTCGATGGACTTGCGATGGAGCGTCATCGTCTGAGCGCTGCCGCCGCCGCTGGTGCAGAGAGGCCGGCTTCTGCTCCTCTTCCCTGCCTGCAGGATCCAGGGCTTGGCGGACGTCGGCCGGGAGCAGCGATGGGCAGCCGGCACCTCGGAGGAGGGAGATCCAACGACTCTTTCCCGTCGCCTTAGCGGCGGGCGCTTCTCCCGCTTTGCTCGGCCACTTCCTCGGTCAGCATCCCCAACCCGCTCGGTCGTGCGGCGGGGGGAGCCGAGCTTGGCCGTTGCGTGCGAGAGTTGATAGTCCCGCACTTCTTCCCCCGCAATGCACTGACTCGGGAATCGGGGGCTCCTCGACCTCCGAAAGTTTGCGCGCTCCCGGACCTCGGCTGGCCGTTTGGCTGTCCTGAGCGGAAACTCTCCGGCTCCGCGGAAGGACGGAGGAACGGCGGAGTCGTCCCCTGGGATAATGCATTAACTTGGTGCAGAGGAGTCCCTTCCGCCGGATCGATCCTTTTCTAGGCAAACCTCGGCAAGCGATGGAAGGTAGGAAGGACGGGAAGTTCTCCTGAGCGGCGACGTGTAGGCGAGTGAGCGGGAGCAGGAAAACGGGCCTCCAGGGAAGCTGGCGGGATGCCCTCCATGCTGGGAGGAAAGTGCTGGGACGTCCTGACCCACCTCCATCGAGTCGCTGTTGGAAGCGTTTGCCTGTGATGTGCGCCAGTTGGCAGGACTGGTTTCCAGTCCTGTCTCCAGCTTAGCAACATGAAAGTGTTCCGCAGGAAGGCTCTGGTGCTCTGCTTGGGCTACGTGCTGCTGCTGCTGCTTACGATGCTCAACTTGCTGGACTACAAGTGGCACAAGGGGCCGCAGCAGTGTAGTGGCCCCTCGCCCGCCCGGCACATAACCTATCCGCAGCAGCTGCCTTATTACGCCTCTCAGTCCAGGTCAGACACACGGGCTCTCTACGGGCCTCCTGTGCCCTTGGCCCGCAAGCGGCAGCTGGTCTATGTTTTCACCACTTGGCGTTCAGGGTCCTCCTTCTTTGGGGAGCTCTTCAACCAGAACCCGGAGGTCTTCTTCCTTTATGAACCTGTGTGGCATGTGTGGCAGAAGCTGTACCCAGGAGATGCTGTTTCCCTGCAAGGTGCAGCACGTGACATGTTGAGTTCCCTTTACCGCTGTGACCTCTCTGTCTTCCAGCTCTACAACACTGTGGGGACAGGGAAAAATCTCACTACCTTGGGCATCTTTGGCGCGGCCACCAACAAGGTAATATGCTCCTCACCCCTCTGCCCAGCTTACCAGAAACAAACTGTGGGTATGGTGGATGACAAGTTGTGTAAGAAGTGCCCACCACGACAGCTCAGTCTTTTGCAGGAGGAATGCCTCAGGTACCACACTTTAGTCATCAAAGGTGTACGGGTCTTTGACATTGCAGTTTTAGCACCACTCATCCAAGACCCTTTCCTGGGCCTCAAAGTTATCCACCTGGTTAGGGACCCACGGGCTGTGGCTAGTTCTAGGATCAGATCCCGCCATGGGCTCATTCGCGAGAGCTTGCAGGTGGTGAGGAGCAGGGACCCTCGCATCCATCGAATGCCATTTCTGGATGCAGGCCACAAGCTGAACAAGAAGGAAGGAGGTGGTGGTTCAGACTACCATGCCTTGGGAGCTATGGAAGTCATCTGCGGCAGCATGACAAAGACTCTGCAAATGGCTTTGCACCCACCGGATTGGCTGAAAGGGAATTATATGGCTGTCCGGTATGAGGACCTGGTGGTGGACCCCATCAAGACTCTGCGACAGGTCTATGGGTTTGTCAATTTAGTGGTGAGCCCAGAGATGGAAAAGTTTGCTCTCAATATGACAAGTGGACCTGGGTACTCTTCCAAACCTTTTGTGGTCTCTGCCAGGAATGCTAGCCAGGCAGTTAATGCCTGGAGGACCGCACTGAGCTTTCATCAGATCAAGCAAGTGGAAGAATTTTGCCACCAGCCTATGTCTATCCTAGGCTATGAGAAAGCCAGTAGCCCTGAAGAAGTAAAAGACCTTAGCAAAACCTTGCTCAGGAAGCCAAGATTGTGAAAAGGATGTGTGTCTTTCGACACATAAGGACTTACAGACAGATCCATCTACAACCTTCCACTTAACAACGAGAGGAAGAATGCAAAATACAGTTTTTTCTTAAAAGATATATTTTACTTCTCTAGAGACCACTGAGAATTACACTCATTCACATTTTTGCGTTGCTCAGCTGATATAATTTAAACACACACACAGTGACTTAAGTATTTGTAAGACTTATTTTCCCCCTCCAGAAATTCAAGGCACATGATTCAGTACATACCAGAATCTTTATATACTTGTTGTGATAGTAATCATGAGAGCTTTGCATATCTGTGGTGAGGGTTGGGTGGCCTCGGAGCTAGGGGACTAATCAGTAAAACAAGATTCAGAGGACTGAACTTTTGTATAAATGTTTAAATGTAATGAAAAATTCAATAAAAGATGTTCATTTTACAGTGACTTGATTATACTTGTATATATGCATTTATTGATGATGCTTGTGATGAAAGCTCTTTAGAGAGCTTGCTGATTATCAGAAAAACTGTTTTTACTTTCTTGAAAGCAGATAAATGGCTTCCTAGTTTTCCTGTCTGTATAAAAAAGATAAAGAAACATAAATAGCATTACAAAATATCTATCGATAGAAATAGTTACCCATTCAAAAAGATCTGGGTTGAAAAACATTACTTAAAGCAATTTTACGTATCCTAATGCCACATTGCAACAAAAAATTAGATTGTAAATTAAATTGCACTTTAAAAGACAAGCTATTGTGGCATAAACTTTTAATCAGATTCCTGAATTGTTAACTTGCTAAAAGTTTACATCTGTAAATTGGGAAGTCAAGGGGAAAATAATACGGTGTTTTTAAACAAAATTATTTGTTCTGGCTGCAGTTCTGGGCTTTAAATGAATCTTGCTGGTTTTTCTAAATCTATGAGAGAATGAATTAACAGATTTTTTTAAAATAAAAGTATTGGTTGTCACCTATAGAAACTGCTTCAGAACCACACAGCAAATTTTGTAAGAAAATACATACAACAATGCTATTTCTATGAGCAGCATTGGAATGGTGAGCACTGTGCCTGAATGCTGTGATATTAATTATTCTAGAACAGTGCTGGGGTATTCTGGGAGTTGAACTCTACATATCTTCAAGTTACCAAGTTCTAGAACCTTAAGCAAAAAGAAACAAATGTATTAGAATATAATGCTAATGTATTTATAACAAAGCAGTTGCTGCTGAGAAGCAAATATTTAAGTCTTCAGATCTGTGTTGGTCTAGGGATAAGCTTCATTGAACTCAGTACATTTAAGTTTTGGTAATAAATTAATGAGTATCCTTCACGGAGGAAAGTAGAAGATACACTTTGAAATTGATAATGTTTTAAGAGTCTTCCTTTCCTAACATTAAATAGAGCATTACTACTGGCTAATGGGCAATTGTTAAGTGAGATTACATGCCAATAGTGCTTATTTTCTCTCTGTGTATGGAAAACTTTGAAAATGCTCTGAGGGTGCCTGATAGTGGATTCAAGAATTAATTATTAACAAGTATCTTAATTGGATTGTTCTAACAGCAAAACTAAATGTTACTGCATCAGAATTTTAGATTTGAATTAAAGGGCATTCTAGGCTTAGTGTCTTGAGCTGTGTGCTATGGTTCATTTGAATTCTAGCCTTGAAGGAATGCTAGCTTTTAGATGCTAAGATAGCTATTATTGGAGGAGTAAGGATTGTGAAAATCAGTGGAATTTACCCCTGTGTAGACCTAGAATTGCCTGTATTATTTTTCCTCTCTTCATTTTCTATTTCATTAAGTGCCTTCTTCTGAAGCCTGTGTCCTCTTCTCTTAAATGTTTTAATTAGAGAGCTACTTCTGCTGAAATTGTAATATAATTTTTTCTAAGAGACAGATGCAGACTACTCTGCCAAGGAGCTTTTTGATCTTGCTGAGTTAAGAGTAAATGTTCAGATTGGTTTTTGGGTTTTGTTCTGTCTATAGCTCCAGTGTCTAGGACCATACTTCACTCATCTCTCTTTGCCAGGAGTAGATAGAGTTACCTTTATTCTAATAACAATGCAAACGGCATTGCCAATAACTCTAATCTATATTTTGAAATGTATTCTCATCTTTAAACTGAGAATAGAAAATTGAGAATACTATCAGACCTCTGACTAACATTTTACTACTGGACCTTGGTGAATGAAGAAAAATAAATGAGAAGAGTTATTTATGCAAAAAATAATGGGAAGGAAATGGATATAAATGGTTAATTAACACCTCACCCAGGGCCATACAGGTAGTGCTTGACTTATGACCACAATTGAGATCTAAATTTCTGTTGCAAAGGAAGATAGTTGTTAAGTGAGTTTTGTCCCATTTTATGACCTTGCCACAGTTATTAAGTGAATCACTGCAGTTGTTTAGTAACACAGTTGTAAAGTGAATCTGGCTTCCATTGCCTTTGCTTGTCAGGAGATTGCAAAGATGATCATATGACTCCTGAACACTGCAACCATCATAAATATATTGCCAAGCATTCAGATTTTGATCATGGGGATCCTGCAATAGTCGTGTGACAAATGAACTTAAGTCACTTTTTTCGGTGCCATTTTAACAGAATTAATGGAATAACATTTGGAAGTCACTTTGGAGGTCTTCTAACCCAAATCCTTGCTTGGTATTCAGCAGGTTCTGACCAGTTCTGGAGAACCAGTAGCGAAAATTTTGAGTAGTTTGGAGAACTGTTAAATACCAACTCTGACTGCCCCCGCCCCCATCTATTCTCTGCTTCCTGAGACCCAGCTGATCGGGAGGAAATGGAGATTTTGCAGTATCCTTCCCCTGGAGTGGGGTGGGAATGGAGATTTTACAGTATCCTTCCCCTGTCACGCCCACCAAGCCATGCCACACCCACCAAGCCATGCCACACCCACCAAGCCACACCCACAGAACCGGTAATAAAATTTTTTGAATCCCTATACCACTTCAAATGGTCACTGAATGAACACTTGTAAGTTGAGGACTATCTGTATCTTAACATAATATTGGGTCCTTCCAATTTCCATTTTTCGTTTCTATGAACTGAGGATAGGATACTTAGTTTTTGCTATTTTTTTCTCAGCACTCAAGATTAGCAGGAGAAAAAAAAACTTTCCAAACTTTTCTTGAGGAATAGAAACAATAGCAGTGAGTATGTGCCCATTGTGAAGTAGTTTAAGAGTTTTTTTTTACGAAGTGGGTGGGGAGATGAGATTCTGTAGTCCTCTCTTGGACTGTTCTTCTATAACTTAAATTTTGTGTCTGTTTACATTTTTGTCAACATTGGAGAGCCATAAAACAATATTAGCTGCCAGTTACGGGTTTATTTTATGGGAACATTACAACAGTGTGTATTATATAGGGAACATTACGTTTTACTATAATCTGCAATGAACTTTTGTGCAGTCTAGACAAAAGTGCTGCTACAGTTGCATCTTGTGATCTGGTTTAATGAATAATTGAATTCTCAAAGAAGGCCGTGAAAGCCTACATATTTGCCTTAGTGCATGTTTTATTTCCTCAATATTGTTGTCCACATTGTATATTATTCCACTAATCAGATGCTCTTTCACACTATTAAAAAGTGATGGAAACTTTTGTAAATGCTTCAGCAACCTATAAAATCTGTTTAGCCAAAGACTATGTGATTAAAAGGCATGTTAGAGAAAATGAGAAACAATAATATATTTGTATATTACACATATTCATGTATAATGTATTTATAGCCCTACGTACGTTCTCCAGGTCTTTGTAAACTGTTTCTATCTTTGCATAATTTACTTTCTCCCTGAAACAAAATCAGATACAAAGACTTGGAATTAGCACATAGGATTGGATGTGCTGCCCATGTTACCGTTTTAGTAACTGCAAGAATCCAGACTTTTCTGGATAATGAGCTTATTATTTCTGACTTTGTTTCTTCTATATTCCAATGGATGACTTCCTCAATTTGAACCCCTTATACAGTGTGGCATCCAATATAACAGATCATGCCAGACTAATCTTATCGCATTCTTTGACAAAATGACAAAATTAGTAGACCAGAGGAATGCTGTTGATATAATTTACTTGGACTTCAGTAAAGCATTTGATAAAGTAGACCATAACCTACTACTAGATAAAGTAGAAAAATGTGGGTTAGACAGCACCACCACCAGATGGATTCGTAACTGGCTGACCAACCGCACTCAACGTGTAGTCCTCAACGGAACTACATCCACATGGAGGGAAGTATGCAGTGGAGTACCCCAAGGCTCTGTTTTAGGCCCAGTACTCTTCAACATCTTCATCAATGACTTGGACGAGGGGATAGATGGGGAACTCATCAAATTTGCAGATGACACCAAGCTGGCAGGAATAGCCAACACTCCAGAAGATAGGCTCAAGTTACAGAAAGATCTTGACAGACTTGAACATTGGGCGCTATCTAACAAAATGAAATTCAACAGTGAAAAAAGTAAGGTTCTACATTTAGGCCAAAAACAAAATGCACCAGTACCGTATATGTGGTACCTTGCTCAATAGTAGTACCTGTGAGAGGGATCTTGGAGTCCTAGTGGATAACCATTTAGATATGAGCCAGCAGTGTGCAGCAGCTGTTAAAAAACACAGTTCTGGGCTGCATAAACAGAGGGATAGAATCAAGATCACGTGAAGTGTTAGTGCCACTTTATAATGCCTTGGTAAGGCCACACTTGGAATATTGCATCCAGTTTTGGTCGCCACGATGTAAAAAGATGTTGAGACTCTAGAAAGAGTGCAGAGAAGAGCAACAAAGATGATTAGGGGACTGGAGGATAAAACATATGAAGAACGGTTGCAGGAACTGGGTATGTCTAGTTTAACAAAAAGAAGGACTAGGGGAGACATGATAGCTGTGTTCCAATATCTTAGGGGCTGCCACAAAGAAGAGGGAGTCAGGCTGTTCACCAAAGCACCTGAGGGTAGAACAAGAAGCAATGGATGGAAACTGGTCAAAGAAAGAAGCAACTTAGAACTAAGGAGAAATTTCCTGACAGTTAGAACAATTAATAAGTGGAACGACTTGCCTTCAGAAGTTGTGAATGCTCCAACACTGGAAATTTTTAAGAAAATGTTGGATAACCATCTGACTGAGATGGTGTAGGGTTTCCTGCCTGGGCAGGGGGTTGGACTAGAAGGCCTCCAAGGTCCCTTCCAACTCTGATGTTATGTTATGTTATATGTAAAGCCTAGGCTTAAATACTTCTCAATGAATAGTCTGAGTACTTTAAGTACTGAGTACTTTAATTACAGGCTTTTTGCTTGTTTTGCTTATCATATCAATGAGGAATCCAACCATAAGACTTTATAAATATGTGTGTTGTAAGAGAATATATATGCATTCAGTTGTAACCTCTTATTACAGAATGTTATGTGGGAACATTTTTCTTCATGGTTTCAGATAACGAAAGTAAAAGGAAGCTGCTACTTAGAGCATTGAAAAAAATTCTAGCCACAAATGTTTTCTGTTCAGGAAAATGAGTTTTTTAAAAATCTCTTTGATTCTCAAGGAAAAGAAGAGCTCTGATTACCCAGAGCAGAATCTGAACTAAGGAATCCCATGTTAATGGTGCCCTGTAGTATCCAATCTTCAAAATCTTATGCTGTTTTAGCTGTGAGTACAAAAACAGGATATTTCCCACAGGAAGAATTCTTATAATTTCTTAAGTTTATTAAATGCATATGAACTCCTAGTCCATTTATAACATTCTAAAATCAGCACTCTAATCACCCTGCATATTCTGAATTCTTTTTTTAAAAAAAATGCTTAAACACATACATAAAACTTCTTTTATAGTGGATTGAAGGAAAAGTCATTCAGTGAATTGCATACAAACTTGCCATTCCTGAAGTTTTCAATATTAAAAAGGAATAAAAAACTAATTGCAAATTGATTGAGAAATTAGGATCAGCTGAACTATGAGTCTGTTTAAAGGCTACATTGACTATAAGCTTAGATGTAATCTCTTGACTCCCAGCTGGTCATTTTGTAAGCAGATTGCAAAAACATTGATTCCTGCTGTCCACTCATGAGGAGCAGCTTTCTGGGTCCATGTGGGCTAACTCATGATGTCTATTCGGAAAAAAAATCCACTGTCCCTGCTTCTTCAGAGATGTCTTCAGTTCTCCATGCCCTCACTTGGAAGTCTTTTTTTTTCCTTTGAAAATTTTTTTTGTCAAATGGATATCTGCTTTTCTGTCTAACAGACAACAAGTGGTCAAAATTGGCAATGGTCTATCAAATCCTGTTCCTGTCAAGAGTGGCGTTCCTCAAGGCAGCGTCCTTGGGCCAACACTCTTCATACTATACATTAATGATCTTTGTGACCATATCGCAACTAACTGTTCTCTTTGCTGATGATGTCAAACTTTTCAACACCACAGACAATACAACTATCATTCAAAAAGACCTTGATCATCTAACCACTTGGTCTAAAACTTGGCAACTCCAAATCTCAACCAACAAATGCTCAGTCTTACATATAGGAAAAAAGAACCCAAACACTAAGTACATACTTGATGGACATTACCTTACAGATGACCCCCATCCCGTTAAAGACTTTGAAGTTTTCATGTCAAATGATCTAAGTGCCAAAGCCCACTGCAACTATATAGCAAAAAAAGCTCTAAGAGTTGTAAACCTAATCTTACGTAGCTTCTTTTCCAAAAACACTACACTACTAACCAGAGCATATAAAATATTTGCTAGACCAATTCTAGAATACAGCTCGCCTGTTTGGAACCCTCACCACATGTCTGACATCAGTACAATTGAACATGTCCATAAATATTTTACAAGAAGAGTTCTCCATTCCTCTGAAAACAACAAAATACCTTATCCCACCAGACTTGAAATCCTAGGCTTAGAAAACTTGGAACTCCGTCGCCTTCGAAAAAGACCTAAGTTTAACTCATAGAATCATCTATTGTAATGTCCTTCCTGTTAAAGACTACTTCAGCTTTAATTGCAATACAAGAGCAACCAATAGATTTAAACTTAATGTCAACCGCTTTAATCTAGATTGCAAAAAATATGACTTCTGTAACAGAATCATCAATGCTTGGAATACTTTACCTGACTCTGTGGTCTCTTCCTATAATCCTAAAAGCTTTAACCAAAAACTTTCTACTATTGACCTCACCCCATTCCTAAGAGGACCATAAGGGGTGTGCATAAGCGCACAAATGTGCCTACCGTTCCTGTCCTATTGTTTTTTTTCTTTTCTTCTTCCTATATATATATATATATATATATATGCTTATACCTCCAAATATTTACTCATATATATGTTTATATACTATATAATCTTTTTGTATGATGTTGTGACAAAATAAATAAATAAATAAATAAATAAATAAATAGGATATTGGGCAGCTTAGAACCATCTCGCTTTAACACCCTCTTGTCATTCCCGGGTATCCTTGGAAATTTCCATTTTTTCATGAGAGTTAAATAGTTAAGCTCATTCCATATCCTAAAATTTTTGTATGGCATTTAAACTGCTGTTATTGGATATCATAATCTTCCCTTCCTTACACTCTCCTAGCTCAATGTAGGGATTCTGGCTCCCAACTGGCTCACAACATTGCTCAGCCTCAAACTGCACTCCAGTGTATTAGATTATAGTCCTCACCTTGCCAGTTAGTCTTGCTTCTTAGTCTTGCTTTGCCCAATTTTGCCCTTGCTCAGTGGAAACATAACTTACTAATTTACTGCAAGGAGAAGTTAGCAATAATTAACCTTAAATCTGCAAGCAAATGCACTAATTTAGGTATAACAATATTAATTTATGAATATTAATATTAATTTAGGTATAGCTGATTCTTGAATACAGCTCACCTGTCTGGAACCCATATCACATCTCTGACATTAATACAATTGAACGAGTCCAGAAATACTTTACAAGAAATGTTCTCCGCTTCTCTGTAAACAACAAAATACCTTATACCTCCAGACCAAGGGTGAAATGCTACCAGATCGGACCGGATCGGGTGAGTAGGTAACGGAGATTGGTTCTGGTTCGCTGATCCGGTAGCAATCGCTGGCTGGCCATGCCCCCAAACCACTTCACGGCCCGCAGTTCAGCTTTCGCAAGCTGGACATCAGAACACCGGGAAGGCAGCTCTCCACCTGCTCGCCCTTCGGTCAGGGGCTGGGGCCCATTCCCTGAGGCCCCGGAGCTGCCGCCTGCCCCAACCAGGTCAGGGAATGCACCATTCCCTCTGGCCTTTCCCCGGAGCCGCCGCCCGGTCTTACTTTGCCCACTTGCTGCCCGCTTGCCGCCTGTTCCCCCTTCACCTTTGGTCAGGGCCCAGGGATACCTCATTCCCCTGAGACCCCAGAGTCACCCCCTGCTCGCCGCCTGCCTCAACCAGATCTGGGAATGCACTATTCCCCGACACCAGCCTTGTCCCGGAGCCGCCGTCCGCTCTTCCTTCGTTACTCAGCATATACTTACTTTCTTCTAGCGGCTGGCTGCCAGGAAAGGCAAGCGTCCAAAAGTTACTGGAGTTCCTCCCCTTGAATATGCCATCACCATTGCTGCTTGTTCCATGCACCGACTGTGCAAGTGCACACCGTTTATTTCATTTATTTATCAGCGGCAGATTGGGTGTGCGCTTGTGCAGCTGGCGCATAGAACAAGGCGGCATATTCAAGGAGAGCAACTCTGGTAACTTTTGGACGCTTGCCTTTCCTGGCAGCCAGCCGCTAGAGGAAAGTAAGTATATGCCGCGTGATGAAGGAAGAGTGGGCGGCGGCTCTGGGACAAGGCTGGTGTCAGGGAATGGTGCATTCCCCGACCCCGTTGAGGCAGGTGGTGGCTCCGGGGCCTAAGTGAAGGGAGAACAGGTGGCGAGGGAAAGGGGAAAGGCAGAATAGAAATTAATTTTTTTCCCCTACTGGGTTCTGTGTGCATGGCTTGATGGGGGGGGTTGTGACTGAGTGGGCATGGCTGTGAGTGACATTGAGTTGGCCACGCCCACTCAGTCACAGGACACACCCACCCACCAAGCCAGAACAGAACAGGTAGCAAAAAATTTTAGATTTCACCCCTGCTCCAGACTTGAAATCCTGGGATTAGAAAACTTAGAACTCCGCCGACTCCGACATGACCTGTGTTTAACACACAGAATCATCTATTGCAATGTCCTTCCTGATAAAGACTACTTCAGCTTCAATCGCAATAATACAAGAGCAAACAATAGATTCAAACTTAATGTTAACCACTTCAATCTTGATTGCAGAAAATATGACTTTGTAACAGAGTTGTTAACGCTTGGAACACACTACCTGACTCTGTGGTCTCTTCTCAAACTCCCAAAAGCTTTAACCAAAAACTGTCTACCATTGACCTCACCCCATTCCTAACAGGACTATAAGGGGTGTGCATAAGTGCACAAAAGTGCCTACCGTTCCTGTCCTATTGTTTTCTTTCATTATATGTGCTTGTATATAATGATGTGACAAAATAAATAAAATAAAAAATAAAATAAATAAATAACCAGAATACTATTGTATTTCTATGTCAGGTGCTTATGTTTTTAGGTGGAAAACTGACTATAAATTAAATCTCCTTGCAGTTTTAAAAAGGCAGACACTCTGTCCTAGGGCTTTGAAATTGGTTTAGAAGGAATTGTGGGGGGGGGGGAACTCATGAAAGTAAAATTATAACAATTTTCTACTACTCATTAAAGTAGTTTAGCTTCCCTGTGTGCCTGAAGAAAAGCTGCTATATCTGAAAAGTTGCATTAATGAATGTATTCCTTAAACAGCATCTCTTTTTTTTTAAAGCCCTGGATGAAAACTGAAAAGCAGTTGGGCTACTTTAATAAATAGCGGAGAGATGGATGTACACAAGATCCAAAATACATCTTCCAAATATTTTTAAAACATGTACGGCGCAAGTATATCCTGAACCTTCTCCCTAAAGAACAGGGAAATGGTTGATAGCATACTGCAAGTATTGATGGTCAATTTGCATATTATATTCTAATAAAATACATCTCCTGGCCATTGGAGAGGGGCAACTTTATGCACATGGAGAGAGGTCAAGCTTTGGATTCCCCTTCCCCCCATGTTTTTGAGAAGAGGTTAGAGGTTTTCTTTTTGAAAACTGTATTAATCTTATTTCAAGGCATCCAGCAGTTTCTGTATGTTTCCAGCTTCTAAATGATAAGAATGCTGCTGGTTTTTAGAAATTGTGGGGCATCACAAAAGGGTTTGGAAACTACATCTGGCCTTTAAGCACAGGGATCTGGAGGGAGCAGCATCAGATTTAGAGCAGCTGATTATGCTATATCTGTCACTGGCAGCTAAATAATTTGTTATCCCTGCACCTGAATCTCTTGAGCTGTTGTGGCTGTTCCATTTGAAACAACTTATAAATATCTGACCTAATTCTCTGAGTGTGCATTTTTGGAGTGTGATATTTTGTTAAGGTTAACCATAACATTTGTTTTCATTTTTGTTACGACACTGAAGTAAAACAAAGATAAGAGATGGAGATATATATAAATTATGATAAGACATCTTGTAAGAAGAGAACATATTGGTGGATAACTTGAATAGGCAAAAAAGGCAAGAAACGTTGCATTTTTATATGTCCTGCTAGAAAACTAGTTGAACAACTCTTTTATTATGAAATAATGCATAGCTATAGCTTTCTTGTAAATACCAGGAAGTGTTTGAAAGTTTCACAAGGGATATTTTTTCAAATTGTTTTCATTACTAACCAACATGAATCCTTGCTTTGTAAGGATCTGATTCAGTAAGGAGGTAAATAAGGAGGTAAACATTTATTTTGATTTTCAGATCAATCCTGTAATGTATCTTTAAACTTTTGGAGGGAAATTTGGGCGGGAACAAGCACGTTGCTGATTGGTTCAAGCATAAGCCGAAACTGTATAAAAGGAGGGATTTTGCCGGAGGTTTTTTGCTGGGTTCACTATAAACTAAAGAGCTGTTGTCACTCACTGGTTTCCTGCCTCGTTATTGCCCGAATTTAACATTGGCGACGAGGATGGGATCCTGAGGCAGTGAGATCAGGAAAAAAGAGCTGAAGGAGCGAAAGAAGACGCGAACCCAGCCAGTTCAAGGGCGGATAGTTAGCGATGTCCAGCTACACGCCGCCAGTGCCATTTGACCCAGCAAAAGAGAAATGGGGGTCATACATGGCTCGCTTCGAGTGTTTCCTCGAGGCAAACGAACTACAAGGAGTTTTGGATAATAGGAAGCGAGCGTACTTCCTGAGCCACTGCGGTCCAGAGGAGTCACTTTCAGAGCCAATGCCGGTACAATCGGTACCGTGGCAAACACTACAAACAACACTTGAGCGCACTACGCACGGTACCCTCAAAGTTCGTCAGCAGTTCGAGTTGAGGCAGCCGGTACAGCGAGAAGGCGAATCGATAAGCGTGTACATGGCCGTGTTGAGGAAAGCTGCGAACCACTGTGAGTACAGAGATTTGGAGGACTCCTTACTCGAACAGCTCATTTGTGGGGTTAGAGACATCCGACTGCAAAGGCGGCTGCTGTCTAAGAGCAACCTAACTTTGGCAATAGCCCTGGACGAAGCCAGGGCTCACGAGATGTCTACAAAAGCGGCAGAAACATTGCAAAAGCCGAACGCACAGGGTACCGGGGCGAAGACAACACCGGTCCACAATGAGGAAGTCCAGGCCGAGTCAGAAGGTGAGGAAGAGGAAGAGGTTTTCCACACCGGCCGGTCGGAGAGAGGGGACCGGGGCGAATGCGTGAGTTGCGGGGGCCAACATCAACGACAAAACTGCAAGTTTAAGGACGCTATTTGTCGGCGGTGCGAAAAGAAAGGTCACATAGCGCAGGCCTGTCGAGCCCCCCAACCGTCCCGCCAAAAATTCAAACCGGCCAATCAGAGCGCGGGAGCAGCGAAGTGGCCCGGGATTGGCCAGTTCAAAAAGGGCGCGAAGTTAAACCAGACCACTGTGAGAGTGGGCCTCGCATCGACGCGACTAGAAAAAAAGATTTTTACCAAGACATACATTGAAGGAGTGCCGTGCCAGATGGAAGTGGACACCGGCTCATCGATCACAATTATGTCTTGGGGCACCCTCGTGAAAGACTTGCCAGCCGTCGCGAAGCGCCAACTACAGACCCAGAAGCTGAGAGTGCAGGACTACCAAGGAAATCGAATCCCTGTTTGAGGGGTGACGTCCGTCCAAGTCAAGTATGGACAGTTCAAAAAGACCCTGCCCATCACCATAGTCGATGGAACCTTATCGAGTTTGCTAGGACTGGACTGGTTCCGAGCTTTGGGCATGGGAGTGACCGGGGTCTTCAGAAACGAAGTCGACCTCAAGGCTGAACTGCTGAAGGAGTTCGAGGACGTTTTCAAAGACGGCCTGGGCAAGTACGAGGGACCCCTATCTCTTTCAATCTAGACCCGCAAGTCGCCCCTATCAGGTTAAAGGCTAGGAGGGTTCCATTTGCCCTCAAGCCAAAGATTGACAGGGAATTGGACAAGCTAGTTAGCCAGGGAATACTAGTGCCCGTTGACCACGCGAAATGGGAGACACCCATAGTGACCCCAGTCAAACCGGACGGATCGGTCCGGATTTGTGCTGACTATGAGGCAACGCTAAACAAAGCGTTGCAAAAGAGTGCATACCCCATTCCAGTGGTGCAACACTTACTGCACTCGTTGGGACAAGGGCAAGTTTTTGCCAAACTCGATTTGGCTCAAGCCTACCAGCAGTTACCCGTAGATAGCAGCACAGCCGAGGCACAGACAATTGTCACGCACCGGGGGGCTTTCAAATGCACTCGACTCCAGTTCGGAGTTAGTGTGGCCCCAGGCTATTTCAAAACCTAATGGGCGACTATTACAGGGTTTACCTGGGGTGGTGCCTTATTTCGATGATGTATTGGTATCAGCTGAGAACTTAGGGGAACTGGGAGTGAGACTAAGGAAGGTTTTGGGCATTTTCCGGTCTGCCGGGCTTAAAGTTAAGCTTAACAAATGCCAAATTGGGGTAGAATCCGTGGAATTCCTAGGCTACCGCATAGACAGGGAAGGGATTCACCCCACTGAGAGCAAGGTAAGGGCCATCAGGAAGGCCCCAGCTCCCAAAAATAAAACGGAGTTACAAGCATTCTTAGGTCTTGTCAACTTCTATGCGGTATTCTTAAAACACAAGGCAACAATAGCCGAACTGCTACACAAATTACTAGCAAAGAAAGCTGTTTGGTCATGGGGGAAGGCGGAAGCTAGGGCATTCGAAGGGGTAAAAAACCTTTTGTCTAGTGATAGCCTTCTCATTCAATATAATGGCACATTGCCATTAGTACTAGTTTGTGATGCATCTCCCTATGGGGTGGGGGCTGTGCTCAGCCACAGATTGCCAAATGGAACGGAAGCCCCTATAGCATATTACTCCCGAACAATGTCCCAGGCCGAAAGGAACTATAGCCAGCAAGATAGGGAAGCATTGGCAATAGTCTCCGGGGTGAAGAAATTCCATGAATACGTTTTCGGACGAGACTTCGAGATAGTCACGGACCATAGACCCCTACTAGGTCTATTGGCAGGAGACCGCCCAACACCCGTTGCACTTTTACCCAGGCTGACCCGTTGGACTATTTTTCTAGCGGCATACTCTTATAAATTGATCCACCGCCCCGGAAAAGACTTAGGGCATGCGGACGCTCTAAGCAGATGCCCTTTACCTGAAACCATTGAAGACCCGACCCCGGGAATTCCAGTCTTATTAATTGACTTTTGGGACTCTGGCCCAGTCACATCCAAAGAAGTGGCTAGGGCATCTTACAAGGACATTACAATAAGGACTGTAATCGGTTGGGTACAAAGGGGATGGCCCGCTGCACCAGGCGAGCGGTTCAAAGGCTTTGCAAAAAAACGAGAGGAGCTGTCGGTTCAAGGGGGGTGTCTGTTATGGGGGAATAGAGTGGTCATTCCCGAAAAACTACGGAAAAGGGTATTGGAACTATTGCATGTGGGCCACCCGGGAATCGTGAGGATGAAGAGTTTAGTGAGGAGTTATGTTTGGTGGCCCTTGATGGATCAGGAAATCAGCGACAGGGTAGGGAAATGCCAACCCTGCCAAGAGTCACGGCCACTACCCCCTACAGCCCCAATAAGAGAGTGGGAGAAACCCCAGGGGCCATAGTCCAGAATTCACATTGATTTTGCCGGCCCGTTCCACGGGCAAACCTTTTTAATTGTAGTAGATGCCTACTCAAAATGGTTAGAAATTATCCTCATGAGATCCATGACGGCTGAGGCAGTCATATCAGTCCTAAGGCACCTGTTTGTAACCCATGGGTTACCCGACACCCTGGTCTCCGACAACGGCCCGCAATTCACGGCAACTCAGTTTGAGAGGTACTTGGCAGAGGAGGGCATCAGACATGCCCTCTCGGCGCCTTTCCACCCGGCGTCGAATGGACTTGCAGAACGTTTCGTTAGAAGCGCAAAGGAAGCGCTATCTAGGATAAGTCCAGGTGATTGGCAAACAAAAATTGATACGTTCCTAGCAGTCTAACATAGAACCCCCTGTGTAGCAACTGGCTGCAGCCCGGCGGAACTATTGATGGGCAGAAAGCTCAGGTGCCTGTTAGATCGTTTAAACCTAACCTACACCCCAGATGGGTACAGGGGGACACAAGGAAAAATTAGGGAAATGACAGTTGGTGACCCAGTGTGGGCACACAACTATAGCGAGGGTCCAACATGGTTAAAAGGAACAATCCTTGGAATAACCGGGCCAAAATCCTATATAGTAGACATGGAGGATGGCCGAGTTTGGCGGCGACACATAGACCAAATAAGAAAGCGAATACCAAGCAAATCAGAAACAAATCAGCCAGGCCCTGACTACCAAATGTTTGAATTCGCAGCTGACTCAAGCCCGAGGCGAACGGGGGACTTATCTGAGTCCGATGAAGTCCAGCGACGCCAACCGGTTCCTCAGGAAGACAGCAGGGACGACTCTGCCAATAATCCAGGGCCGGACGGCCAAGAGGAGGAGCTAGGAGGAACTAAAAGTCCCTCCGAACAGCTCGACTCACTCCCCGAGAATGAATTGCGCAGGTCCGAAAGGGTCAGGAAACGCCCTTCCTACCTGCGTGACTACGTTGAGAAATGATATGCTAAATAAATGTAAATATAGGTACAATGCGTTCTGGGAGGGGAGGAGTGTAATGTATCTTTAAACTTTTGGAGGGAAATTTGGGCGGGAACAAGCACGTTGCTGATTGGTTCAAGCATAAGCCGAAACTGTATAAAAGGAGGGATTTTGTCGGAGGGTTTTTGCTGGGTTCACTATAAACTAAAGAGCTGTTGTCACTCACTGGTCTCCTGCCTCGTTATTGCCCGAATTTAACATTGGCGACGAGGATGGGATCCTGAGGCAGTGAGATCAGGAAAAAAGAGCTGAAGGAGCGAAAGAAGACGCGAACCCAGCCAGTTCAAGGGCGGATAGTTAGCGATGTCCAGCTACACGCCGCCAGTGCCATTTGACCCAGCAAAAGAGAAATGGGGGTCATACATGGCTCGCTTCGAGTGTTTCCTCGAGGCAAACGAACTACAAGGAGTTTTGGATAATAGGAAGCGAGCGTACTTCCTGAGCCACTGCGGTCCAGAGGAGTCACTTTCAGAGCCAATGCCGGTACAATCGGTACCGTGGCAAACACTACAAACAACACTTCGAGCGCACTACGCACCGGTACCCTCAAAGTTCGTCCAACGGTTCGAGTTGAGGCAGCCGGTACAGCGAGAAGGCGAATCGATAAGCGTGTACATGGCCGTGTTGAGGAAAGCTGCGAACCACTGTGAGTACAGAGATTTGGAGGACTCCTTACTCGAACAGCTCATTTGTGGGGTTAGAGACATCCGACTGCAAAGGCGGCTGCTGTCTAAGAGCAACCTAACTTTGGCAATAGCCCTGGACGAAGCCAGGGCTCACGAGATGTCTACAAAAGCGGCAGAAACATTGCAAAAGCCGAACGCACAGGGTACCGGGGCGAAGACAACACCGGTCCACAATGAGGAAGTCCAGGCTGAGTCAGAAGGTGAGGAAGAGGAAGAGGTTTTCCACACCGGCCGGTCGGAGAGAGGGGACCGGGGCGAATGCGTGAGTTGCAGGGGCCAACATCAACGACAAAACTGCAAGTTTAAGGACGCTATTTGTCGGCGGTGCAAAAAGAAAGGTCACATAGCGCAGGCCTGTCGAGCCCCCCCAACCTTCCCGCCAAAAATTCAAAACCTGCCAATCAGAGCGCGGGAGCAGCGGGAGCAGCACCGGGATTGGCCAGTTCAAAAAAGGCGCGAAGTTAAACCAGACTGCTGTGAGAGTGGGCCTCGCATCAACGCGACTAGAAAAAAAGATTTTTACCAAGACATACATTGAAGGAGTGCCATGCCAGATGGAAGTGGACACCGGCTCATCGATCACAATTATGTCTTGGGGCACCCTCGTGAAAGACTTGCCAGCCGTCGCGAAGCGCCAACTACAGACCCAGAAGCTGAGAGTGCAGGACTACCAAGGAAATCGAATCCCTGTTTGAGGGGTGACGTCCGTCCAAGTCAAGTATGGACAGTTCAAAAAGACCCTGCCCATCACCATAGTCGATGGAACCTTATCGAGTTTGCTAGGACTGGACTGGTTCCGAGCTTTGGGCATGGGAGTGACCGGGGTCTTCAGAAACGAAGTCGACCTCAAGGCTGAACTGCTGAAGGAGTTCGAGGACGTTTTCAAAGACGGCCTGGGCAAGTACGAGGGGACCCCTATCTCTTTCAATCTAGACCCGCAAGTCGCCCCTATCAGGTTAAAGGCTAGGAGGGTTCCATTTGCCCTCAAGCCAAAGATTGACAGGGAATTGGACAAGCTAGTTAGCCAGGGAATACTAGTGCCCGTTGACCACGCGAAATGGGAGACACCCATAGTGACCCCAGTCAAACCGGACGGATCGGTCCGGATTTGTGCTGACTATGAGGCAACGCTAAACAAAGCGTTGCAAAAGAGTGCATACCCCATTCCAGTGGTGCAACACTTACTGCACTCGTTGGGACAAGGGCAAGTTTTTGCCAAACTCGATTTGGCTCAAGCCTACCAGCAGTTACCCGTAGATAGCAGCACAGCCGAGGCACAGACAATTGTCACGCACCGGGGGGCTTTCAAATGCACTCGACTCCAGTTCGGAGTTAGTGTGGCCCCCGGGCTATTTCAAAACCTGATGGAGCGACTATTACAGGGTTTACCTGGGGTGGTGCCTTATTTCGATGATGTATTGGTATCAGCTGAGAACTTAGGGGAACTGGGAGTGAGACTAAGGAAGGTTTTGGGCATTTTCCGGTCTGCCGGGCTTAAAGTTAAGCTTAACAAATGCCAAATTGGGGTAGAATCCGTGGAATTCTAGGCTACCGCATAGACAGGAAGGATTCACCCACTGAGAGCAAGGTAAGGGCCATCAGGAAGGCCCCAGCTCCCAAAAATAAAACGGAGTTACAAGCATTCTTAGGTCTTGTCAACTTCTATGCGGTATTCTTAAAACACAAGGCAACAATAGCCGAACTGCTACACAAATTACTAGCAAAGAAAGCTGTTTGGTCATGGGGGAAGGCGGAAGCTAGGGCATTCGAAGGGGTAAAAAACCTTTTGTCTAGTGATAGCCTTCTCATTCAATATAATGGCACATTGCCATTAGTACTAGTTTGTGATGCATCTCCCTATGGGGTGGGGGCTGTGCTCAGCCACAGATTGCCAAATGGAACGGAAGCCCCTATAGCATATTACTCCCGAACAATGTCCCAGGCCGAAAGGAACTATAGCCAGCAAGATAGGGAAGCATTGGCAATAGTCTCCGGGGTGAAGAAATTCCATGAATACGTTTTCGGACGAGACTTCGAGATAGTCACGGACCATAGACCCCTACTAGGTCTATTGGCAGGAGACCGCCCAACACCCGTTGCACTTTTACCCAGGCTGACCCGTTGGACTATTTTTCTAGCGGCATACTCTTATAAATTGATCCACCGCCCCGGAAAAGACTTAGGGCATGCGGACGCTCTAAGCAGATGCCCTTTACCTGAAACCATTGAAGACCCGACCCCGGGAATTCCAGTCTTATTAATTGACTCTTGGGACTCTGGCCCAGTCACATCCAAAGAAGTGGCTAGGGCATCTTACAAGGACATTACAATAAGGACTGTAATCGGTTGGGTACAAAGGGGATGGCCCGCTGCGCCGGGCGAGCGGTTCAAAGACTTTGCAAAAAAACGAGAGGAGCTGTCGGTTCAAGGGGGGTGTCTGTTATGGGGGAATAGAGTGGTCATTCCCGAAAAACTACGGAAAAGGGTATTGGAACTATTGCATGTGGGCCACCCGGGAATCGTGAGGATGAAGAGTTTAGTGAGGAGTTATGTTTGGTGGCCCTTGATGGATCAGGAAATCAGCGACAGGGTAGGGAAATGCCAACCCTGCCAAGAGTCAGCCACTACCCCTACAGCCCCAATTAGAGAGTGGGAGAAACCCCAGGGGCCATGGTTCAGAATTCACATTGATTTTGCCGGCCCGTTCCATGGGCAAACCTTTTTAATTGTAGTAGATGCCTACTCAAAATGGTTAGAAATTATCCTCATGAGATCCATGACGGCTGAGGCAGTCATATCAGTCCTAAGGCACCTGTTTGTAACCCATGGGTTACCCGACACCCTGGTCTCCGACAACGGCCCGCAATTCACGGCAACTCAGTTTGAGAGGTACTTGGCAGAGGAGGGCATCAGACATGCCCTCTCGGCGCCTTTCCACCCGGCGTCGAATGGACTTGCAGAACGTTTCGTTAGAAGCGCAAAGGAAGCGCTATCTAGGATAAGTCCAGGTGATTGGCAAACAAAAATTGATACGTTCCTAGCAGTCTAACATAGAACCCCCTGTGTAGCAACTGGCTGCAGCCCGGCGGAACTATTGATGGGCAGAAAGCTCAGGTGCCTGTTAGATCGTTTAAACCTAACCTACACCCCAGATGGGTACAGGGGGACACAAGGAAAAATTAGGGAAATGACAGTTGGTGACCCAGTGTGGGCACACAACTATAGCGAGGGTCCAACATGGTTAAAAGGAACAATCCTTGGAATAACCGGGCCAAAATCCTATATAGTAGACATGGAGGATGGCCGAGTTTGGCGGCGACACATAGACCAAATAAGAAAGCGAATACCAAGCAAATCAGAAACAAATCAGCCAGGCCCTGACTACCAAATGTTTGAATTCACAGCTGACTCAAGCCCGAGGCGAACGGGGGACTTATCTGAGTCCGATGAAGTCCAGCGACGCCAACCGGTTCCTCAGGATGACAGCAGGGACGACTCTGCCAATAATCCAGGGCCGGACGGCCAAGAGGAGGAGCTAGGAGGAACTAAAAGTCCCTCCGAACAGCTCAACTCACTCCCCGAGAATGAATTGCGCAGGTCCGAAAGGGTCAGGAAACGCCCTTCCTACCTGTGTGACTACGTTGAGAAATGATATGCTAAATAAATGTAAATATAGGTACAATGTGTTCTGGGAGGGGAGGAGTGTAATGTATCTTTAAACTTTTGGAGGGAAATTTGGGCGGGAACAAGCACGTTGCTGATTGGTTCAAGCATAAGCCGAAACTGTATAAAAGGAGGGATTTTGCCGGAGGTTTTTTGCTGGGTTCACTATAAACTAAAGAGCTGTTGTCACTCACTGGTCTCCTGCCTCGTTATTGCCCGAATTTAACAAATCCTAACCAAAATTACTCAGAACAAGGATTCTGCAAACTTGGTTCTTTTAAGACTTGTGGACTTCAGCTCCCAGAGTTCCTCAGCCAGCTTTGCTCAGCCAGCCAGCTTTGCTGGCTGAGGAACTCTGGGAGTTGAATTCCACAAGTCTTAAAAGAGCCAAGTTTGCAGACCCCTGACTTAGAAATTCAAGATGAGTTATGCTTGTTAGTCTACTCCAACTAATAACAAATAATCCAATGTACAATAAAAATAAAAATAAAAAAAATTAACACATTTATTCTAATAATGTTCAGGCTTTAATTTTCTTATTTACTATAATTTCATGGCAAATTCAGATAATATATTGCACTCCATAGCTTTCTGTTTTGACTTTTCTTTTGAAAATTAAATTCATAGAATCTTTTTCTTATCTAAAATATAATTATAGGACTATGAGTTCCATACATTAAGGAAAAGTGGGGGAAGGAGTGCTATCAATATTGCCTTGCATGCTGGAAAATGGGATATTTATTATTTATTTATTTATTTATTTTATTTGATTTTTATACCGCCCTTCTCCCGAAGGACTCAGGGCGGTGTACAGGCAGAAGTAAAAAAGACAATACAATGTACAGTTTAAAATGTAAATTAAAAAACTTATTATAATTAGCCCGAAACTTTAAAATATATAAAAAACTAAAATCCCGTTTAAAATTGATATTAAAATTTAAGAAAATTTAAAAAACCAATAAAATTCAAGCCAGCCCCGCGCGAATGAAAAGATGTGTCTTCAGTTCGCGGCGGAAGGTCCGAAGGTCAGGTATTTGGCGTAAACCCGGGGGAAGCTCGTTCCAGAGTGTGGGAGCCCCCACAGAGAAGGACCTTCCCCTGGGGGCCGCCAGCCGGCATTGCTTGGCGGACGGCACCCTGAGAAGTCCCTCTCTGTGAGAGCGTACGGGTCGGTGGGAGGCATGAGGTAACAGCAGGCGGTCCCGTAAGTACCCAGGCCCTAAGCCATGGGCGCTTTAAAGGTCGTAACCAAAACCTTAAAGTGCACTCGAAGGCCACAGGTAGCCAGTGCAGTCTGCGCAGGAGGCGGTGTTACGTGGGAGCTACGGTAGCTCCCTCTATCACCAGCGCAGCTGCATTCTGGACTAACTGAAGCCTCCGAGTGCACCTCAAGGAGCCCCATGTAGAGAGCATTACAATAATCCAAGCGAGAGGTAGCAGCGCGTGAGTGACTGTGCACAAGGCATCCCGATCAAGGAAGGCGCAACTGCGAACCAGGCGAACCTGGTGGAAGGCCCTCCTGGAGACGGCCATCAAATGATCTTCAAACGACAGCCGTTCATCCAGGAGGACACCTAAGTTGCGCACCCTATCCTTTGGGGCCAATAACTCGCCTCCAACAGTCAGCCGTGGCTGCAGCTGACTGAATCGGGATGCCGGCATCCACAGCCACTCCGTCTTGGAGGGATTAAGCTTGAGCCTGTTTCTCCCCATCCAGACCCGTACGGCCTCCAAACATCGGGACAGCACTTCAACAACTTCATTGGGGTGGCCCGGGGTGGAAAAGTACAGCTGGGTGTCATCAGCGTACTGCTGATATCTCACCCCGAAGCCACTGGTGATCTCATCCAACGGCTTCATATAGATGTTGAACAGAAGGGGCGAGAGAATCGACCCCTGCGGCACCCCACAAGTGAGGCACCTCGCGGTCGACCTCTGCCCCCCTGTCAACACCGTCTGCGACCGGTCAGAAATCTAATAGGATAAATATGGTAATGTATCTTTACCATGGCCTCTCTCCTCCCTCTCTCCATTATCAGCCTAAGCCATCTTGATTTTCCTACTACTTTGGTGTGAAGGGCTGTCTTTTACAATGAGACATTATGGATTATAATATTGGTTTCCATGATTGTCTAGTTGCCTCAATTTAAGAAAAGAACCTGAGAATGAGCTAACAGCCCCTGCATCATTTCACAGATATGTGCTGATTGATCTCTTTGGAGAACTGTTTGGTCATTTATCTTACTGTATTATTTGATACCAGCCTAGACTTGGATTGAAATATTGACCACAGTTGTTGGAGGTGGCAGTCTGTGGATGATCATTAGCTAATACTGGCTGACAAAACACATTAAGTAGCGATGGTGGTGCCTTTCCACTGTGGAAGAAGATATTAAGGTACCAGACAATCACTCTTAACATCCATTGACTGAGATAAGGACAGATCTTGTGTTATGGGAGGGCAGTCATCTCACCATGTTGATGTTCAGTGTGATAACTTTTAAGTAGTCTGTTCTTTTGGGGGAAAGGAATAGTATGCTATTTAGGAGCTTTCATTATCATTTTTCTTTTTAGTGTTTACTTTTTAGTGAGTGAAAAGATAACGACAGCAGATAATTAAAACACCTCACTTGGAGGGGGGGAAGCATTTGCTGATTTTTATTACTTTTACCGTGTTTTCCCCAAAATAAGACCCTGTCTTATGTTTTTTTGAACTCCGAAATAAGCGCTTGGCCTTATTTTCGGGGAGGTCTTATTATTTTGGGGCATGTGGAGGAAACCAGAGGAAATGGCAGGGACCGGCTGTACATGCATTTAAATATTTTCGGGGAGGGCTTATTTTCAGGGAAGGGCTTATTTTAGCGCATGCACTCAAAAGCCCGATTGGGCTTATTATCAGGGGATGTCTTATTTTAGGGGAAACAGGGTAATTACAGGAACCTCAAGATGGACATTTCTATTTAAAACTGTCAAGTAGAACTTCTGAGTTACCCTGGGCTGAGAGAACGAAAATTGCTTAATAAAATAGTGCTGTATTCAGTGTTGTGTGGAGTTACCATTTCAAATCTGCTTCCGTCTGATTGTGGAAAAGAAATGTCTCAGCAGGGCTAAAAACCTAGGATCTATCTAAGTCTACATATGATGCCAGATATACTGCCCAATCTGATATGTGTTTTTTCAAAAGTAGTTCCCTCTGAGTTACAAATAAAGGTATTAGGAGAATATGTAGTAAAGGTATGGTGGGATCCCCACAAACATGAAGAAAGCAGACTGAAAATTACTTCCTAGTTGATTCTTAGTGGCTGATCTATTTATTTAGAAATTTATTTGCTGCCCATCTTGTATCAAATGATTCTGGGGGGCTTGCAGCAAGATTAGAAGAGGAAAACACATATTGCTTTATTGTAATATTATAATCTATAGTATTTTGCAGAACTCATTCTTTTCTAGTCAGCATATGAAATTTGGACACAATACATAATGATTTTGAAAACTGACCATTTTGTAAAGATTAGTCTGAAATAATAGCATGATTACCATGTCAATATTTCTGTTTCTATTATTACGTTTTACACTAAAGACAGAAACAAAAAATGGTGGTAGTCCATACAATTCATCCATCCCTTTTCCCCAAAGCCCATTCTTTTTTCACAATAGCCCAATGAGTTAAAGGAAAAGAAAAACAAAAAACAAAACAGGCAAGGAAGTTATTTGCCAAAGGAAGCAACCAGTCTTAATAAGATATAATTGAGAGAAGTTGGGAAAAAAGGCGAAAAAGAATACAGGAGACCAGCAAATGTAGCAGCAAAGAACTCAAGCTCCATTTACATTAATTGGATCTAATATTAAAAATTTTGAGTTTCCATAGAATGAACTTTGAATGCCCAGTTTCAGTGAAGAATTTTTTTAAAAATGCTTGGAATTAGATGAATTAATTCATTTATGAGGGTTTTTTTCCAATGTATTTTAGTTTGCTTTAATAAATAGTTGTCCTAGCAGTATGGAAGTATCTTACTGCCCACCGACCATGATACAAAATAGCCATATCTTCTGTTATTTACAAATTACAAATAATTAGTTTATGTCCTAAATTGTCTCTCTTTATTGCAGCTCAAGCTTCCAGTTTGTTTGCCATGAAAGTTTGAGTACCTCTGGAAAATTTACATTTTTTCCTCACACTGAAATCTTAGAGATGGGTATCAAACTTGATCATGACATTTTTTGCCTTTTTTGTGGAGCTGGGATGGGCATGGCCTGCTCGTGATGCATCTGGTGCGCGGGCCGCCAGTTTGATATCCTTGCCTTAGGTCTCCAACCTTGTCAACTTTAAGACTTGTGGACTTCGATTCCCAGAAAGCTGGCTGAGGAATTCTGGGAGTTGAAGTCCACAAGTCTATTGTTTTGCCTTGATCAAGATTTGTAGTCCATATGTTTTTACAGTGGAGAAGTTGTAAGTTGGATGATAATTTTTTTCTGAAACCAAATTGTTTATTGGAGAGTAGGTTGTTAGTTTCTAAGTGTGAGGTAATGGATTGGTTGATGATTGATTCCATGACTTTGCAGGTGACACAGCACAGAGAGATTGGTCTGTAATTTTCAACTAAGCTGGGGTCTCCTTTTTTGAAGATAGGGATGACTGTGGCTAGTGACCAAAGTTTGGGAAGGGAACTGGTCGTGAAAGCTTTGTCAAAGATTATGCTTACGGGTTCTGCTATATTAGTGGAAAGTTTTAGTCTTAAAGTTGACAAGGTTGAAGACCCCTGCCTTAGAACAATGTTTCTCATTCTTGGCAAGTTTAAGAGCTATGGACACAAAACTCCCAGAATTCCCTGGCCAACAAGCTAAATGCAGAATTTTGAAATGGAAGTCTATACCTCTTAAAGTTTCCATGGTTGAGGAACACTGTCCTAAGCGATTTCCAACTAAGGCACACACTGCATTAATTTAGCTTTCTTCAGTTCATATTAGCATTAACATTAGATCATCCCATGTTATGTAGCAAGGGATTTCCAGCATTTTCAGTTAATGTTCTTGAAATTCTTCTTGCTGTTTCTGTAGCAATTGTAATTTTTACAGGGATGAGTTGTTAGCTCTATGCCCAACTCTCCTCCTTTCTTATCAGGGCTTGGGACCAGCAATGGCAGAGTTCTCCAGTTCAGCATCATCTAAATACCTGTTATCTGTAGCCAGCATGTTTTCCTATGGGGTGCCATGGAAACGTTTGGAATAGATATTCCAAATTACCTGTGAAACACAAGCAATGACCATGGCTGATTTAAAGAGCAGAACAGGAGAGAATGGTTTACCTATTGGACTGACTTTTTCAGTAAAGGTAAAGAACAAAAACTTTAAAATAGAATAAAATACAGATAGCCAAAAGTATTCCCCTCATAACAGCATTAATTAATGCCATTTACTAACAACTTTTATCCTAGGCTGATATAGAATAGGTAGTCCTTGTTTAGTGACTGCCTCAAACAATGACTGTTTTTATTTAGGACAGTGATGGAAAAGTAATTGCCTGCATTTACAATTTTCACAGCATCTCTCTTGTGTATTTGCCCTTACAGTCAGATAGTACATGTTGTCATGTGTCTGACTCATTTTTTCTCCCCCCCACCACACACAGAAGAGATTGTCTAAACCAGGGTGTCCAAACTTGGCAATTTTAAGACTTGTGGACTTCAACCCCCAAATAAGACATCCCTTGATAATAAGCCCAATTGGGCTTTTGAGTGCATGGCAATAAGGCCAAGCGCTTATTTCAGGGTTCAAAAAAATATAAGGGTCTTATTTTCGGGGAAATACGGAAGATGAAATCGGTAGACTAAATCAACATTATTCATTATATCCAATTAATATAGTTATTACATACTTATGCTCATATATATGCTTATATATTATATAGTTATTTCATGTTAATGCTTATATATACTGTTATGACAAAATAAATAAAATAAATAAATAAATAAACATAGCTCATGTATAGATCTGGAAATTATTTGTGAATTACTGAATTTAACATGGCCAGTACCTAATATTCTATGACATTTGTAGTCATTCAAAGACACACAGACACACAGAGGATAGTGGCCTCTTGATCTAATTTTATAGTGCTTGATTTAAAAAGCCTTCTGCAACATAACAATTCAGACATCAGGTCTGATTCATAAAACAGGAGACAAATTTAAAAAAAAGAATGGAAGAATGAGGAAAAATAGTGATCCCCCAATCCACTTTTTTGTTTGGGTCTGTTTATTGTCAAGCTTCATTAATACTTACCTTCCAATTTTTCTCCAAAAATGGGGATCTGCTAATACGCGCTGGGACAGGTGGACTAAATTGAGTTGTAGGGTATTTATAAAATATAAAACTACTTAACTTGACTGTTAGTTTTTTTAATTACAACCTTAATAAAATTTACAAAGGAGTCTTAAAAAATGATGACAGTGACTGATAATGTGAAGGAATCTTAGCATTACTGTTTCAGCCTTAAGGCAACCAACTGTAATTTAATGTTGGATCAACAAACAAACAAACAGTCACTAAATAGCAGAAAAAAGAGACAAGTGAAATAAGAAGGAACTAGAGAATAATGGTGCTTTGTGGAAACTGAAAAGATCACAGTCCGAGTATCTCTAGGTGGAAGATCAGGAATTATTCAAAAGCTTGTGTAAGCCCATAGAAGAAAAAGGCAAAGATCATATTAAAACTTATGTGACAAATACTTAATGTGGCTCAGATGGTTTCTATACTATTTTACCATCTAGGATTAGCCTTTACTGCTCTCTCAACATAGTAGTTAAACTAATTACAAATGTACGAATGTAAGAATTTTCAGCAGAAGACCATTCTCAGTTTGAATACTATGCCTCAGAGAGTATTAGGAATGGAATTCAGACTTGATATATTTGCATCAGGTAGCCCAGACATTGATGTGTTAAGCTTTTAAACACGAAAGATATGTCTGTTCCTGCTAGTGTGTACATCTCCAATTAACTGAGCATATGTTGACTGAATGAACTGTGCTGGATGAGCCATAAAGCACTTTGTATTATATGTCCAAGAGAATTTTATCTGTGATGGTACCATGTCTCAACTGCAAACATACCTTTGACTTTTTAATATTGCATTTGAATGCCACATTTTTTGCAATATACTTAGGACTTTCTCAATTGGCCTTGTCAAGAAATAACCTTTCTTTGTTTGAAACCGTTGTTTCCTGGTGGCATAGTTGTTAAAGTGCAGTACTGCAGGCAAACTGCCCACAGCCTGGAGTTTGATCCTGACGGAGCTCAAGGTTAAGGCAGACTTCAATCCTTCTGAGGTCAGTAAAATGAAAACCCAGATTGTTGGGGGCAATATGTAAATACGTTGTAAAATGCCCAAAGAGTGCTATGAAGTGGGTCTCTAGTTGTTCTGTGGAACTAAAATAGTGTAAATTTGCAATTATTGTGATGGCATATTGCAGCCCATTCAGAGATGCCTGATGTTAAACTTTCATTGTCACATAAGGGCCAGTAACGAACATTTTTGTGGCCTATACAAAATCATATTCTGACATCCCTATGGTTTAGCTTATCTTTTGTTAGGAATTCCAAAAAAGCGCCGTCTTATTTCTATTTTTATTTGAGTCTTTGAGCTTTACATTTATGATTTTCATTCCCATTTTTTTCCTTTCCAGGACATGTTTGCTCCATTAATCATATTTAACTCTCAAACTCCCTCCATTGGTTCACAGAGTGCACTGTTATAGATGTTCACCCTTTTATTATTCTTGTTGGAAGCCTTTTTAATGTCAGTGCCGTCTACAATTTGGTACCCCTAAGCGGGTGCTTACTCAACTTGGCTTACAACCCAATCATGTACTATTCCTCAAAAGATTACTAAAAGCAGTTTTTAGGTAGAATTTTTTGGGGTTCTATTGGAGCAGATATCATATGGTGCCAAAAGTTCTTTACAATCTTTTCAGTCTTCACTATATTTATTTTTTACTTTGTACACATTATCTTGCAGGCAGTTTGTAATTCCTGGGGAACTCTGTTGCCTCGGCTCTAGTGACTATTTTAAAAACAACAAAGAGGCCAGTTAAAATCACTGGATTACCTGTATGTTTTGGATGGTGGTTTTTAGTCACTGCTTCAAAAAACAGAGCATTTGGGTCTCTAATTGTAAGATTGAAATTGTGCTCTGCATATTTTAACCATTTTCCTCTATATACTTGTTGCAATTTTCACCTAAATAAGAATATTTTCAGGGTCTCTGGGCATGCATACATATCCCGCGGGGATTGTTTTTTGCAAGTACTTTTCTTGTCTACTCCAGAAATCTGAAGGCCTTTTTCTTGAAGAACTTAAGTCTAACAGCAAAGACTTAATATGTGCAGTCATTACTATTTTATAACCCTTGGATTGTGCCTTTACTCTGCAGAAATAAATCGAGCTGGAGTAAATTAGGGTGCCTAGGGGCTTCTCTCTGACTTGCTGTCTGAAATGCTGAAGACAATTTTATTTCCAGGCCTTAGATCTGAATGCCCTAAATTCCCAATACTAGAATTTTTTTCCTGAATGCTGTGACAAAAGAGCCTATGCCTGCTGCCTCATCATAAGGAAGTTGCCAAAACTGGAACTGTTCAAAACAGCTTCTCTTGGCTCACATAATTTTTAAATGCAGTACAGCTTTCAAGCTTGTTACTTGCCTGTTGAATATCCTGCATAGATATCAGGGAGTTAGTTATAAATTCTAAAACTTTTTCTCTGATGCAGTGCAATATTTCAACAATGTTGTAAACTTCTGAACCTTCCACAGCTCTTTTATCTGTATATATAATTATATCATTGTCCCCATTTTCTCCATTGTTTTTCCTCTATTTCTGGTATGGTTTAATTCAGAGAGAAGTTGAAAGTGCTCTGTATTTTCCTACCAACTTTTACATCGAAAAACCCTTCTCAGGGTTGCCTCTAAGGAAAGCTGCCTTAATGTTAATATTGCCTGAAAAATACCCAGCAAAATATATGTGAAAAGGAATAAGATGATGTCAGATAATTTATTCGCATTACCAAAGATGTGGAAATATTGCAAATGATAGTTACAGAAATGCAAAAAAAAAGGATTCTAAGAGTGTTTGATTTTTTAAAAAAATCTATAAATAATCATAATGAAAGTTTAATGTTTAATTAAAAGACATCTGGTCTTCACGTGGTGTCTATGCAAGCATAGAACTCTAATAAAAGAACAGCTATGGAAAGTTAATTTTGTTAAGATATTCTAAGTTATTCTTGAACCAGCACATCTTCACTCACATTATAACACTCAGCAAAACTTACATCATTCATTGTTGAATGCTTTGCTTAGCAATTGTGGAATAGTTTCTTTAACACCACCCCCTAAATGTGTGGGATATAACATATGATGTACTATAAGATGTAATATTATAGTTTATGCTAAAGAGACAATCAATTGTCCCATGATATTACTATGAAACAAATAGAAATCTTTAGCTTTGTGTTTTATGGTTTGCTACAATTTTATATTGTGAGCATAAAGACAAAATTACATATTGGAGAATTTTGTACAGTACTTTGCTTTTAATTGTCCTTTTGCTTTAAAATTTGTTAATGTTAGCTGTAACCTTTCTACTATTTATAAATTGCCAGATTACCAAATCTGTTAAATTTATTTGCCTGTTCTGAACCTGCAGGTGCCTTTTGGTACTGGTGTTTGTTTAAGCTACTTCTTCACCATGAATTCAGCCAAGTGACATAAAAGGATTCAGAAAGTCAACAGAATGAATTCAGTAGCTGTTGCGGTTGGTCTGGAAGTGATTATGTCAAACGAAGGAGCTTATTTTTCAGTTTTTATTTATTTTTCTGTCTTTATTTACCACTGTCTGGTTTTGAAGAAAGTGGCAAAATATAATATACATCATTCTATATATTTATTCAGTAGAATAGAATAGAATAGAATAGAATAGAATAGAATAGAATTTTTTATTGGCCAAGTGTGATTGGACACACAAGGAATTTGTCTTGGTGCATATGCTCTCAGTGTACATAAAAGAAAAGATACGTTCATCAAGGTACAACATTTACAACACAATTGATGATCAATATATCATTAAAGTAGCATACCTTAGTTGAATTAAATATATGGTTACATAAGAATAAGGAAAAGGAACACTTTTAATACTGAAAGTAGAATCTTTTTCAGGTGTTGTTAATATAGGAGGGAGGCTTCATTTGATTTATACATTTATTAACTATTTGCCTAGCACTGTTATACATATAGTAAAGTTCTTGATCATATGGATAACATTTTGTAGAATAATGTATGTTACAATGCTATAATATTTTCCATGAATGCATGTAGGTTGGCTTGGCTTTCATGTGGGCAGCAACTTTACATTTAAATGTATTTTCCATATTTGAAAAATATTTACAAGTATATGAAGTATACATAATTAAAACACACATACACATACAAACAATGATAGGTAATGGTTCCCAATTGAAGAAGCCAAGCAATTATATTTTGGATTAGAGTTTTCTTCCAATAAGTCATAGCACCTTACCAAAAGTGTAGTTGCCCAAAAAAGAAAAAAATGAATATAAAGAAATATCACAAAGAGTAATAGTATTCCATGTAAGCCCTGCAGGATGTAGTGCAAAGCTTACAGTCAAGTATTGTGATCAATATTTCTTTCAAGCCAATTTAATTCAAAGCGAAGAAGTGCTTATAATGTCCTGTTTGGACATTTTCAACTGGAAAAATTTGTGCACATCTTCTTATGCAGCTCATCCTCTGTTATTAACATGACTGGGATTAGTAACATTTTCTGGTCCTAAGTGCATATCATACAGTTCAAATGTCCCCTTTATACAATAATTCCATCCAAAAGAACAGCCCTTATGGATTTGTTCAGATACCGCTTCTGGGCATATAAGAAAAGATTTATTTCTGAGTGCAGTTTTTGCCTGCCTTAGCAAAAAGCCTCCACAGCTCCCACCCCACTATCCTTCCCATTCATCAATCTTAAACAGGAGCCTTAGTGTGCAGACTGATTTAGCACTGTAGCAAGATGATTGAAAAGTGGATATCTTTTATAACCACGAATCATTATTGAGGTTTGATTGTGTATTATAGTCTTAAATGTGATTCATCAGAAGCTGCCTCAGATACTACTATACAAAGTGATGATAGGAAGGGAGTTAATTCTAACGGGCCCTGAGCCAGCTCGTTAGACAATGTATTTGATTTTTACTGAGTACACCGATTTTGGAAGTGAGTTTACTGAGTACACCGATTTTGGAAGTGATTTTAGACAGTTTCTTTTAATGTGGAACAAAAGAATTCAGTAGATTATTTGTCAAAAATCAAAATTTGAATTACTTAAAGCATTGGACAAATAGTTTTTCTCCTTTAGACATGATTCTTGATTCTTATTTCCATGAATAACATTGTTGGAAGAAATGTCCATCTGGGTTCAGTTCCAAGTGGGAAGAAAGACACTGGAAACATGGAGACTTCTTGAAATGATGGTTTAATGGTGGACATGGTTTTGAGATCCTGGGCAAAAAAGCACATGGATGATAGAGAGAGAGAGATAGAGAGATTTATACCCTCTGTTGGGTTTTGAATTTAAGCTTGTATTCTGATTGGTTGTCAGACTCCCATGAGGCCATGCAGGGATAACTTTGTAGTTGTCTTTTGAGTTCCAAGCTTGGTTGAATCTTGCTGGGTGATGTAATCTCCCCAGGTGCCATGTAGTGAGTTCTGTTGCTAGATGGGTGGAGGGCTAATCCTATCTTTGTTTGATCTTGGGTGAGAGCTTTTGCTTATGAATAGACCTAGCTATCTCTTTATCTCTTAAGAGCTGACATATGCTGTGGGCTATTGAGGAGGTTGGGGTCTATTAAGAGTGAGTTTGCTTCCTGCCTAAAAAACATGTCCATTTCTCATCCAGGAAAATATAATATTCTGCCTTTTTAATATTTCCTAGAATATTTCATTCTTCTAGGAGAGGGGTGGATGCTAACTTTTGTTCATAAAGCCTAACTTTCATATCCATCATAGCTGGTAACTTGATTTAGAAATAGTTTTGCAGATCTATGATTTTAAGTTTGTCAAAGATTCTACTGAGTAAATATAGCATGCATTTATAGCATTCCTATCAATCTTATTAGCTTTAGCAATAAAACATTCTAATAGGAATGATTTCTCTAAATCAGTTAAAATCTTCTTTGCAACTCAGTATTCTCTGTGGTTCAAATCTTATAGCTACACACTTAACTTAGGCCTGTTAAATCAGTTGCTTTTCTGTGCCTTACTGCTACAGTAAAAAAAAAGGACCAAATCAGTTGTATTTTCAAACTTCTATATGTACCATATTTTTTCTTATTTGGAATCAGTACAAAGCAGCACATAAACAGAACACACAAATTCAAATATGCAGAAAGAGGTTGTGTTTAACTTTATATATGTGTCAACTGTTAATTACTGGAGATTAATTGAAATATTAAATTTGACCAATGGTATGAAACTTCTGCATGCAACACACACACACATACGTTTCTCAAATAGATATACAGTATTTACTGCTAGGAATGAGGCAGAACACTCTGTTTCCGCTGGAGTTACAAACTGTAAATAAGTTGGTATTTCACAAAATTTATGGCATTTTTTTCTGGTTTAGTATTTCTCTTTCTTTCCTTTTGATTAGCTATAGTAAGTTACTTACCATGCAATTAATTAAGAAGTTATAGTCATAATCTAAAAACTGTCTCCATAGAGAAATGGTGGTTTCTTATAAATAGCATGCAATTTAATATTGTATCATTATCAATATTGTACCTATCAATATTCTGGAGATCCAAGCACATATACTGATTAGATAAATGTTTAACAACTCCAGCATACTACTGGATGGATCCAAGGGTGGGCTGCTCGGGGTTTGCAGGGGTTCGGGAGAACCTCTAGCTAAGATTCTGTGCAGTTCAGAGAACCTCCAAATCCCATTCCTGGCTGGCCCCGCCCACCTGCCCTGCCCACCTGCCCCTCCCAGGAGTTCTATTTTGGATGCAGGTAAGTACAGGGCCCTTGGGGAGGGTGAAAAATGGGCCTATCGAAAGTTCAGGAGTTCGGGCCCATTTCCAGCCTCCAGAGGGTCTCAGGAGCCTGGGAAGGCCATTTTCGCCCTCCCAGAGGCTTGAGGAAAGCTTTGCACCCCCCACCATGGTGCAGGAGGCCAAGTAGGCAACGCCCACCATGGCCACGCCTGTAATGTATTACTGTAAGTTTTGGCGGGAGTTTTAGGCGGGAAGTATCTCGCTTCTGATTGGATGCAGCCTCTGGCTGAAGTGTATATAAGGAGAGGTTTTTCTCCAGAGTTTTGTTGGGTCACACTAAATTAAAGAGCTGTTGTCACTAACCTGGTCTCCTGCCTCGTCAATACCCAAACTTAACATTGGCGACGAAGGTGGGATCTTGAGGCAGAGCACCAGAACAGAGCTGAACTCACTACGAGAATCAAACCCAGCAAGGTGATGGCGAATGCAGCGATGACCGGCTACACGCCACCCACTCCGTTTGACCCTGCCCAGGAGACATGGGGAATATATATGACCCGTTTCGAAAGTTTCCTGGAGGCAAACGAGCTACAGGGAGTCTCCGACAACCGCAAACGGGCTTACTTCATAAGCCACTGTGGGTCCGCAGTCATCGCCGTCGCAGAAGCCCTAGCGGAGCCAACACCGCTACACTCCGTGTCGTGGCAGACCCTTCAGACCCTCCTGAAGAATCACTACGCACCAGCCCGTCCAAATCGTTCGACGGTGCGAGTTTGGGGGCGCAGGCAACAAGAAGGCGAGTCTATCAGCGACTACATGGCAGCCCTGAGACAAGCCTCCAAGCATTGCGAGTACCGCGATCTGGACGAAGAGCTGCTGGAACAACTTATACGGGGGGTCAGAGATATCCGTTTGAGGAGACGGTTGCTAGCCAAGAGCAACCTGACATTGGCAAACGCTCTGGGACGAAGCCAGAGCCCATGAGATGTCCAACCATGCAGCAGACACCTTACAAAGCGACTCACGCCGATGGCGGGCGCAAAGCGAGCACAGTCCACCACGAAGAAACCTATCGTGAGTCAACCAGCGAAGAGGAGGAAGAAGTCCACTACACCGGAAAATCGACAAGGAAGACCGGAGGAATGCGGAAGTTGCGGGGCGACATCAGCGCCAAAGATGTAAGTTCAGGGCGCCATTTGCGGTGTGAAAGGAAGGGCACCTGGCTCAAGTCTGCCGAGCACCCCAACCTTCCGCCGAAAATTCAAATCGGCCAATCAGAGCGGCTCTGAGTCAGAGATGCAAACCCCACATTCCGAAATTTCAAACCAGCCAATCAGAGCGCGAGATCGCCGAGGCGACCCGCGATTGGCCAGGAAAGAAAGAGCGCGAAGTCAAACCGAATGACTGTTACCATAGACCACGCAGCTACCCGCATCGAAGAAAAGATCTTCACAAACCCGACAATTGAAGGCGTACCGTGCCGACTGGAAGTAGACACAGGATCAGCTATCACAATCATGTCCTGGGACACTTTTGTGAAAGCCTTGCCGCACATCGCAAGCGCAAGCTACAGAAACAACGGCTCCGGGTGCAGGATTACCAGGGCAACCGCATCCCTGTTCGAGGACAACGACCGTCGAGGACAAGTACGGACATACGAAAAGACCCTGCCCATCACGTTAGTCGAGGGAACCTTGCCAAGCTTGCTGGGGCTAGACTGGTTCCGGGCGTTGGGAATGGGGGTGACTGGCGTCCACCGGAGCGGATGCAACCTGCAAAACGCCCTACTGGAGGAATTCGCAGACGTATTCGAGGACCGTTTAGGCAAGTACAAGGGACCCCTATCTCCTTCAATTTAGACCCCCAAATAGCTCCCATTAGGTTAAAGGCAAGGAGGGTTCCTTTTGCACTCAAACCTAAAATCGACAAAGAGTTAGATAAATTAGTCAGCCAGGGGATACTAGTGCCAGTTGACCATGCCAAATGGGAGACGCCAATCGTCACTCCTATAAAACCAGACGGGTCCATAAGAATTTGCGCTGATTACAAGGCTACCTTGAACAAAGCATTGCAAAAGCGCCTACCCAGTTCCAGTAGTGCATCCCTTATTGCACTCACTAGGGCACGGACAAGTTTTCGCCAAATTAGACTTGGCACAAGCGTACCAACAGCTACCCGTAGATGCTAGCACAGCTGAAGCCCAGACCATTGTAACGCACCGGGTGCCTTTAAGTGCACCCGGTTACAGTTTGGGGTGAGTGTGGCCCCGGGCTATTCCAAAATTTGATGGAGCGGCTCCTACAAGGGTTACCGAGTCGACTATTTCGATGATGTGTTGGTATCAGGGAAGATTTAAGAGAACTGGGAAGCGAAGGAAAGTTTTGGCCATTTTTAGGTCGGCAGGATTAAAAGTCAAAGCAAGCAAGTGTCAGATAGGGGTCGAATCTGTTGAATTTTGGGCTATAGAATAGACAAAAAGGATTCACCCACTGAGAGCAAAGTCAAGGCGATAAAGAGAGCCCCAGCACCCAAAAACAAGACAGAACTCCAGGCTTTCCTGGGTCTGGTAAACTTTTACGCCGTGTTTTTAAAAGACAAGGCAACCGTGCTGAACCGCTGCATAAGTTGCTTGGAAAAAACACTGCTTGGTCGTGGGGGAAGTCAGAGAATAGGGCATTTGAGGCAGTAAAAAGTTTGCTATCAAGCGATAGCCTGTTAATACAATACAACAACAGACTGCCGTTAGTATTGGTTTGTGATGCGTCCCCCTATGGAGTAGGAGCTGTACTTAGCCACAGACTCCCAAACGGCACTGAAGCCCCTATAGCGTTCTATTCACGAACGATGTCCCCGGCTGAGAGGAATTACAGCCAGCTAGATAGGAGGCTCTCGCAATAGTGTCAGGGTGAAAAATTTCACGAATCGTTTTGGGAGAGACTTTGAAATTATCACTGACCACAGACCGCTATTGGGATTACTGGCTGGCGACCGCCTAACGCCAGTGGCACTATCACCCCGGCTGACCAGATGGACTATCTTTTTGACCGCCTACTCTTACAAACTGCAGCATCGCCCTGGAAAAGAGCTGGGGCATGCGGATGCATTGAGCAGATGCCCATTGCCCGGGAAATCGAGGACCCACCCGGGCACCCCGTTCTACTAATTGACTCTTGGGACTCTGGGCCAGTCACATCGCAGGAAGTGGCTCGGGCCTCCTACCGGGACGTTGTTTTAAGAACTGTAATCAGTTGTCTTGGGATGGCTGCGCCGGGCGCAACGCTTTAGAGTTTGTAAAGAAAAAGGGAATTGTCTGTGCAAGGGGTGCCTGCTCTGGGGGATAGGGTGGTAGTTCCAGAGAAGCTGAGAAAAAGTCCTGGAACTACTGCATGAGGGTCACCCAGGAATTGTAAGGATGAAGGGCTAGCCAGGAGCTATGTCTGGTGGCCCCTAATGGACAGGGAAATCAGTGACAGGGTTGGCCGATGCCAGGTATGTCAGGAATCAGACCACTACCACCTCGGCCCCAGTGTTGGAGTGGGAGAAACCCCAAGGCCCTTGGTCCCGCATACACATTGATTTTGCGGCCCTTCCACGGCCAAACATTTCTAATTGTGGTGGATGCATTCTCCAAATGGCTGGAGATCATCCTAATGAAATCCACAACCGCTGAGCTGTCATTGCAGCACTAAAACACCTTTTCGCCACGCACGGGCTACCGGACACCTCGTGTCCGATAACGCCCACAGTTCACCGCAGCATTATTTGAAGGGTACCTGGCTGAAGAGGGCATCCGACATGCCCTCTCAGCGCTGCTCCACCCTGCGTCGAACGGCCTTGCTGAACGCTTTGTTCGGAGTGCGAAGAAGCGCTATCACGAAGCGGCCCCGGCGATTGGCAGGCACAGATCGACGCATTCCTAACCGTCCAACACAGGACCCCCTGTGTGGCCACCGGCCGCAGCCCAGCCGAGCTATTAATGGGGCGGAAGCTACGGTGCCCGCTAGACCGGCTACACCCGAACTACGTGCAGGACGGGTTCAAAACAAAACCAGATAGGATCCGGGAATTAAACATAGGAGACTCAGTGTGGGCACATAATTACAGCGACGGCCCAAACTGGAAGAGGGGGATAGTCATAGACAAAACGGGCCCCAAATCTTACCTAGTGGAAATAGACGATGGCAGAGTTTGGAGGCGCCACATAGATCAATTAAGAAACAGATTGAGCGATAAGGCAGAATTAGGCGAGACCAGCCCTGACTATGATTTAATTAACCCCACAGCTGACTGGCGAGAACAAACAGAAAGCGTAGAACCAAACAGAGACTTATCTGAGTCAGGCGAGGTCCAGCGACACCCTCCGGTCCCTCTAGAGGACAGCAGGTCCGAGCCGGCGAATAATCCAGGGCCGGATGGCGGGAGGAGGAGCTCAGAGGGAAAAGTCCCTCCGGCAAGCTCGACTCAACTCCAGAAAGTGAACTGCGCAGGTCCGGGAGAGTCAGGAGGCGCCCACGTACCTGCAGGACTACGTGAAGTAATATGCAAATATTGGCAAAGTGCCTTCTGGGAGGGAAGGAGTGTAATGTATTACTGTAAGTTTTGGCGGGAGTTTTAGGCGGGAAGTATCTCGCTTCTGATTGGATGCAGCCTCTGGCTGAAGTGTATATAAGGAGAGGTTTTTCTCCAGAGTTTTGTTGGGTCACACTAAATTAAAGAGCTGTTGTCACTAACCTGGTCTCCTGCCTCGTCAATACCCAAACTTAACAACGCCCACCCAGCAACCAGGCAGAGAACCTCTTGCTAAAATTTTTGATGTCACCCCTGGATGGATCTAATATCTACCAAGGATATTTTAGAACTAACAGTATTGAATCAACAAAGGCATATATTATTTACCATGCCACACTGCTCTGGAGGCCTAACAATCTAGGACAAATATCAATTTTATTGATGAAATTTTATTACACAATAGAAAAATGATTATTTACAATACAGAAAAGTTTTGGTATATAACAGATTTATTTGGATTTCACTTGTTTTCTTGCCTTTCCCAAACAACATAATTTAAACCATATCGTTATCCAAACCATATGTTGTAAATTAAATGCCTTATAGATTTTAGAATGGCTATTAAATGAAATTTCCTAGGCTTTAGTTTACACAGTATACAGTACCTGTGTAAGGTACAATACGTACAATACGTACAATACAACACAGTATAAGGTACAATAAGTACTTTCATAAAATACTGCACAATCAATATGCTGCAATTATGACTACTATATATAACCTTTTTGGAAGCTTGGTTTGCTCCAAAATGCGGTAACCTGTGTAGCATCCTAGGTGGTAGCACATTGCATCTATGGTTACAACTGTACAGACAAATCTATGCTGTGTACCTTGGCAGGCATCCTATTGGCTTCTGAGCACCATTGAAAATACTGATGTTAACCAATAAAGTCTCTTAAAGCTTAGCACCATGCAAGGACTTCATTTGCCTACTAGAACTTCCAAACTTTTGGGAGATTTAGAACAGCTGTTTTTTTCTTCTGTAGCAGTATCAGCTGCTTAGAATGATGGACACATTTTCTGTATCCACCAAATATACCAAAGAACGGTTTCAGGAATTGGATATGTCTAGTTTAGTGAAAAGAAGAATTACAAAGACTAAAAGTCTTCCGCTTCTTCTTGAATGCTGTGGCACCATGCTATGGATGGTGCCATTTTTGAGTATATGACAGTGACACATTTATTATCAACTCCTACATCACTCTAACCTTCAAGGTCTCCCAGCAGTTCATAGTGTGAATAGAAAAATAGAATAAAACAAGATAATAAATAACAAAACGTATTGGACAAAGAACATAATCTATGCTAAGAGTGCCTATCTTCTTTACTCCCCAAAAAACAATTCAGTCTTAAATGCTGCTTGGAAAGCTATCGAGCAAGGTATTAGCTTTGCCTCAGAAAGGGGTTGTTTCCATATGGAAGAACTTAATATCACTTTTTAAAAAAACCATTTTTCTCCTCATCTTAATAAAATGAAGGATTGTCAGTAGTTTTTCCTGTAAGAACCATACTGGGGAGTCAAATCCACTTGAAAGAGATACTCCAAAGGGTAACTAGGTCCAAAACATCTAGGCAATATATCTAAAGAATGGATAAATTTCTGATATTATTGGAAGTGCATTTTTTAAAATTACACTATCAGATTTTTTCTTTTCTTTTTTTTCTTTAGATATTTACTTCAGATATTTATATCTTTATTGCTAATTTTTATACTGTAGAGATGACAGTGTCAAGATTGAAGCACGCTTATGCTGTTGCAACTATTATCACTTCTCAACTTGCCAAAGAGGGGGAGGTGAAATGTAATGCAGGCTACAAGCTTCAAGAAGATGAGCCATGAGAACCAAGGACATTCTGGCAGGTGTTTGCCAAGATCAGAGATTTTTTTCTCATAACAATACAATGACATTCCATTGGACAATGTGACCTGCACTAATGGGGGGAGGGAGAAATATATACTGTCATTATGTGGGTTTGAGCAGAAATTAGGCAGAGCTGATTTTGTCTTCATCAGTGCCAAAATGATGTACTCAATAAAGTTTTGCATTTAGAGATTGGAAGGTCTTGAGCTTGTTTGCTTTGGTTGGGTTTGTCAGTCAGAACGTTGACAGACAGATTGTGGGTTATTAGAAAGTTTTCAGTCTCTGGTCTAACAATTCAATTTTGAACACTTTCAGAATTTTTACATTTTATTGGAAAATATTTTAAAATGAATATTAAATTAAATAAAACATAAGTCTTTTCTGTTATGTAATCCAAAAGGCATTTTCATGTATTATATGTTTACCTTTGTTACTGCAGAAAAATTTAGATACTTGGTGCAAATCCAAATCCAAAAGTTTAGCAAATGAGATATTTCCCAACTTCAGAGTAGGTATAAATACATATTAATTTTATTTGAAGAGCTACATTACATAAAGAAAGTCAGTGAATTGCTTACTATAAAACTAGAGCAGGATCTAATATTCTGAAGAACATCCTGCAGTGAATAATTTGTTTCTGGGCTGTTTGTTTATTTTGGGGTAAAATGGATTTTATTACTGTTCAATAAATGTTATTAAATATTGTTTAATCATATCTAAAGCCTTCCACATTTATTACAGTGAGTGTTTTTGGTCTGATAACCTACAGTATTACCTACCGGTAATTGTCCTAATTTCTACAGAGCTGTTTCAATAATCAAACATTTCAGGAGTCATTCCTGCATTTGGAATAGAATAGGTGACTGCACTAGAGAGTCCATTGCCTATATTTCCTAGTCTTTGTTATTTTGCTGCCAGTGATTGATCTACTATAGTTCTGTTTCCCCTGAAATCTGTGCCTTTAACTCTATTGACGTCAATGAGTTCAGAATCATTGGCCTTCTAATAATGAAAGCAATTAGGAGAAAAAGAGGTGGTTTTAGGGATGGTTAGACAATAAATAAATAACGATTATGCTGTCTTTGACTTTCTAAATAGATAAAAGCAGATGCCTATTTCAAGGAATCTCTAAAGCAGAAATAAGAAAGATCTTTGTGTGTATTATTCTTTGGAGAAACAGGAAAAAAAATATTATGCTTAAATTCCAGATGGTGGTTATGCAAATAATCCCTTAATGGGTAAGCAGGACTGGTTCTCTTTGCCCGTATTTATTTTCTGAGATTAAGCTTTTGCTTGTGCAAATGGTATCCACAGGCTGGTATACAACAATAGACATCTGTGCTTTTTCAAATCATTAACAGTAGATTAGTCATTTTGGTTTTGAAATCCTGCAGCGTAAAGATCTTGGCTCACATCTGTTTCTAGTCACTCCCCCCTCCCCATTAATAAGTTCTTGTCTTATCCCACTCCTGGTTCACAAAAATTCATTAAGACTATTGCTGTGCAAAATCTTAGTTGATTTTACTGCAATGCTTGGCTGGAGTGAAATACAGCAGAAAAATAAGATAGAATATTGTTGACCTAGATCCTATTATATCATTGTTATAGTTTCAGTCCATCTTTTCCTATTATTATTGAATGCAGAAGAATTTGGGAATAAGCAATTCCTATAAATAAAGTTAGGGCATAGCATTGTTACAGCTTTAAAAAAGTCTGTTAGATTGAGGGCAGAACAGGATTTTTTTATCTCTTAATACTATTGATAGGCTGAAGCATCTGTCTGAAAATAACAAAATAAGTAGGAAAAATTCTACATGTTTTTCCTGCACAGCCAATGGTTTTAATACAACATTTGATACTGAATTTAATTTTTCATTTTTGAGGGTGTTTGGTAATTAAGGTAGAAATTCTCTGTTGTGTGTGTCTGCATAGACATCTGCACAGAATGATGAAAGGGGAGGAGACTGATGTCACATAGACCATTAGATTATCATGCAAATATAGCAATTACCGTATATACTCGAGTATAAGCCGACCCGAATATAAGCCGAGGTACCTAATTTTACCACAAAAACTGGGAAAAACTATTGACTCGAGTATAAGCCGAGGGTGGGAAATGAGGCAGCTACTGGTCAATGTAAAAAATAAAGATAGAGCCAAGTAAAATAACATGAATATTTATTTGAACGAAAAACAATAAAAGTGCAAAAGGGGGAAGGAGGATTCCCAGCTTTAGAAAATTTAGAACTACGCCGCCTTTGGTATGACCTGAGCATAGCTCATAAAATTATCTGCTACAATGTACTTCCTATCAATGACTACTTCAGCTTCAACCACAACAATACACGAGAACACAATAGATTCAAACTTAAAAGTGAACCTCTCCAATCTAGATTGCAGAAAATGTGACTTCAGTAACAGAGTTGTTAATGCCTGGAATGTGCTACCTGACTCTGTGGTCTCTTCCCAAAATCCCCAAAGCCTTAACCAAAGACTATCTAGTATTGACCTCACCCCATTCCTAAGAGGTCTGTAAGGGGCGTGCATAAGAGCACCAGCGTGCCTACCGTCCCTGTCCTAATGTTCCCTTTAGTTGTATTCCTTTTATGTATTCAATTCATGCTTATATTTATATAATTATTTAATATGTATTTGACAAAATAAAATGAATAGAATAGAATAGAATAGAATAGAATAGAATAGAATTTTTATTGGCTAAGTGTGATTGGACACACAAGGATCTACCACTTCTTTGGATGCCCTTCCCAAATTGAACACTGCAAGCATGAAAATGAGTCCTCCTTTAGCTTCCAAGGGACCAGGGTGCCTCTGAAGGTCAGTGCTCTAAGTACTAAGAACCCAGCACAAATCTAAGCCTGTATGCACACCAACAGTGAAAATACCCTGCACAGTGTCTCTTGGAAGAAGGTTAATTTTCATAGGCGTTGGGGTGGCTCTTTTTTTTTTTGGCAGGGCAATAAGGGTCTCTAATATCATTAAACCCACTTTAGAAGTCTCTCTGTGTGTGTGTGTGTGTGTGTGAGAGAGAGAGAGAGAGAGGAGGCTCCGGCTGAGCAAAGCGGCGGGGAGGCAGCAGGGAAAGCGGGAAGTAGTCGGAGATCTGCTTGATGGGGCGGATGGGACCTGGGCAGGCGTCGATGGCCATGTGCTCCTGGATGCTGATGGGCGGCTTGTCGCCTGCGGTGGCTCATGCAGGTGGCGCCCGGGAAGGAGGCGGCTGCGGGGCTGCTGCGGGAGCCGCTGGTGCTGCTGGTGCTGTTGATGCTGCTGCCGCCGCCGTTGCTGCCGCCAGGAGAGGCCGTCGCCAGCCCGGCCCTGCAGCGCCCGGCCACGCTGCTGGCTGCTGGAGGAGGCGGAGGGAGGGAGGCGGGGCGGCGGGCGGCGGCGGCGGCGGCGGCGGGCGGCGGCGGCGGGCGGCGGTGGAGGTGATGTCACGGCTCTGCCCAGCCCTGCCCAGGCGAGGCCAGCAAAGGGCAGGCGAAGGCGACCGAGGCGGGGCTCGCAGCCCAGCTGAGCCGCTACGGAGGGAGGAGGCGGGGCCGGCTAGGCTCCGGGAAGGCAAAGCAGGCGTTCGTCCACGGGATAGACTGCTGGGATCCACGGGATAGACTGCTGCTGGAGCTGGAGGCTCGAAGGAAGGAAGGAGAGGGGTGGTGGAGCTCAAGGTTCTTTAGCCTAGACACCTGCCCGCTAGAAGGGAGGAGATCGGGCGGCCAGTCTCCGGGAAGGTAGGCGGGGCGGATTCTTACCGGGATAGACTGCTGTTCGAGCTGGAGGCTCGAAGGAAGGGAAGGGAGGGTGGCTGAGGCGGGCTCGTTTAAGGCTCTTCAAAGCAGCCCTGCTGAACCGCTACGGAGGGAGGGAGGCGGGGCCGGCTAGGCTCCGGGAAGGCAAAGCAGGCGTTCGTCCACGGGATAGACTGCTGCTGGAGCTGGAGGCTCGAAGGAAGGGAAGGAGAGGCGGTGGAGCTCAAGGTTCTTTAGCCTAGACACCTGCCCGCTAGAAGGAGGAGATCGGGTCGGCCAGTCTCCGGGAAGGTAGGCGGGGCGGATTCTTACCGGGATAGACTGCTGTTCGAGCTGGAGGCTCGAAGGAAGGGAAGGGAGGCGGCTGAGAGCAGGCTCGTTTAAGGCTCTTCCAAAGCAGCCCTGCTGAACCGCTACGGAGGGAGGAGGCGGGGCCGGCTAGGCTCCAGGAAGGCAAAGCAGGAGGCGTTCGTCACGGGATAGACTGCTGCTGGAGCTGGAGGCTCGAAGGAAGGGAAGGGAGGGGCGGCTGAGAACGGGCTCGTTTAAGGCTCTTCCAAAGCAGCCCTGCTGAACCGCTACGGAGGAGGGAGGCGGGGCAGCTAGGCTCGGGAAGGCAAACGGGAGGCGTTCGTCCACGGGATAGACTGCTGCTGGAGCTGGAGGCTCGAAGGAAGGAAGGGAGGGTGGCTGAGGACGGGCTCGTTTAAGGCTCTTCCAAAGCAGCCCTGCTGAACCGCTACGGAGGGGAGGGAGAGCGGGGCCGGCTAGGCTCCAGGAAGGCAAAACGGGAGGCGTTCGTCCACCGGGATAGACTGCTGCTGGAGCTGGAGGCTCGAAGGAAGGGGAAGGGGAGGGGTGGCTGAGGACGGGCTCGTTTAAGGCTCTTCCAAAGCAGCCCTGCTGAACCGCTACGGAGGGGAGGGAGGCCGGGGCCGGCTAGCCCCCAGGAAGGCAAAGGGGGAGGCGTCCGTCCACCGGGATAGACTGCTGCTGGAGCTGGAGGCTCGAAGGAAGGGGAAGGGGAGGGGTGGCTGAGGACGGGCTCGTTTAAGGCTCTTCCAAAGCAGCCCTGCTGAACCGCTACGGAGGGGAGGGAGAGCGGGGCCGGCTAGGCTCCAGGAAGGCAAACGGGAGGCGTTCGTCCACCGGGATAGACTGCTGCTGGAGCTGGAGGCTCAAGGAAGTCGCTGGGTTTGGGACTTTTGTTTTTTAAAAACACCACCTTCCTTTCTCCCTAGTTGGGCGTTTTCCCAGTTCCCTGTTTTTTCCGCCTTGCCTGTTGAGTTTTACCTGACAAGTTTCTTGCGCTTCCTCGACCTCCCTCCTCCGTCCCTTTCCCTTCCCCTCCCTCCCTCCCTGTCTTGTTTGTAGCCCCAGCGTCCCCTTTCGGTTGTATTTAAATCCAGAGCTTGAAACCTCCTCAGTGGGAGGAGAGGAAGCGTCACGATTTGGCAGCTGACCGCACTTGCACGGGCTGGGTAAGGAGAGCCCTAGGCGGCCTGCGGCGCCGGGGAGGAGAAAAGAAGCAGCCAAGAAAAAGGGGTGGGGTGGGGTGGGAAATGAATTTAGGAGGCGGCGTGTGTGTGTGTGTGTGTGTGTGTGTGTGTGTGTCTGCGCCCGTCCGCCCAGGAATGCCAGCTATTTCTTTGAAGGCGGGTGTGTAGCCAGGCGCCTCCTTCCTTCGCTTGAAACCGGGAGGTTTCACTCTTCGCTCCCTGCGTGTGTATTTGTCAACAATTATAACTCTTGATTGGGGTCCTTGCCTTGCCTCGCCTCTCCCTCGTGCCCTCTCTGTCAACGCTGTCAACAATTATAACTAACGCGGGTAATTGTGCGTGAGGGGTGTCTTGGCGTGTGTCCACATAGGAATAAATGCGCATGCGCGCACTAACGAGAGCTAGCTGCCTGCGGTAGAAAGGACTCGCTGCAAGAGGAAGGGCTGAACGGCTTGGCTCGAGTATAAGCCGAGGGGGCGCTTTTCAGCACAAAAAACGTGCTGAAAAACTCGGCTTATACTCGAGTATATACGGTATATAATTATTATTGTTTCCTTGATGTTGTCAGATTAAAAATGACATTTTGGTGGCTAGTGCTGGATGCTACCTCATTGATGTTTTGTCCAGCCCAATTTATGACCAACAAAATCTGTTTTGATGTTAGCAAAATATGTCATGTATTATGTATACGTATCATGCATATGTCGTAGCACACTATATTCATAAAGCAAATTTGTAATTTTGTTGTGCAATACCTAGAGTGCTGCAAATAATTATATTTGGGTAACTTTCGTATTCGTATGTTTGTCCCCATAGAGCTTCGTATGTACGGATCTAAAGGTCTCACAATCCTTTTAACGGTCCCACAATCCATTCTTATCTCTTGTTGAGAGCTAGTTCACAGATGTGAGGTGGATGATTATTTTCTTCTGTGAAGAGCGTAGCATGTGAGGAATGAAGCATGAAGTCTTGAGAAATACACAATACTTGTATACATAAACAAAATGCAGGATCTTTTCCCAGTGCTGAACTGAAGAACTTCTTACTCATCCTTGAATCAACACAACTGTCCTGGATTGAAATTTGTTTTTGTTGTGTCTTTTTTTCACCTACTTCTCTCCAAGCCAATGTGTGAAACCTAACCGATTTTACACACCTTGAGGCTGCCCTTGAGTGGTGTGAGGCTAAAAGGAAGAGCACAACCATAGAACCAGCACAAGTAAAGTCAAGTTCAGCCTGTTGTACTTCTGTGGTAAGAATGAAATAGAAGCTGTATCATGAGGACACAGCAGAAATTAGTGGTTGCCAGGGCAGGGCTGCGCCATAGCTATAAGAAAGAAGGGAAAGTCCAGAACCAGGATTGTGTCTGGAAGTGTCTGGTTTTGAACATTTCTAACCAGGCCTTTAAGAGTATTTTGAAATTACCAGCTCATGCAATTATTCAAACATGGAGCTAAGCACAACTGGATTAGTTTGAGAGGTCTGCATTGCTATGCTGAATTTTATACATTCTGTTCTCTTCAACAGAAAATGAGATGTTTTCTGATTCAATTTGTTTGGTATAAATGCAGCACCCGGTTTGCAGACTAGCTGTTGATGAAATGAACTCAGAGGTGTGAGTGTTTGTGTGCGTGAGAAAAGTACTGTTGAAGAAGAGCCTGAGGGAATAAATTACTTAGTCATGACACTGTAGAAACACTTTCTTCTAGACCCAGCATTTTGAAGCTATGAAAATTGAATAATGTTGGGCAGAGGCAGATTTCTTATGGAAAAAATTACCAGATTTTTTGTTACACAATGACCTGGAGAATTTGGATATATACTGTATAAAAATTAGTGGTCGATTCACTCCTTCATGTATTGCTTTGTTGCATTTTTTTCATCCTGCTGACCAATAGGGTGAATAAATATAGGGATTCTCCTCATGAAGCTCTTTTACTTTCTGTCTGAACTATCAAATTAGTTACTAGACTGATATTCTCAGGGCTATAATCACTTCCAGTCCTTATGATGATAGTTGTGTAGAACTATACACTTATGACGATAGTTGTGTAAAGAGCAGAACTTTAATTGCACTGTTACAATTGTCATCTTGACTTTTTGAACCACATCCTGTGGACACCTCTGGCACATGACATGGAAAACTCAGGTAAGGAAAAGGGTGAATCTTGAGTCTAGCTTGCAGATCCCTCTTCCAGGAATGCTGCATTGAGATGAAAAATTTGAAGCACAAAAGATGTTTACCAGGCTTTGCTTTGCCTCTTAGCATTTTGTTTGTTTCCACAATCACAAAACATTGTTAAACCCTGCAAGTTGACTTATTATAATCTCTAAATTGTTCTATCCTAAGCTACAGTCCTGCAAATGTGTTGTAAATACAATTTACAGAACTGTCAGCTCTGCAGTCTTGGCTGATAGCGTAGGCATATCCCTTTTAAAATTATCCAAAATTTTGCAAGATCAAATCCTTGTTTCTGAGATTGTGTAGGTTTTGGCACTTTTTCTAATAAATTCACTAAAACCTTCCACTAATTATTTGAATTTTGTTTTTATATTAAGTTGGTAAGAATATTTTACAAGAAGAGTTCTTCACTCCTTGAAAACAACAAAATACCTTATCCCACCAGACTTGAAATCCTAGGCTTAGAAAATTTAGAACTCTGTCGCCTTCGACAAGACCTAAGTTTAACTCATAGAATCATCTATTGTAACGTCCTTCCTGTTAAAGACTACTTCAGCTTTAATTGCAATAATACAAGAGCAACCAATAGATTTAAACTTAATGTCAACCGCTTTAATCTAGATTGCAGAAAATATGACTTCTGTAATAGAATCATCAGTGCTTGGAATACTTTACCTGACTCTGTGGTCTCTTCCATAATCCCAAAAGCTTTAACCAAAAACTTTCTACTATTGACCTCACCCCATTCCTAAGAGGACCATAAGGGGCGTGCATAAGAGTACAAACATGCCTACTGTTCCTGTTCTATTGTTTTTTTCTTTTTTCTTTGCTCCCAGAAGCACGAAGCTGAAGCCTGAAGATGACAAATGAGGGGTGTTTGTATATAGGTCTTTGGTTGTTCGGGTTTTCTCTATATATATATATATATATGCTTATACTACCTTGTTTCTCCTCATACATATGTTTATATATTATATATATATGCTTATACCCCCTCATATTTCTTCATATATATGTTTATATACTATATAATCTTTTTGTGTGATGCTTATGTATATTGTTATGACAAAATAAATAAATAAATAAATACATAAATAAATTCTATTTGAGTGGGAGGACCTGGTGACCTTGCAAGCCCTGCATGTAAGTAGAAAAAGGAACTTCTTTCTAAGAGCCTTTATTGAAAATTGCCAAGCTGAAATGCAAAAGAGAATCCCTTTACAAAGGAGGTCTCATTCTGATTTGAAAGAACCTTTTAACAAATTATTACTTGCCATCTCTCTTGTTGTTGGTAAACTCTCAAGCACACAACCTGCCATTTAAATCTTTTAAGCTGCTCCAACCTAGCTTTGAATAAGAGCATTGTGTGAAAAATGATAACTGGAATTCACAAGCCTAGTTTTGCCTTACAATTTTTAATCTGTTAATCTGATAACTCTGGAAATAAATGCAACATGTATTTTAGATTGGACTTGAAACTGAAGAGTGGCAACAGGAAGAACAACATCACAGATGAGACTCTCCAAGAGTATCTAAAATTGTATATTTCAAAAGGATGCTGAGCCTGCAAAATTTTCTGTGCACTGACCTTACTGAGAATTTGTTATTTTGGGCTTAAGTTTCATCAGAGGGGAAATGGAATATTGCATTTAATTTATATAGTTGTGTTTGCTCCAGGGAAAGTTTCAATTTTGTTTCTAAAGTAACCATTATGTTTATTGGCCTGATGCTTTCTCTTTGATCTCACTTCTATGTGTTTTGATGACTTTCTTAGAATCTGAGGAGCCTGGGGTGAGTAGGCAGAATTTCATTTCAAGCACCCTTCCTTTCCTGTCAGAGTATCTTGCATAAATATAATTTTTCAGACCATTTGTTTGTCTGTTTATATTCCTTTGGTGAATATTTTAAAAGCTGGAGAAGTATAGTTGCTCTGTATGGTTCAGTAACTGTTAACTGCTGAAGGCAAGTTCTTGAATCATTGCAGGTCAACCATTTGAAATGGATTATTACCGCAGCCAGTGAGATTCAAGAAATGTTTGTCGCTTTTCAGAAAATTATTGGTTTAATTCGTAACCAATAAAATACCTTATTCCATCAGACTTGATATCCTGGGTCTAGAAAACTTGGAACTTCGTCGCCTTCGACAGGATCTGGGTTTAGCTCATAGAATCATCAGTTATAATGTCCTTCCTGCCAATGACTACTTCAGTTTCAACTACAATAACACAAGAGCTACCAACAGATTTAAATTTAATGTCAACTGCACCAGTTTAGATTGCAGAAAACACGATTTCTGTAACAGAATTATCTATGCTTGGAATGCATTACCTGACTTTGTGGTCTCTTCTCATAACCCCAAAAGATTTATTAAAAATCTATCCACTGTTGACCTCACCACATTCCTAAGAGGATTCTAAGGGGCGTGCACAAGAGCACAAATGTGCCTACCGTTCCTGTCCTATTGTTTCTTCCCCTATATATATATATGCTTATACTACCTTGTTTCTCCTCATACATATGTTTATATATTATATAATCTTTTGTGTTATGCTTGTTATGCTTGTGAATATTGTTATGACAAAATTAAATAAATAGAGTTTAAGAAAGAAGGGAATTGATAGTGTGATGGTGTGAAATGGAATATGTTTGATGTTATATTTTAGATTATGTTTGTTAGTTACTATACCCTGTATTCTGTTCTGGGAAGTCTCGGGGGGAGGGGGGAAATGGTGGGGGAAGGGGAAGATTATAAATTGATTGCCATTGTACAGGAATAATGGTAGAATTAAACAAATTGGAATGGTGTAAAGTTGGGGCTGCTCGGTAACCATTCCGGAAGGGAAAGGGTAAGGAAAGAGGAGTAAAGAAAGAAGAAAGTAGGTAGGCAGGTAGGTAGGTAGGAAAGAAGGGAGGGAGAAGAAAGGATAGGAGAAAAAGAAGGAGGGGAAGATAGAGGGTTAAAAAGGATGGAAGTGAGAAGTGGGAAAGAGGAGGGGAAGTAGGAAACCGAGGAGAGGATGGTGGGGAAAGTAGAAGAAGGATGAGAAGGGTAGGAAGGATTAAGGAAGGGAGTGGCGACCGAGCAGGACTGATTGAGCATAATCTGAGTATAGGATCGATTGTTGGATAAGTGATTGTACTGTACACTGGTTAAATTGTTGGAATTATTATGGAAAATAAAAAAAAATTTGCCCAGAAAAAATAAAATAAAATAAATAAATAAATAAATAAAATAAATAATTCAGGATTGTTTAAAGTCTAATGAAAATCCATCCCTGCTATCATTCTAATAAGCATTCTAAACTTTGCTTCAATAAGGACTTTTTCAAGTCAAGACTGTGCTAATTTCAGTTTACAGAAGTGACCAGTTCCATCATGATTCTCCCTCTTATGAAATTTTTCATTTACTAAAAAAAGGAGTGTAAAAAGCCTCAGGAAGAGAAAAAAACCCACTATTCATTGGTCATATAAACTACCAAAAGCAGTAACAAATAAGGAAAATCGGTGTGGCATCTTGTAAACCTACACAGAGGGGCAATGACTTTATCTCTTTACAGATACTTTGACAACTTACTCAGTTTTTCTTATTGAGCTGATTCTCTTGGTATCCCTATCTCTGATCCCCATCCACACTGATTGGCCATCAGTTTCACAGTCAGAAATCCAAAACATTAGGTTGCTTTATATATGTATTAATTTTAATCTTAAATTTTATTTTATTTATCATTATCAAGATTCAAGATCCCTCCCTCCCTCCCTCCCTCCCTTCTTTCTTTAAGCACTCTGCTCATATTGGTCTATGATCATAATAAATTGATTTGAATACAGAGACTAATGTCTGATTTGAAAAATGACAAAGCTTCAGAAGTAAAGATATGATTTTGCCAGAGGTACTGAAAGTAAATCCTAATTGGTGAGCTTCTGTATAAGCCTTTCTGTTTACTGACACTAATAGCCATGAATGCTATTAATAACTCATTGTAGCTCCCCAAAATGTCTTAATCGTGACTCTTTCCCATTATATATAAAGATGATGTTAGGCAAATTCTAGTTAGTTGGCTGTCAATAAACTTTTTCCCAATATTTATACCAGTGTTTTCAATCTGGCAAGTTTAAAATGTGTGGACTTCAACTGCCATAATTCCCCAGCCAGCATGTTTGATGAAGTTGAAGGGTATTCAGAGAATATTTGGCTCTCAGACAAATAGATTTTAAATTGGGATATTCTACTATGGATCAATTTGATATTTTGCTCTGGGGCCATAGATGCATGATTTAGTTTGAATATAATATTTTTTCTTTATTGATTTATTCCTCCCATTGAATTCAGTGGCAAAGTATATAAAAACCTGAATTAATGAATTATTTCTTGGGATTATATTTTAAGCGACTAACTCAACCTGGTTGGAAACATTGATCTTTAGAGAAATTTTAAATATTGAACCGTACATTGAATACTTCTCCCTCTTAGTGACTTGTTGAACCCAGGCAATTGATGTCATTACATCTACATTGTTTAAAGCCCCATGACCTTCTGGTCTTTTCATTGAAATTCTTAATCTCTCTGTCTCTCTCCCCTGCCTCTCCCTCTCCCTCTCCCTCTCTCCCTCTCAATCTACAAATAAAACAAAAAACTAAATAGACATTCTGCTGTTACAAGTCTTTAAGAGTTTAGACCAATCCTTTCCCAACTCCTAGGAAAATAACAGCTCCCCAAAAGTACCACCTGAGATAAGATTTCTGAGACTCAAAGTTTCAACTCATTTGAAGGAACTAGGTCAGATATTAATTAGGCTAGATATTAATTACAAAAGAAGAAGAATGAGAATTCTTCCTGTAAGAATTGATAATGAGGCTTGTTACGATTTTCAAAGAACAATATTAATTGTAACTAAACTGTGTTGCAGAATGCTTTTCTTTTCTCTGAGGGACTAAAAGGAAAGATGTTATAACTATATATGAATTATATCTGAGTGGACACTCTTTGACCTTTATTTATTCTAGACACAGCAAAAAGATGTTGATGTTTATTTGCCCTAGATCAATTTTTATTACCAGTGCCATTTGAAGTCTTGGAAAGGCCCGGAGCAAACAGACACTCCAGCTCCCAATTGCCTTTCTTTCTCCCAATTGTCCGCTCTCCCGCTGTTTTTTAAACCACTGAAGTTGATAGCTACCAATTATGGGGGAATCCATTAAATAATTTATGTGATTCTATTTTATCTGATTAGTTTTATTTTCTTGAATGAAAACTGTTAACCCATCTGACAATTACAATTACATCAGATGAAATTCATCATTTATTCTCTTCTTCTCTGCCAGTCTCCCTCCCGGCAAAGTATTTGCTGTGACTGAGTTTGTAACTTTACTGGTGACGATAGGATTGTTTGGAAGGGAAAGGAAATAGGCAAAAAACCCCAATGAAATGTTTTGAACAATGGCTGCAACATATAAAAAGAGCTTTAAAATATCAGATGGAAATTATGGCAGGATAAAAAGTAATCAGAACTAAATTGTACAAAAAAAAATCTCAAATTTCTGCTGTTTTCAGCCAGACTCTTAAATTGTTACCTCAGATTGTTTGATCTAGATTCAGCATGTTGTTTAAACAGTCAGTTATAATGATTTGTATAAATATATTACTACAATATAACGCTACTATTTTCATGTCAAAACAGTTGTAAAATCACTAATTGTACTATATTAATGCTTTTTATATTTTTACTTGTTTTTTCTTTTCTTTTTATTTGCATTGCATAGTATTTTCAGTGTTTAATATTTTAAAATGAAATGAACAAACTTTTTAAGTGTTCTGATTTGTATCATTAAAATGATAATAATCATATTAAAAAACATGTAATTTTAGTGTAACATCAGACGACACGTCTCAGATTTTGTGGAAGAAATACAAAGCAAAAAAAATCCAAGAGGAGATGGATAGGCAGGACTTAATTTACAGTCTGAAGCAATATAAAAAAGAAAAATTAAACTACCGTATATACTCGAATATAAGCCGAGTTTTTCAGCACGTTTTTTGTGCTGAAAAACGTCCCCTCGGCTTATACTCGAGTCGTCTTGGAACCCGCACAGGAGGGGTACCGACGGACTCCCATGGGAGGGGCGGGAGCGGGCCCGCCGAGGTCTCGGGATTTGTCGCCCCAGGCCGGCCCCCATTCCCGTGTCTGGTGGGCGGGGCGCAAACTTGGCGGGCTGTGCATTGGCCGGGAAGCCCTGGTGGTGCAGTGTTCCCGTTCGCCTGGCCTCCGTCCTCCGATCTCCTGCGCTGGGAGCGGCGGCGAGCCAGCAACGGGCACCGCGGACTTTGGCAAGGAGGAAGGTGGGAGGCGGAGCTGCCGGCTGTGGGGTTGAGGCGTGCAAGAGGAGTGGCGTGGAAAGGCCTTTTGTGTGTGTGTGCGTGTGTGCGCGCCTGTGTGCCTAGGGAGGAAGCGGAGCTGCCGGCTGTGTGGGGTTGAGGCGTGCAAGAGGCGCGCCTCCTCTTCCTCCACGCCGCTCCTCTTGCACGCCTCAACCCCACCATCCCCACCTCTCCGCGTGAAGGTCACCTCCTCCCTCTTCCAGGCGGCGGCGGCGGCGGCTCGCCCAGCGGGCGCCACAGCCGGCAGCTCCGCTTCCCTCCACTGGTCCCAGTCCAGCGAGCGGTGAAAGCGACATGCCGGCGCCCGCTTTCACCGCTCGCTGGATTGGGACCGCTTGGCTTGTCCGCGCGCGGGCGGGAGCCGCCAGCCTTCGGCTGAGGGAGGGAGGTTTCAACGGTGAAAGCGCCAGCCGAGAAGGCTGGCGGCTCCCGCCCGCGCGACCTGTTAAGCCGGTCCAATCCAGCCGAACGGTGAAAGCGAGCGCGCTGCATGTCGCTTTCACCGCTCGCTGGACTGGGACCGGTGGGAGGAAGCGGAGCTGCCGGCTGTGGCGCTCGCCGGGCGAGCCGCCACCGCCGCCGCCTGGAAGAGGAGGAGGTGACCTTCACGCTGGAGAGGGTGGGGATGGTGGGGTTGAGGCGTGCAAGAGGAGCGAGCGTGGAGGAAGAGGAGGAGGCGCGCCTCTTGCACGCCTCAACCCCCACACAGCCGGCAGCTCCGCTTCCCTCCCTAGGGCACACAGGCGCACACACGCACACACACACAAAAGGCCTTTCCACGCCACTCCTCTGCACGCCCTCAACCCCCACAGCCGGCAGCTCCGCTTCCTCCCACCTTCCTCCTTGCCAAAGTCCGCTGCCCGGTTGCTCGCTGGCTCGCCGCCGCCTCCCAGCGCAGGAGATCGGAGGACGGAGGCCAGGCGAACGGGAACAGCCCACGCCCGAAGAGGGAAAGGGAGCGAGTGGGTGGGTGGCTGGGACGAGACCCCACCACAAACACACACACACACGCCCCGTGAGACGTCTTGCTTGCATGTCACACACACGCACCGCTCGCTGGGGAAAAAAAAAGGATGGATGGATGGATGGAAGTAAGGAAGGAAGGATGGATTGATGGATGGAGGCGACCGCTTTGAAGCGCAACCCTTCTCCCGCAACTAAGGGGGGGGTCAATGTTTTCCCCAATCCTAGGGTGTGGGGAAACAGTCATTCTTTCTTCCCCCCTAGTCTCCCGAGATCGCACTGCAGCGCCCATCATCCCCAGCCGGCAATCTGAGCTCGTGCCATCGATGTGGTCCTTGAACTTCCCCCTCCTTGTTTCTAACCCAGCCTAGGATGGCCGGCGTGGAGTGTGTGGTGGTGGTAAAACGGCCAGGAGAAAGCTTTCGCTCTTTTCGAGAGGTCCTCTTGGAAGGCTGCCTTGGAAAGGGAAAGTGGGAGGGGCAGAGATTTCTCCTCAAAGGTCCCCTTGGAAGGCTGGGTTGGAAAGGGAAAGTGGGAGGGGCAGAGATTTCTTCCTCGGGTCCTTCTAGAGTCCTTGAGAAACTGATATCATACAAGGTTAATAAATTATACTCCTCCTCATTGATGAGTTTTCATCCTGAAATTGATTGAAACATTGTACCATCATATGCTGCCATAGTATAGTGTTAACAACATCTGTAAAGATGATATATGAGCATGACACTAAGTTTTTTCTATATTTCCCCCTTTATTGAAAAACTTCCATCATGCTTCTTTCTGAAAACAAAGGTCATTATAATATGCCTCATTATATATTTGATTTGATGATATTTCAGTTAATAAATACCATTTAAGGTGTTAAGCTTCTTTTCTTTTTCAGCAGCAAAGTGAATTACAACTTTAAAGAACTTTATTACTTTATATTCATTTATTTTAAGTATAGATTTTAGATATTTATTTATTTATTTATTTATTTATTTATTTATTTATTAAATTTGTATACCGCCCTTCTCCCGTAGGACTCAGGGCGGTTCACAGCCAAGTAAAAAATACACAATAAATACAATTAAAATACAATTTAAAAACCTTATTAAATTGGCCAGAATTAAAATTAAGAACTAAAACCCATAAAAAACCCATAAACTAAAAACTAACCCAGTCCAGCGCAGATGAATAGATGAGTTTTAAGCTCACGAAAGGTTGAGGTCCGGAAGTTGACGGAGTCCTGGAGTCTGTTCCAGAGGCGAGCCCCCAGAGAAGGCCCTTCCTGGGTGTCGCCAGACGACACTGTCTACCGCACGGCACCCTGAGGAGTCCTCTCTGTGAGAGCGCACGGGTCGGTGAGAGGTATTCGGTAGGCGGTCCGGTCCCGTCTAACCGCCCTATGCATGGAGCATATTTAAACAAATATGTTTAGAGCTTTTATATCTTTCAAGTTATTCAAATTATCCTCAGCAGGTATATAATGGCATCCAATTCCAATATCATGTTGGGGCTTTTGAGCAAGGGAGGAGGAACGTGAGCACCGCCTTTCGGCTGGCATTCCGGGATT